>NC_048220.1:68187286-68546962 GCF_002007445.2 Ailuropoda melanoleuca | reverse complement strand
GCAACTAATGGAAGCATCGAACTTTACATCGGAATCCGGGGATGTACTGTATGGTGATTAACATACTATAATAAAAAAAAATCATTAAAAAAAAAAGAAATCTGTTCCATCCTATACACCAATAATGAAGCAGCAGAAGGAGAAATCAAGGAATCGATCCCATTTACAATTGCACCAAAAACAATAAGATACCTAGGAATAAACCTAACCAAAGAGGTGAAAGACCTGTACTCCAAAGACTATAAAAAACTGATAAAAGAAATTAAAGATGACGTAAAAAAATGAAAGATGGTCCATGCTCATGGGTTAGAAGAACAAATATTATTAAAATGTACATTCTACCCAAAGCAGTCTACACATTTAATGCAATCCCTATCAAAGTACCACAACCATTTTTCACAGAGGTAGAAGAAACAATCCTAAAACGTGTATGGAACCACAAAAGATCACAAATAGCCAAAACAATCTTGAAGAAGAAAAGCAAAGCTGGAGGCATCACAATTCCAGACTTCAAGTTATATTACAAAGCTGTAGTGATCAAGACAGTATGGAATACTGGAACAGAATAGAAAACCCAGAAATGAACCCATAGCTATATGGTCAATTAATCTTCAACACAGCAGGAAAGAATATTCAATGGAAAAAGACAATCTCTTCAACAAATGGTTTTGGGAAACTGGACAGCAACATGCAAAAGAATGAAACTGGACTACTTTTTTACACGATACACAAAAATAAATTCAAATGGATGAAAGACCTAAATGTGAGACAGGAAACGATTAAAATCCTAGAGAAGAACACAGGCACTGACCTCTTTGGCATTGGCCATAGCAACTTCTTACTAGTTATGTTTCCTGAGGCAAGGGAAATAAAAGCAAAAATAAACTATTGGGACTACATCAAAATGAAAAGCTTCTGCGCAGAGAAGGAAACAACAAAGCTAAAGGGCAACCTGTGCAATGGGAAAAGATATTTACGAATGACATATCTGATAGATGGTTAGTGTCCAAAATATACAAATAACTTAATCAAACTCAACACAAAAAACGAATAATCCAGTTAAAAAATGGGCAGAAGACATGAATAGACATTTTTCCAAAGAAAACATACAGATGGCCAACAGACACGTGAAAAGATGCTCAACATCACTCATCATCAGAGAAATCCAAATCAAAACCACAATGAGATATCACCCACACCAGTCAAAATGGCTGAAATTAACAACACAAGAAACAACAGGTATTGGCAAGGATGTGGGGAAAGGGGAACCCTCTTGCACTGTTGGAGGGAATGCAAACTGGTGCAGCCACTCTGGAAAACAGTATGGAGGTTCCTCAAAAGATTAAAATTGAACTTCCCTACGATCTAGCTTTTGCACTACTAGGTATTTACCCAAAGGGTACAAAAATAATAATTTGAATGGATACATGCCCCTGACTTTTATAGCAGCATTATCAACAATAGCCAAATTATGGAAAGAGCCCAAATATCCACTGACTGATGAATAAATAAAGAAGATAAGGTACATATATGTAATGGAATGTTATGCAGCCATAAAAAGGAATGAAATACTGCCATTTGCAAAAACATGGATGGAGCTAGAGAGTATTATGCTAAGCAAAATAAGTCAGTTAGAGAAAGACAAATACTATATGATTTCACTCCTATGTGGAATTTAAGAAACCAAAAAACAAACATAGGAGGGGGAGAAAAAAGAAAGGAAAACCAAGAAAAAGACTCAACTAGAGAGAACAAACTAATAGTTCCAGAAGGGAGGTGGGGCAGGATAAGGGATGAGTTAAATAGGGTTGAATAGGTGATAGGGATTAAGGAGTGCACTTGTGATGAGCACCAAGTGCTGTATATAAATGTTGAATCACTAAATTCTACACATGAAACTAATATTACACTGTATGTTAACTAACTGGAATTTAAATAAAAAGTTGGAAGAAGAATAAAAGTTGACTCTCGCTCAGAGAAAAATAAATCATTCATGGTTACTAAACTTAGTGGACACTTCACACTTTCATAACTATACTTCTCTAATTATTTGTTCATGTATTCACATGTACAAATTAATGATATAAAAATATTTCAACAGTTACTCAAATATAAGGAAATTATACCAAATTATCCCTCATTATTATTCTGTGATAGTTTTTAAATTTGGTTTTCTTTCTCCTACATATTTCAAAAGCATGATTTCTGGATAAGTAGGTTAATAGACAACTGGGTTAAAATTAAAGAGCACAAAAGAGCTGAAGGTCGACTATGTGTTAAAAAAGTTTTTCTTATTTTCTTAATTAACTATTTTAAAAAATTTAACTGTTAATGGTATTGATACATGACTGTGTGAAAGAAAAGCCACCTTTTACATTTTGCTTTACAGTGGATAAGAGAATATAATTTAGATAGACCTGGAACTTGATTTTCCATTTCTCCTCTGAGTTAGTATTGAGTTTTTATTCTTTTTTAAGTCTCTTGTGATTCATCTAATGTTGGTCTATTTTTACATCTGAGGCATCCCTTATAGAAATGCATTCCCTGTTTATCAGCCAACAATTTAGATAAATGTCAAGTTCACACAGTAGAGAGAAGAAAAGGATTTCAAACAGCCATCCTTTATCAACGAGGACAAGTTTGTTGTCATTTAAATGCTAGATAGCACTGATACAACTGCCCCAGAAGTCTTGAAAGATAAATTTGTTTCCTGAGGCATCTATAACACAAACATTAGAGGTCAGAAACAGAGTAATAGGGACTAAAAAGATAAGTGACTGCTTAGCTGCTATTGTTCAGAAATCAAGAATAACTTGATGTGTGGTGGGTAAATGAAAAGATAATTGGATGGAAGAAGTGGAAGAAAAAAAAATGTGTACTGTGAGTTGAATAGGTTATAGACAAAATATTTATAGAGCTGAGGTTATGTTGTACTGAATGGACCTGAATGTATTCTAGATATATTCTTTGCTAATTTTGCTAGTACATGTGAGACAATTTTCACTATAACACTATAATTTACTCTTATTTATTAATTTAATATTAAATTCAACAATTCCAACAAGAAAATATTATGTATAATTGGGGCCAGCAACTGAAAACATGACACTAACCTGCAGGAGCTTCTCTTCTTAGAAAAGATACCATATTAAAAATAAAACAAAACAACTGACTGTACTGTTGTATTTTGATTAAATGGTCTGTAAACCAAGTACTAGGACTGAAAAGAGGGTGGCATCATAACATGAAGGATCTCTGATGAAGGTCTTATGGTGGATACTTGCTGGTTTGGGTCAAGAGCTGGCAAAGTTCCTTTGGGAAACTAGGTTGTACCAACTCTCAGTCCATGTGCATGGGTAGGCCTTCACCTCTGAATACAGGAGTCAGAATGCATGACTCAGATCTGGCCAATTAGAATACCTAGCTCCCAATGCATATCAACTGAATCAGGTGTGGGCCTGTGAGCCAACTTGGCCACTTAAGAGTGAATTTGACGATGTGTATGGAAGCCACAATAACAAATCCTCTCTTCAATCTACTTGAAACTTGAAGAAAGCTCTGGCAACTATCTTGTTATCACGTGTCATCTGAGAAGGTAAATTTGTATCCTGTTGCTGCCATAACAGATCACCACAAATTCAGTAGCTTAAAACAACAAAAATTTATTCTCTCATAGTTCTGGAGGCTAGAATTCCAAAGTCCAGAACCAAAGTGTCTGCAGACCCATGCCCCCTCTGAAGACTATGGTAAAATCCTTCCTTGCCTCTTCCTAGCTTCTGGTGTACTCTGGCAAGTAGATGATTACTACAATCTCTGCCTCTGTCTTGGAATTCTTCTTTTATCTCCTGTGTCTCTGTCCTTGAGTTCAAATCTATGTTTCCTTATGAGGACTTCAGTCATCGCATTTAGGGCCCACCCTAATCAAGAATGATCTCATCTTAACTTGATTACATATGCAATGACGCTATTTCCAAATAAGGCTATTTCACAGGTACCAGAGGTTAGGATTTTGATATATTTTCTTGGGGACACAAATCAAACCACAACAAGCTGGAGAGGACATGGTGCCCTTCATGTCATCCATAATGAGCCCATACCACTTCATTTAGCACTGAAAATATATGCTGTGAATGAAACTAATTATAATCTCCTTTAGTAAAGCATGTGATTATAAACAATGGTATTAAGAAGTGACACACCTCTTCTTTCTCCAATAAACGATACTGAATAAGGGCATAAGACAAAATACGTTGGGTTTCTCTGCTGCATAATAACTAAAATTGTGGTACTTTTATTTGAAATAATTTATTAAATTCAAGGAAGAATCTCAGAAAAAAAGAATGCCAGATGATCTCATTTAATAACCAACTAAGCTCAGAACTATTTAGAAACAAAATGAACCAAACAAGTTGAATCATTTCAGATGGTCACTTACTAATCACGAATATTTTCAACAGCTTAGTTATATCTAAGTTATATCTTATTCATTAAGAAATAGCTTATGAAAAGAACATTGGATAGAGTCAGAAGACTTAGGTTTTAGTTCAGACTCTATGACTAACCAACCCTACAACTTTGGAAAAGACCTCTAACTGTTCTGGATTTCTTTTTTCTGTAAAATGGAGGATTGATAAGACAATCTCAGAGGTCCCCCTTCCTCCTTAAAAATGTTTGCATAAAAATTTTTATCTTTTACCATGATCATTTTAACATTTACAGACCATGTTCTGCACATATCCATAAAAGCAATTAATCATAGAAAAGTCCTACTGTGCCTGAAGGTGGCTTTTACCATGTGAGAATAAAAAGCATGAGAAAATTCTGTGGTCACAAGATGGCTGCCACAGCTCCAAACATCACACCTTCACAAAGGAAAGTCCAAAGCAGTAAGGATGGTAAGGATAGAGACTTCTTTTATATATCTGTATAATAAGGAGGCAAGCCCATCCCAGAAGTCTTTGAGCAAACTTCTCTTTGGGTCTCATTAGCCAGGACTGACTCCCTGGCCCACTGACCCATGCCATAGCAACAAAGGAAAAAAGGACCAGTATTCAGCCTTTTCAGGAGAGACAGGCTCTAACAGCCCAAATGAAGAGGAGAGAAAAATGTTCTTTAGGCAACAAACAGCATCAGCCAGAGACTAAAGTGACTTTAGAACTTTTGTAACAGATTCTAACAGCCCCCTACCAGGATACAGAGCAGGGTCCTCAGCGGATTCAGTGAGAGATAAGGATTTTATTGATATCAATTTTTGTCAGTCATGCCAACAACTTTGGTGTGGCCTAGGCAATGTCACTTACTACATATATGACCTCAGATAAATTATTTAGTATCTCTACAGTCCTTAGTTTCCTGATTATAAAATAGGTGTAGTACTTACTTCAAAGCTTTGTTCTGATGATTAAATAAGAGAACATTTATAAAGTGCCTGTACAGTCCCTGACATGCAGTAGATACACAATAAATGTTTTCACTCTTTTACCTCTTCCTCACTTACCCTTACATGCCCTTCTTAGAAAGAAATCTCTTAATATAATTAATTTATATTAATTATATATAATCCAATCTACCTACCTCCTGCCCACTGTCCCCCCCCCCACCTACCTTCCCCAACCCTCTCTGTTTCCTAACTACATACTTCTTGAAAAGGGGCTGCAGGTAAACAATCCTTAAAAGTGGGTTATTAATAGCTGGCAGAGTATATATTGTGATGCCTATCTCTATTCTCTCAGGAATAAACTAAGCAGATATCTCTCTGGTGAGTTTTCTTAGGAAAGGCATTAAGCGACACGGTCATAGTGAGATGAGAAGATTCTCTGAGATTGCTCATCTGTTCATGTTGTCCAGAAACAATCATTAAGAGGGAACTGGACTAGTGATGAAGAATAACTAAAGGTGACAGGAGGACTTATAACCCTGGTTGATAGCCACCACTTATAAGAATTATCCCCTTTTCGGGATCCCTCCTACATTGTTGGTGGGAATGCAAGTTGGTACAGCCACTATGGAACAGTGTGGAGGTCCCTTAAAAAGTTAAAAATTGAGCTACCCTATGACCCAGCCATTGCACTACTGGGTGTTTACCCCAAAGATACAGATGTAGTGAAGAGAAGGGCCATATGCACCCCAATGTTCATAGCTGCATTGTCCACAATAGCCAAATCATGGAAGGAGCCGAGATGCCCTTCAACAGATGACTGGATTAAGAAGCTGTGGTCCATATATACAATGGAATATTACTCAGCTATCAGAAAGAACGAATTCTCAACATTTGCTGCAACATGGACGGCACTGGAGGAGATAATGCTAAGTGAAATAAGTCAAGCAGAGAAAGACAATTATCATATGATTTCTCTCATCTATGGAACATAAGAACTAGGAGGATCGGTNTAATAATAATAATCATAGTAATAAAAGAATTATCCCCTTTTCCCTCCTCCCATCCCATTAGGATAATAGGCATTGGCACATGTAGCTTGAAGAAACTTGCCTCAATCAAGCAAAAACATTTAGAAAGCCTACTATGTAGAGTGACTAAC
Source organism: Ailuropoda melanoleuca (assembly GCF_002007445.2). NCBI lineage: Eukaryota > Metazoa > Chordata > Mammalia > Carnivora > Ursidae > Ailuropoda > Ailuropoda melanoleuca. The sequence continues at coordinate 68,540,423 of NC_048220.1, read as the reverse complement.
CTAGGTAAGCCCCCAATTATCTCCCTTACCCAGTCCCAAATCATTCCCTACCACCCAATGGCTACTTTAGGGCCATGAGACGGGGACAACATGGATGAGATGCACCAAACAGTTTAGAATAAAGATTCTTTTTTTAATTGTTTAATACATATTTTATTTACTTTACACTATGTGCCAGTCATTGTTATAATGTTGCTAAGTATATTAACTTATTCAAACATGTTAAACCCTTAAAGGAAGATATGATTTTTTTCTTTGTTCTTGTTGGCACATTTATTTTATTGTGGTAGGAACACCTACCATTAGATCAACCTTCTTCTTTTTTTTAAATAATAATATTTTTTTTATTATATTAGTCACCATACAGTACATCCCTAGTTTTTTTTAATGACTTTTTATTATATTATGTTAGTCACCATACAGTACATCCCTAGTTTTTGATGTAAAGTTCCATGATTCATTAGTTGCGTATAACACCCAGTGCACCATGCAATACGTGCCCTCCTTACTACCCATCACCNACCTATCACCAGCCTATCCCATTCCCCTGCCCCCCCCCCCGAAGCCCTCAGTTTGTTTCCCAGAGTCCATAGTCTCTCGTGGTTCATTCCCCCTTCTGTTTGAATAAAGATTCTTGAAAAGAAAGGTACAGGCCCAGCTCTTGAGTGTGCAATGCAAGTAGATAGGGGAAAAGAATAAAAGAAATTTTCTTGAGGAATGTGATTATATGCTAAGCCTTCCCCTTTATGAGTTCAAGAAATACAATCTAAAATTTTTATTTAAATTGAGATTACATATTTGCTGTTGTGATATAGCTCAAACAATTCACCACATGGGTCATGACATTATATACATTTAAAATATAACAAATGTGATAATATCTCATTTTCACTGAGCACTTACCCTGTGCCAGACATAAACTATGTGCTTTACACACATTTCTTCATTAATTCTTTCATTTACAGGGGCCCTAAGATCGGAACACCTATTTTCTCCATCTTTCACTGGAAGAAACTAAGATTTCAAGAGCAAGGCCTGCCACAGAGTCATTCTAAATTCCACCCCAACTGGTGCCTGTGTTTTGCCTAGCCTCCTGTACTTATCTCTAGTGTCACACTTAGCAGACTGTACTGAAATGAGCTTTTAACTGATCTTTCTCATCAGCTCGTTTAAACCATCTGTCTTGAGATTCTAAACCTAGTACAACATAGGAGTTAGATAAATATACAAATATAGATTGAATCAATGACAAAATAAACTGGAAAATAGGCAATATAAGGAATGCCAGTTCAGAAGAAGGGATGTAACCACTAGTTGCAGGGGGTGGAAAAGGCTTTGTGGGTGAGGTAGGGCCTGTGCCAAGCTTCAAAGAGGAAGAGGAATTAAATGTGTAGGGAAGATGGAAGAACATTCTGGGAAGAGAATATTTTAGCAAAGGCCAAATACCTTAAACGTTTGTAGGTACTAATTCTACCTCTCCAACAGGATATTTTTAGTTGCATAGTTCATTATGCCATAGAATGACTAAGCGTATTACATTATTTCCGCGTCAGCCAGCCCCTTCTGCTGGACCACAGGCATGAAATGTGGCTTGTGCTTCAGTAAGATCGTTTTCCAGATCAACAACCCGTTGAAAGTATAAAACTGCACTGAAGTCAGAAACCCCATGGACAGCTTGCATCTAACTGTATATATTGCATTAAAAAAACTTAACAGGGAAAAATGGTAAATATTTCAGGGTTAACTAAGTAATCAAGTACAGTTTACTGTGCAAAAAGAAGTGAATATGGAATACCAAATGTAAAAAAATAAATAAATAAAAATAAACCTTAGTGTAAGTCAAATAGCATCCCCAAATGATAGCCTCAAATTTGAAACCCAGGCAAAATCTTTTAAAGAACTGAAAATACTAGTGTTTTAAAAAAGCAAGAAGTCACGCATTCTTGGTTTTTATTACTCAAATTCAGAACCTTCAAGTAACTAGGGTAAGAAATAAAACATAAGAAAATAACTCTCGTTTTACGTTTGGAAATTTTTGTTACAATATACATGCAGAAAGTATGCATATTATAAGCATACAGCTATCTGAACATATGAATGTGACCAATGCCTAGCTCAAGAACAGAACGTCTGCAGCACTCCAGAGGCTTACTTCTTGCCTCCTTTCACTCACCCTTCCTACAACCATCTTCCTATTTCTAATACCACAGATAAACTTTGCCTGTTTTTGTATTTTATAAACAAGGGACCATAAATCATGTATTATTTTTGGATCTGGCTTCTTTTACTTGACATTATATTTCTGAGATTCAACCATTATTGCTGTGGGTACTATAGATCATTCATTGTCATTTTTGTCCAACAGTAATTCTCAAAGTGTGGTTCATAAGTGTAGTTCAAAGTATGGTCCAGAAGTAAGCAATTTCCATAAATATAGTAAGATATGATCTGCCCTTTTTGCTGTATTGATATTTGTACTGATGGTACAAAAGCAAAAGTGGGTAAAATCATTGGTATCTTAGCATAAATCAAGGCAATGGCACCAAACTGTACCAGTCATCACTCTTTCATTGTTCAACACCAGGCACTACCAGTCAACAAAAACATCAAAAAGAAAAAAGGCCAATTTTATTTAATAATGTCCTTAGTAAACAAATTGTTAATTGCATTAGCTTTTCAACCCTTGAGTACATGTCATTTTAATATTCTGTGTAACGTAAAGTACACATGAAATACTTCTATTGCACCTAAAGTATAATGGATGAAAAAAACTCATGAGGAAAAGCAATGTGAATTACAATCTGAACTAGTCACTTTTGTCATGGAACATAAATCCACTTAAAGGACTGACTGACAGGAAAACTATGGTTATTGAAATCTGGGTATTTGGCAGACATTTTCTTAAAAATAAATAAAAGGAGTCCTTAACTTCAGGGAAAACTATGGGCAGTAATTGATGTCAATGACAAAACTTCAACTTCCAAACAAAAAATTAGAATTTTGTAAAGCATGTCCACTACCAAGAATCTGACAGGTTCCCAACATTTAAAGACTTTACTATATGTGATTTTAAAAATATTATATAAGGAAATATGTAAGCATCTGAAGGCTCTGCATAACTCTGAACCAGCATTTTCCAAATAACCAACACATAGTACAAATCAAGTCCTGGTAAAAGATCAACTCAAAGTCCAGGATAGACCAATGGATTTAATGTAACAGAATATGCAAATTTCATTGATATGGTTCCAGAATCCACATTATAATTAACTTTTAAGGAACCACTACTTGTCAAGTTTTAATGTGGTATCAAAGAAGGATATCCACATTTATCTAAAATGAATGAATGAATGAATAAATAAATAAATAAAATTACCTACCTTTGTGAGGCTAGATTTTCTTTATATACATTAAATAAAACACAGAGAAATAGATCAAATAGAGAATCCAGCTGTAAAAAGATTGCAAAATGTAAAACAACACCACTGTTCTCATTAATTTTTTGGGCAAAATTAAGTCATTTAAAAAATAGTTATTATGTTACCATGCAATGTGTTTAGTGTTGTTATTTTTAAATGAATTTATAATAAATATTCTTTAAATTTCTCAGTTTTAAGTCATAATGTGGCAAACATGAATAGCTATAATCTACCTAATCAAAAGCTCTTTAAAGCCCTCAATAATTTTTAAGGATATAAAGGGTCATCAGACCATAAAGTCTGAGAACCACTGCTATACAGTATTCCATTATAAGCAGAGGTTAATTTTAACAGTAATTTCTGGGAATATTCTTGAGATAGTATATATTTAGCTTAATTTCCTCTCCTGGCCTTTCTACGTGTGGTTTCTTCTTTCCAACCCTTCTTGCACTGGGCCAATCAGATCATTCTTCAGTCCAGTACTTACAGTGGCTGTTAAATCAGGTGCACTTTCTTCCTCCTGGCAGGAATATCCCAGAAGGCCTTACCAAGAATGTAGGCCTGTGCTGTGGCTTTAAGGATTTAGCCAGAAGGAGGTCAGAGGAGGACAGAGCAAACTAGAGCAATGTAAGCAAAAGACTTTTTCTTGGATTATGGACATGGTTTCCTGGGCTTCTCAGTTTAACAGAATCTTCTAACACCAAATATAAAACAATCTCCCTGTGTCTCTGCAACACATAACCCAGTTTTATTCTCTTCAAAATGTGTATCACTCCCTGGCTTTTTTCTTGGTTTTTATTCCTCTGTTTTCTTTCTTCTCCACTGCTTTTCCCAGAATGCGAGCTCCAAGATTGCAGAGATTTTTTCTTGCTTTGTTTACCGACTAGAACTGTGTCTGGAACACAGTAGGTACTTACTATATATTTGCTGAATAGATTAGCATTATCTCTTCAGAAGTCTGCTTATTTTGCATTTCATAAAAGACAAAGGAAAACTCCAAGATCCAGAATTCTGTTTTATTATGGGATAGTACGTTTTCCCCCATTTGGGTATATAAGAAAATAATGGCATAAAATATTTTACAAAGTTTCCAGGAGCTATATTTTGACTTAAAATATTGTCTCTCCTTTTCTGGGTCTCATCCCATTATGCCTAGCCATATAGACAGTTACTGCAAAATAACTGCACAACTCCTTGGAAACATATGACTTACAAAGAATAGATTTCCATCACATTTATTTTATTATTTAAACTAAATATGTATAGTAATTTATATATTTCATTATAAATTATATTCTCCATTCTGATTGTTAAGCGTTTTCAACTCATGAGAATTTTCACATGTAATCTTGTATGAAACTGTACACTTCCTGACACTGGCTTTTAAGACTTTTGAAACTAGAAGAAAAAAAACTTTTTTTTTTTTTTTTAGAGAGAGAGAGAAAGAGAGAGAATGAGAGAAAGCATGAGCAAGAGGTGGGGGGAGAGGCAGAGGGAGAGAGAGAATCCCAAATAGGCTCCATGCCCAGCACAGTCTGACACAGGACTCAGTCTCACAACCCCAAGATCATGATCTCACCCAAAATCAAGAGTTGAACACTTAACTGACTGAGACACCCAGGTGCTCCTAGAAGAAAATATTTTTATTTAAATATTGCCAGTATGCTCTATATGTACCAACATAGAAAGTCCTCCAAGGTATGCTATTAAGTATAGCATACACTTTGTTTTTATTTGTTTTTTTTTCTTTTTAAAGAAAAAATATACAGTCCTAAAAATATTTGCATATGTGCAGATTGGCTCTGACAGAAGACACCAGAAAACTGGAGAACATGGTTGCCCCTTGGGAGGAGGATGGGAAGACTGGGGGAAAGGGTGGAAGGGACTGACTTTTTAACATGTCCTTTTTAACATATCCTTTTCAGTATCTTTCAAATTTTGTATATTTGTGTGCATTCTTTATTAATCTTTAGGAAGTGAATTTTATAGATAAAAGACTGGGGGAAAGGGTGGAAGGGACTGACTTTTTAACATGTCCTTTTTAACATCTCCTTTTCAGTATCTTTCAAATTTTGTATATTTGTGTGCATTCTTTATTAATCTTTAGGAAGTAAATTTTATAGATAAAAGAGTGTTTACATGTACCAATTAAAAGACAGAGATTGGCAGAGTAGATTAAAAAACATGACCCAACTATATGCTGTCTGCAAGAAATTCACTTCAAATATAACACGGGTAGGTTGAAAGTACAAGGACAGAAAAAGATATATTATGCAAATGTTAATCAAAAGAAAGCAGGAGTAGCCATATTAATATCAGATAAAGTAGACTTAAGAGCAAAGATTTACCACAGAGAATGACATGACATAATGATAAAATGGTCAATCCACCAGAACAAGGCAGTCCTTGGATGTGTATGCACCAAACAACAAAGCTACAAAATATCTGAAGCAAAACTGGTGAAATTGAGAGGATAAATAGACAAACCTACAATTATAGCTATGTTAGCATTCCTCTCTCAATAATTGGCAGAAACCAGAGAGAAAATCAGCAAGGATATGCAAAATTCTATAACACCATCAACAAATAGAGTCTAATCAACATTTATGGAACAGTCCACCCAACAACAGCAGAACTCACATTCTTTTCAAGAGCCAAAGAACATACACTGAGATAGACCATATTATAGGCCACAAAACAAATATCAACAAATTATAAAGAATTCAAATCATGAGTGTGTTCTCTGACTATTATGGAAGCAAACTAGAAATCAATAACAAAGAAAAATAATACATTTCTAAATAATCCATGGCTCAAAGAAGATGCCTTAAGAGAAATAAAAAATTACATCGAACTGAGTGAATATGAAAGTACAACATATAAACATTTGTCGGACACAGCTAAACCAATGCTGAGAGGGACATTTATAGCACTAATGCTTACAATAGAAAAGAAGGAAAGTCTCATATCAGTAATCTAAGCTTCCACCTCAAGAACACAGGAGAGGAAGAGAAAAGTAAACCCAAAATAAATAGAAGAAGGAAAAAATAAAAAACAGAAATCCATGAAGCCAAAATTGGGTTCTCTTAAAAGAGCAATAAAATTGACAAATCTCTAACAAGACTGGCAAAGAAATAAAAGAGAAGCCACAAACTACCACTACCAGAAATTCAAAAAGAGATATCATGACAGACCCTGGATAATGCAGGAATACAGTAAATAAGTGTACACACGTAAGTCTGACAATTTACGTGCAATGGACCAACTCTTTGAAAAGCACAAAGCACCACAACTAACCCAGTACAAAATAGATAGTTTGCATTATCCAACAATTATTCAGGAAATGGTTATCTCATAATTTAAAAATTCATAATTTAAAAGCTCAAAGAAAATTTCCATCCCTAGATGGTTTCACTACAGAATTCTTCCAAATGTTTACAGGAGAATTAAAAAGTCAATTTTACACAATCTCTTCCAGAAAACAGAAGAGGAGAGAGCAATCTCAATTCATTTTATGAAGCTAATGTACCCTGATAGTACACAAGGTGAATACATATAAGAAAACAAAACTACAGACCAAATCACTCATAAAAATATATGTAAAAGTCCTTAAGAAAACATTAGCCAATAGTATTCAGCAATAAATAAAAATAATTACATACCAGGACCACGTAGAATTTATTCCAAGGATGCAAGTTTAGTTCAATATTTGAAAATCAGTGTAGTCTGCCATATTAATTGTCTAAAGAAAAAAATATATGATCATATAATTTGATGAGGAAAAACATTTGACAAAATTCAACATTCATTCATGATAAAAACTCTCAGAAAAGTAGGAATAGAGGGGAACTTCTTCAACTTAATAAAGATGATATCATACTTAATGATGAAACACTACATGCCTTCCTTCAAAGATCAGGAACAAGACAAAGAAATATGTGCTATTATTCAACATACTACTGGAAGTTGTAGCCATTATAATAAAGCAAGAAAAGGAAATAAAAGGCATGCTGATCAGAAAGAAAGAACACTATCCTATCTGCAGATGACATAATTGTCTACGTAGAAAATTCCAAGAAATCTACAAGAAAATTTCTAGAAATACTATGTGAATTCAGTAAGGCCACAGGATACAAAATAAATATTCAAAAAATCAATTTCATTTCTTTGTACTAGCAATGAACACCAAAATTAAAAATATAACAATTACAATCATTCAAAAAAAAAAAACTTACGTGTAAATCTAACACTATAGTACTATACTGTATTTGCATTTGTATGCCGAAAACTGCAAAATGTTAATTAAAGAAATCAAAGAAGATCTAAATATATGGGGAGATATACTATGTTCATGGACTGGAAGACACAACATATTAAAGGTGTTGCTTCTTAAATTCATATACAGTTGACCCTTGAACAACACAGGTGTTAGGGATGCTGACTCCTCACACTGTCAAAAATCCACATATAACTTTTAACTTCTCAAAAACTTAACCACTAATAGCTTACTGTTGATTGGAAGCCTAACCTATAATAAAAACAGGCTATTAATAACATATTTCGTATGCTACATGTATTATATACTATATCCTTACAATAAAGTAAGCTGGAGAAAAGAAAATGTTATTAAGAAAATCATAAAGAACAGAAAATACATTTAGGGTACTATACTATACTTATTAAAAAAATGTGTATAACTAGATGTGAGCTGTTCAAACCCATGTTGTTCAAGGATCAACTGTATAGGTTTAAAATAATTTCCAGAAGCTTTGCAGTTATAGGCAAGATTATTTTTTATATATGTGAAAAGGCAAAGGAACTAGGATAGCTAAAAAACACTTTTTTAAAAGAATAATAATGGGGGAAAATCAGTCTACCCAATTTCAAGATTTATTGTGTAGCTACAATAAACAAAACTGTGTGGTTTTGGTGGAGTGATAGACACACAGATTAACAGAGTAGAATAAAAAAACCTAGAAACAGACCCACACAAATATGGCCAGTTGACTTTTGACAAAGGTGAAAAACAGTTTAACAAAGAAAGGATAGCCTTTCAACCCATGGTGCTGGAGCAATTGGATATCTGTAGGAAAATAAAATAAATAAATAAGAACCTTGGCCTAAACCTCACATCTTATATAAAAATTAACCCAAAATGGATGATGGATTTAAATGTAAAATGTAAAACTATTCTACCTTTTCAATGTCAGGAAAAAGAAAAAAAAAACAGGAGAAAATCTTTGGGATTGAGACCTAAGTAGAGTTCTTAGACATGACACCAAAAATAACAATCTATAAGAAGAAAAATTGATAAACTGGACTTCATCAGACTGAAAACTTTTGCTCTGCAAAAGGCCATAAAGAAGATAACAAGACAAGCTACATACTGGAAGAAAATATTTGCAAATTACATATTTGACAAAGAACTGGTAACTAGGGTATATTAAGAACTCTTAAAACTCAACAGTTAAAAAACAAGCCATTCAATTAGAAAATGGGTAAAAGACATGAAGATGTTTGTCCTTGACACGGTAGTTGTTTGCAGAAGACTTGAATTTAAAGACTATAAAAATGATATGTATATGCAAACTTCACATGCTGGACAAGAAACCAAAAAAAATAAACAGGTTGTACTTTGGAATTCCAGTCATGATATTATTTAGGACTAAATAATTCAGAATGCTTAGATGCTGATCTAATAAAGTGTAGGTCAACTTTTGTGGGTAGAGCTGGGGATTTCCCCATATGGCATTCCCAGTGTCAATCCCAAGAGGGGTCTGAATTAGAAATGTGGGGGATTCTGGGGAATGAGACTTTTACTGGAGAGAGGAAAACCTCTCTTCTCCTTGGAGGCCTCTTGGGAGTATTTAAACACTCCCAGATGGAGCTAGTGAGTAAGAAATCCCTTTAGCCACCCTGAGATATGGCTCTTCTAGAAGCTCTACTGTAGATACAAGTTGTTCTATGTGGTACTTCCCAATATCACTCTGGTCCACTCCTATATTGGTTGAAATTTTGTAGGACTTGCAGCCTGGTCTCTGGTGTGTAGAATTAGAAGAGGAACTGGTTTTTGTTTTGGACTGAGTAGCTAAGGGTACAGAAAGGACCCTGCCACACAAAACCAGGTCAGAAAAATGGTTATACATCTTTGCAAGTCAACTTCACAAGGGTCACTGACAACAGAGGCAACATATGGTGGCTTTGTCCAAATGAAACATACAGACCTGCTTTATCCTGCGTACCCTCGAAACAGCACCCTTTGGAACACAGGAAAAGTTGGTGGAACATTTGGGAGAGGTGCCAATTTTGAGCAATCAGTCTGGTTTGTGAGACTGGAGCTCATATCACTTGGGTATTTAGAGGAAATAAGATAATACTTTGTAGTCATTGGTTGTTGAGGCTGGTACATTTGGGTTTCACTAAGTTAGAGAAAAGCTCACTCTCCCCTTTTCAATAACACAATGTCTTTTCATTAGAAGCCTGAAATAGCAGGGTTTTTCTCTGCTCTTCCATTCCTTTGAAACCCCACTCATAATTAGCTTCCCACAACTCCTAGGTTTCTTCCACCATTACTCATCATCCTGGTCTATTTGTGTTACAGATTATGATTCTCAAACTCCATCAGCTTCACCAAGGTTAGTACCATTTTTTTATTTTAAGTCCATATTGCTAATCTTTGGGGGAACATACCTACTTCTTCCTTATTACTATATTTAGTACTTTCCAATTAATCTGGTATGTTCACAGAGGTTCTTAATCTTAGGGCTCGTGGCTATGGAGATGCATGGATAAAATTCAAGCTGTCTGAGTTTGGACAGGAAAAAAAATGCACGTCTTTATTTTCATTAACCTCTAACCATAATTGAGCATGTCCTTTTTTATTAATGTAAGCAACAAATTACAATGAAATTAATGGAACATAAAAGCTACTTTTACATTGCATTCTAATTGTTTCAGGTATCTCAAAATTCACTTATGTTCATCACTAGTTAAAATTATGGTTGTTATTAGATGTGCCACTAGATCTTATTATTTAATATGTTATATCACATATGAGCATGTTATATCACACATAATATGAAAGACATATATTACATCATAAATTTTAAAAATATTTTGGTAACTCTTTCAATCAATGTAATTGGTTTCTTCTGTAACCCTATATTTTTATGTAAAAAAACCCCAAACAAACCACCAACCTTATTCTGAGAAAGGATCCATAGGCTTAACTGTCCAAGGGACTAACAGCACAAGAATGATTTAAAATTCTTGGAATAGCCAAATGTCTCTACAACACAATGGCAAAAAGATTAAAAGCAACTTAGATGCTCAATGACAGAAGATTGGCGAAATAAATTATGATATATACTTAGAGTAGAGCATTATCCAATCACTCAACAATGCTATAGAACACTGTTTAATGGCATCCATGGGTAGATACCACAATATGTTATATAAAAGAAAAAGTCGTACATATGATTATTTTTTGTAAATCAAACACACATACACATACACTTATGATACACATATATACACATATATAAAAAATGGGTGTCAAGATACAGAAAAATGTTAACAGTTATTTACAGATGGTGTCTAATAGTTTTTATTCAATTCATTTGTGAACATTTTCTATCAATTTGTAATTATTTTTGCAAGAAAAATAAATAAAAAATTATCTTAATTTATTTTTTTAAGATTTTAATTTATTTATTTGATGGAGAGCAAGACAGTGAGAGAGGGAACACAGCAAGGGGAGTGGGAGAGGGAGAAGCAGGCTTCCGTTGAGCAGGGAGCCCAGTGCAGGGTTTGATCCCAGGACCCCAGGATCATGACCTGAGCAGAAGGCAGATGCTTAACAACTGAGCCACCCAGCCACCCCCAAAATTATTATTTTTAAAGAAATGAAGTCCTAAGCAAAGATCCAAAGAAAATGTCATTCCTACCCCTGATCAGCTATACATTCATTCAGTCAACAAATAAACTTCAGCTCAGTGAATGTTATAGAATGAAATAATGTTATCTATAGGATCCACTATTCTTATGGAAAAAAATCTATTGATTTTCATAAAAGTGATTTAGCAGCTGAACCAGTAAAAAAGTTAATTAAGTATAATTTATCAATTTTCTAGGCTATGGGACCTAAAGTCCAATCTGTCTTTAGCAGAAGTATCAGATATTCATTCTTTTCAAAATTGTGTCCCACCAACCAATAAATAATTTTGTCTTCCAAAAGTCCTTTCTGTCTTTTGTTTTTGCTGATTTGTATTTTTGCTTTTTGAGTGTCTTGTATCAAATAAAAATAAATTTAGATTTCCATTATACATATCCTATTTAAAAATAAGTGTATTTTATTACATGTTTCTGAATTCACATTATCCACAACAAAAACTTCTATTTCTTCTTTAATTGTGCCATACTTTATAGTTTTGAATAATTCTGAATCTTATTGTCACTGGAAAAGATATTTACTGTTATTTTATTTCTATATCTGGGTATTAGGAATTCCAAAATGCTACTGAGATAAACATGACTATCATAATCCTTATATGCTATCATTTTGCTAACATGTTATATGCTAACATTAGCTGGAAAACATACAGTGTTTTAAAAATGCTCCTAACTAAAGGTTTTATGACTTAAAATACAACTCTTCTAAAATTAGATATCCATCTAATATGCAAGATGTGACTATAAAGTAATTGGCCTGATATTATTGTTTTTGTTCATAAAAACACCAGAAATTACATAAGAAATGATGTCATCCCCTCTGAGTAGTCACCTTGGGAGCCCACAGGCTAACTTCAATGGCATTTGCCTTTGCACAGAACAATATCAGGACCTTTCTTTTGGACTTGTCTTTAGTCTGTTCCTTTTTATTTTAAACAAATGTCTTCATAGGCGGCCAAACTTCATCCTTCAGAGTTGGATTTGATCTTCATCGGTAGCTATAAGTAATCTAGAATAGGACTGGGGCCCTGGATATACTAGGTAGAACAAAGTAGATATGAAAGAAGGATTGAGGAAAATGCAAGGTGACATTCAATGTGAGGGGTGATACTCAAAGTATTCAACAAAAGGTATGACAGGACAGAGACCAATCAAAACAGATGTCACTGGAGCAAGGTCCTGGAGGACACTGACCAAGATCCAGGTACTAACTTTTTAGTAGCTGGGTTATGAGGTATTCTAGAGGGTCCTAGAAGACAAACTACAGCAGTGGGGATAGGTGGGCATTTGGGGGTTTATGAGCTGTGGCAATTACCAAACAATAAAGGAGATTTGAGGTATTATAATGTCTACTAACAGACCTTCCAAAAAGTGAAGAAGCCACTGCCACTGCTGTTTTTGTGTGGCTCGGGCATTGACTCTGAAGGCACTGCCCAAGGGTTGTTTGAAGGTGTTGAGAGCAATAATAATGGAGTAAACATGCAGGAAACCAGGGTAACTATTTTGAAGGGCATTGCTTACCTGAATATTTAGATTCTCTAAACTCATTTAGAACAGGCACCATGCCTTTTTCACTTTTTCTCCCTAGCACCTAACATAATGCTTGGCATATGGTGGTTGCTTAATAAATATTTGTTGAATGAATGGTATGTTTATTAAAGGAAAATAACTTCAAAGTAAAATTTCATATTTAGGACCTTTTAAAATTTTTATTTTTTAAACCTGTAAACTCTTCATTCTATTGGAGATAATTCTAAATATCTCTTTACAGAGAGAAATCTATCAATATTTACTTCTGACTAAAATACTTTGGATAGCTACCTACTTGTCTCTGGAAAGCAGTCCTTTCCAATGTTCTTTTCATTATCACATGACTTAAAAAGCCACAGGTAGATGAGAATCTGTCTCTAACTCCCTGAAGTTCCTATTATTCTATTCACAAAGAATCTTCCTTTTAGCAGATAGGACTTGAGGCTTTCTCAAGGCCTGAGCAGCTAATACTGTGACCACCGTCAAATATTTATCAGACTACGGGTGTCTCATACTATGCACCATACATCATTTACTTCTCCTAACATCACAGTTGAGAAAATGGAGTCCCAAAGGAGCTAAGCAACTTCCCCACATTTGCACAGCTAACAAGTGGTACAAATATGTTCTGAATCCAGGCAACTTTGTTCCAGAACTGAGCACCCTTAACCAACAGAGTATAATAAGGAACAAGAGCTTGTTTATCTTCAATCGACAGGGCCAAAGTTGAAGGATTTCCCATACCTAAGAAGTGAACGTTAGAGCTCTCATTACATTGACTCTCAGAAAGTAGGTTTCAGAAGGGAGATTTCATTTTATGTTCATTTTACAAGTGATACTGAATGCGTATGATGTTGAGGCACTGTTCTAGGTTCTGGAAGGGCAGGTGAGAGACCCACGACCTCTTCCTGTTTTGCAAACACAGTGCCTAGAAATTCACTCGAGTCTTCTAGGGCTACTTTTTTCATTACTCCAAATGGGGGGAAAACTGAACCCCTGTGTTCAGTCTGAATTTTGGATCCTAAGCAATCATCATCCTTGATTAATTGCATAATAGACATGTCTCTAGAGGGGGAGGACATCTACTGTTTTCTTCCTCTGGCTTCCCTGGGGGAGTATCTTATCACCTTTGACATCCTGTTCTTACAAAGATAGCAACAGAGGGAGGAGGAGGCGGAGGTTACATGTCAAAAATATAAACTATTTGGAACACAGGTATCATCTAAACATTCCATTAATGTGGGCAGCATTTCTCTGTTACTGCAGGATTACCCTGTATAATGCTGGTATTCAGAGCAAGTTCCCTACAGGCTAATGGTTTCATATATGAATTTTAGGCTTTAGGAGGCATTTCAAGTTATACAGTGGCCTCATGTATTATCATAATTTGGAACAGTAGAAACATTAACTGAACTTTGTACCTTCCTTGAATGATTACGTTTTACTTTAAAGGGAGGTTAATAAATAACCAAAGTGAGGGATACTAAAGAACTAAACCTGGAATAGTAAACTGTACTAAATGCCCCAAGCAAGCTGAGAAATACAAGAAAATACTCTTTCACCATAAATTATCTAACGTGCTTAAAGATTGGTCTGCTGTAAGTGGAGTTGGTGACTCCAACCCACCTCTGCCCTGTTAAGATTTCAAGGTAAAACAAGGGTTGCTGACGATAACAGCAGCAAAACAATAACAAAACAACAAAGAGTTCATTTTTCTCTAAAACCCCAAATCCTCAATATTAAAGTCATCCTAATATTCTCAATTATTTATTTTTATTTATTTTTTCTTATTGTATGATGCATAGCTTTAAAACTCCTTTTTGGAACAAAGTACAACATAAACTTTTTTAAAGAAGCAAATGAACAGATACATAGATAAATCACACTCAGGAGATTCCTTTCTTTCACCTAAAGATTTGATCTGTGGTAAACTACAACTTTCTTTGGGAGAGATCACGTTTTAAACAAGCTATCACTATGATATGAAAGAGTATTTGAGACTTAAGAGTGGATTTTGCTAGAAAATAAAAAGTGAGATCTGCCAGCCTTTTCTGAGAGGTAAATGTGCCAGTACTTTCCCTTGTTCTACTTCTGACCCAAGAACAAAACTGCTTTACCTTTAAAACTGAGCACCAAAATCTTTGTCTCTCAAAAGTAAAATGTTCAGGTATCTCCATCTTCTATTTTCTGGGAGATAAATCGCATTTAAATCTCAAATTTAAAAGAAACTTCTCCCTCACACTCTTTTATTATACTCCAAGGCAAATAATCAAGTTAACCATCTGGTAGTCTCATAACCCATAAGAATAAAATGTTGAAGGATTTTTGTCAAAGGGGTTACAGAAAAACCAGTCCTTTTATCTCATAGAGTTCTGATTTTTCTGGTCCTTTAAACTTTCTCCTCTCCTGGGTTTAAGTCAAATTATCAGATCAATAATACATGATGCTCGAACCTTGAGATTTCAGGTTTAGGAATGATATGGCACATGCAAAATAGGCATTACAACACACAATTGTGCTTTGCGGAAACTATGTGGTAATATTCTGAAAAAATAGTTCAAGTCATAAAAATGCAGTGTACTGACCCCCCGGAGAGAATTGTGTCCACAGGTCCGGGAACGATGTCTGTTGTCCAACACTCTCACCCCATGTCTGAGCCCTTGTGCTCCATGTGGTTTTTCTCTCAGGGATCATTATTGGGTTTCATAATGATTAGTTTGTGTATGAAAAAGGAAAGCTCAAGACTATAATTTCATACATACTTAAAAAAAAAAGCATAGAAAGAAAATTCAGTAGCGAGACAAGTAATCTCCTGGAGCCTGCTGTGACCACGAGTATACCTGTGAGAAGGCTGAGCTGATAAATGAGTGTCTCAGCATGTATGGGGACAAACCACAGAGGGGAAAGCTTTGTGTCCCTTTAGCTTAGGTATCCCTGCTTTCCCAGGTCCCCCTTCAGACACAAGGAGAGCACCCACAGAGAAATAGAGCAGCTGTTAAAGCCAATGAGTATTGGGGCCATCAGAGTCAGAAATTTAATGACAAAAATAGGGGGGATATTTCTTTTTATTTTGGCAACCACATACTTACAGAGATACTTTTCAGTAAAGGCCCACTTGAAGGGTAGATTGAGGAAAAGTGGAGGTGAAAGCAAGGCCCAGGGGTAAAGAGCACATCAGGCATAGAGGACCAGGAGGAGGACTTAAAGCCACATGAGGAGTGAGGGAGGCAGTGCACGTACCTGGGGAGCGGTTCTTTAGCTTCTCACCCGCAGTCTCCTTTCACTATAGATTCCCAAGTCCTCTCACCTGAAGAGGAAGCATAGCCTGGAGAAAAGAAAAACCTGGCTTTAAATCCTGGGTTAGCCCCTCACTCTCTGTGGGACCCTGAGCCAGTTACTTCATAGCTCTGTGCCTACGTTTTCTCATCTGTGAAGAGGAATACCTATCGGAGAACTGGTCCGAGAAAACACCTGCACCATTGCTTGGCACATAGCTCAATAAATGTGAGATTTTATTATATTCTTATCAACGGCCATGTCAACATAACTTCCCTTTAAAAAAAAAAAGTGTTCAGAACATATCCCATCCCCTCCAGTTGTACTTAAGATTTAACAAAAGGATAGGTAACTTCCTCACTTTCCCTTCCTTTGGTGAAATAAATTAAGGAGTTTTCTATATTTTTATTTGTATTCATCTCTGTATTCCTCTACATACAAAAAGTAAATTCTTCAAAACAACAGCATGAAAATTAACATCCTTGTGTCTCTCAGAGTAGACAGCTTAGCAGCAGAAAGTCGGGAGCCTGTGTTCCTCTGGGGATGGAAAACTCAGTGGTAGAAACTGGGAAAGAAAAGCCTATGGAAAGAAAAAAGGGAATAAGAACTGAGGGCTAGTCTCTGGGTTTTTACTGGGAGGATGCCCTTTGGCCTGACAAAGCCAAGTTGTCCTGCCCAATCATCTAATCTAGTAGTTCTCGACTGAAGAAAGTAATAGGCTAAGAGCTGAGAAATGAAACTGATGGTAATGCTGGACATCTGAGCATTAGGCCGAAAAATACAAGTTCAGGTTAAATCAGGTTGCAAAAGTCATATGTGTGCCCTTCTTGACTGAGAATGTCTGCTGAAAAGGGATATACGTGTTTTTCATATACATTCCCTCAGTTGAAAGCTTTATTCTAACAAGCAGCCATCATCTCTAGATTGAACTAATGCAAAAGCCTTCTAGCTAGTCTTCCTCATTCCACTCTTACCTGACTGTGGCCCATTCTCTACACGGAGCCTGAGTTATCTTTGTAAAATATTTTGTAAAATTATATCACTCCCTGATTAGAACCTATGACACTTAGAAAAAATTCAGATTCCTACCACAACCTGTGAGATCCTGCCTTATCTGGCCCTTGCCTTATTTCTAACTTTCTTTTGTACCCCCAAGTTTTCATTACATGAGTACTACACTGGCCTCTCAATTCCCCAGCTTATTCTGGCCTCTGGGCCTTTGCACTGGTTATTGTCTCTCCTTAGATCTCTCCTCTCACAACTGCTCACGGTGACCAAGTCTTATTTCCTCCTTCTCCAAACTATCCCATCTAAAGAAGGATCCCCCCAAAATTCTCTGATCCCATTTAATTTTCTTTACAGCACTTGTCACTAGATGAATTTTTAGTATTTATCTGCAAGTTTATCATCACTTTCTCCTTTTCAAAACATAGCATCATGAGAGCAGGGGTCTCGTTATACCTAGCATTTTGCCTGGAGTAAATTGTTAGCTCCCACTATGCTTTTGTTGAACATATAAATGAATAATATGCAAATAGGGCCTAGATGCTAAAAGAAGAAAAAGGAAATGTGTTTATGAGAATATATTTCTAAAGGGTTGAGGGCTCAAAGGATATTAGGAAAATAATATCTCAGGGATTAGCCCTTCAAAAAATTTTGAGCAATGTTTATATATTCAATTAATTGATGGCTTCAGTCTAGTTTCTTATGCCTGTAATTCAGGGCTTAGCCTCCTGTCAACGGTCAAAAGCCTTTTAGATAATCTATATGGAGAAGCTTGAGATAGAAACTCAACAAAGACAACAGTCCAGATCAGAACTGCAGATTCTAAAAAAAAGTAAGAGGACCTTTGGGGTGCTCCTGATAATTCTATTACTAAGCTAGTCAAGATATAACAGAATTAAATATTCATGAAAATAAAAAATCACTTCAAAGTAACAAAAGGTCCAATAAAAGTCTTCTTTCACAGAAATAAACATACATTTAACACCATTTTAAGCTAACATGAGATTTGAGATTGGAAAGAATGAGTCATTGATCTTGTAAATAAAAAATTGTGGCACAATCATGGTATCTGTTTGGCAAGTTTACTTATCCATATTTCATAATTAGGCCCATGACTTCTTTTCCTTATGTGAGGCTAATTTCTCTTGCAAGCTCAAAGCAAATCTTGTTTTAAAAACAGTTCAATGCTCTCAGTTTGTGTTGATGTTCAGATAACTGGTTGTTTCAGACATAACTTTTAAATAGACAATAATAAAGCACATGATATTAAGTAGGTATTCAAATATTGATGCCATAACAAAATGCTATCTCTACGATTTTTAGAGAATCCTTCATTACAGATGCTTCAAGAGTCTGGTGTTCACTTCATACAATTATTTTCTAACGCTGTAGGCAACTTAACTCAGAATTTCCTGTGAGGTCCATTAAACACACAGATTCCTGAGCCGCCTTCATAGAGTTTCTGTTTCTAGAGATCTAAGTTGAGGTCCAGGAATCTGTATTTGTTTGAAAGGCTTCCCAGGTGTTATTGAGGCCTGTCAGGCTTAGAAAATGGTGCTTTTATTTTATTTTATTTTATATATTTATTTTCCTCTTAAAATAAGCTTTAGTAGCTTATTTTTACTCACTTTATTTAAATTCTAGTTAGTTAACATATATGGTAAAATTGGTTTCAGGTGTAGAATTTAGTGATTGATCACTTACATACAACACCCCGTGCTCATCACAAGTGTGCTCCTCCATACCTATCACCCGTGTAGCCCATCCCTCAGTCACCTCCCTCCATCAATCTTCAGTTTGTTCTCTATAATTAAGTCTCTATGGTTTGCTTCACTCTCTCTCTCTCTTCCCTCCCCCCAGAAAACGGTGATTTTTCAAAAGATTTTATTTATTTATTTGAGAGAGAGAGTACACATGTGCAGCAGGGGAAGGGGCAGAAGGAGAGGGAAAGAATCTCAAGCAGACTCCATGCTGAGCACGGAGCTTGATCTCACGTTCCTGAGATTATGAACTGAGCCAAAAGCAAGAGTCAGATGCATAACTGACTGGGTCACCGAGGGGCCCAAAAATGATGATTTTAATCCACCCTCCAACTCAGTCGAGAACCCTTTCATCCACATTCCTTGTTACTCAGATTGTTTTGAGCTCTTCCAGAGTAGGCAATCTCATATCCATATAGTTTGTTAACCTTTATTGGAAAGGTCTCATTGTCAGAAAGCTTTTGTTTACATTAAACTGAAATGGGTCTGCCAGCGACTTCCTCACATTGGTCTATGGCTGCCCTCTGGCATGACAAGGGTTGTTATATACAAAAGCCCTTAATTTTAATACAGCTTTCAGATCCACCCAAGTTTTTCTTCTACAGATAAACAATCAGTTTCCACAAACAATTGCTCGTAGATCCTTTATCATCCCACTGCAGCATCCATATTCTCTTTTCAGAGCCTTCTCCTCCACCACTGTCAGAACTAGAGTCCCTAAAACAACTATGAACCACTTGACCCTGCATAGCAAGGCAGCAACATGTTGCCAGAGATCATAGGGAACTGGACATACCCTATAACGTTGGTTCTCAAATGCTGACATACCAAATGATGCCACAATGTGAAGGCATTGTCACCAGTCCATGGTGAAATGAGAAAAATGTCTAAGTTTATTCAATGTAAAAGACTGTACTTGTTTTCTATACTACACCCTGCCCAAATCCTTTTAAAATTTAACTTTTTTAATGGAACAATTAGGATAAGAGTTTGCTTGGTTGGTTGGTTGGTTCACTAGAAAGTTAGCCATCCTAAGTTGATGAGCCCCATTTTTTTTAAAGTTGCACTGTCCATGAAGATCAGAATTTGGGAACCACTCCCTTAGCTTTGCCTCCCTTGACAATGTACTTATGTTCTCCAATCCAGCTCTTGCCGAAGAACACCAACCACATCATAAGGCATAGTGTCTCACAAACCATTAGATCATTAGAACCAACGGAGTTTTATGAAAGCACAGATTCCCAGAGTGCACCACCAGAAATTATGGTCAAGGAGGTCTGAGGTAAGGCCAGGTATTTGCATTTTTTAAGGGTCCCTGAATGATCTTGCTGATCATCCAGTATTAGAAAGCTCTTTCATGATGTGCATTTATTCAGTATGCCTCTTTTATGTATTTATAACTTAATATCACCAGGAAACAGGGTTGATTAGGAAAGCAGAGGTCTGGTCAAAAGCAGCCAAGCAGATCTTGATATATAAATATTTAGCCTGTTTCCTCCTTAGGTATGAACACATCTGCAATTGTTATCCTTCTCTGCTTTTTTAGCCTTTTTCTTATCAGGCCAGTTCTTTCGGTTTAGTTTTAGACCCCTAGCTCTACCTCCCCAACTCCACCCAATAAACTGTCCCCAACACCCATGGGTTTTATCAACATTCCTATTAAAAATTAGTGCCGAGAACTGGATATAATATTAATACATAATAATCCCCTTGATAATCTGGACACCCAACTCTGTTACTATAGCTTCACCTTCACTTTCATAGAGGCCCCAGCACACTAATGTTGTTTGAGGTTTGGACCAGTCCATGCTATCTGCTTTCACCTAAATTCAAAGAAGCAGTTCTCCTTCATTCCATACAACTGATGCTTACAAAACTTCCAGTGACACATTTATTCAGGTTAAACACTTCAAATTATTAATTTTATCACATTTGCTTCAGTATCTTTTCAACAGATACCGTTTTCATTCTAATAATTCCATCCAACATATTCTCTTTCCTAGAGAGTATCTTATGTAATGGGTCCTATGTTGTGTAAAGTTGAGAAATATAACATCTATGCTGTCATTCAAATTAGCTGGTAACATATTTTTCAACAGTGATGGCAGAAAACACAGTGCTAGTGCTTCATAATGATTCTGCTTGGAAGTAGCTAATTCTGCTTCCTACCCCTCACATTTCATTGGCTATAGCAAGACATATAGCCAAGACTCACACTGACGGGGTAGGAAGTTCTAAAAATTAGGGTCATATGCACCTTTCTCCATTCTTTTGCATTTTTTCCCTGTTCTCCAAAATTTCTCAAAGAATATGGTTGTACTATGATTATATCAATTAGATTGCATATTGCCTAAAATGTAATTTGTCATGATCTGGGGATCTGTATTCATCTAAAATATTTGTTTTCATTAGACTCCTCTCATCGCATATATCAATGACATCTTAATGTAATGATCTCTCAGTGTTGTCAGCTTAAAGATCATTCTTTTTGGTATAGGCAGCAGAAAAGAGGATGTGTAGTGTTTTCTTTTAACATGATACCATCATTCTCAAGGAATGGACCTATAATTTTCATCTATCTATTGCTCTGAAAATAGCACTAAAAATTGCTGCTGCTGTCTCCGGTGGTTTTTGTGAGCCTCAGTTAATCTTTGGCTTTAACTCTCTTGAAATTCTTATCCTAGTCCTTTGTGTTCCCCTTAGTTATACATTCCCTCATACACCATTTACATATATATCTTTCAGCTTTATTAGACAGCTTCTCTACCTGCAAATATGCCAGGTTTTCTGCCTGCCTCCCCATTTTCTTTCCATTGAGAATATTTTAAATTGTGTGACCAGAATTTCATAATTCAGACTTCCTCATCATATAGAATTATATTCATTTTTTAAGTCTTTTTTTGAAAATGTCTATTTCTTTAAGTAAATATTTCATCAGCTTTTATTTGATACTCCAACTTTATCCTCATGGGGTTTTAAAATTTTTTAATTTTTATTTTTATTTATTTATTTTTTAAGATTTTATTTATTTATTCGACAGAGACAGAGAGCCAGCGAGAGAGGGAACACAAGCAGGGGGAGTGGGAGTGGAAGAAGCAGGCTCATAGAGGAAGAGCCTGATGTGGGGCTCGATACCATAATGCCCAGATCACGCCCTGAGCAGAAGGCAGACGCTTAACCGCTGTGCCACCCAGGCGCCCCCTCATGGGGTTTTTTAAAATTTTATTTTAATCATGGTAAGTGTACTCATTAATACCCATGCCCTCTTTTCTTCATCCCCCTACCCACGTCTCCGCTGGTAACCATCAGCTTATTCTCTATAGTTAAGAGTCTGTTTCTGGGTTTCTCTCTCTCTCTTTCTCTCTCCCTTTTTCCTTTGCTCATCTGTTTTGTTTCTTAAATTCCACATATGAGTGAGATCTTATGGTATTTGTCTTTCTCTGACTGACTTTTTTCACTTAACATTATACTCTCTAGCTCTATCCATGTTGTTGCAAATGGTAAGATTTCATTCTTTTTCATGGCTGAGTAATATTGCTACAAATACACATACATTTATATACCACTTCTCCTTTATCTATTCATCTATCGAGGGACACTTTGGCTGCTTCTGTAGTTTGGCTATTGTGAATGATGCTGCAATAAACATAGGGGTGCGTATATCTCTTTGAATTAGTGTTTTTGTGTTTTTTAGGTGAATGTCCAATAGTGTGATTTTGGGATCATACAGTAGTTCTATTTTTAATTTTTTGAGGAAGCTTATTTTTTTGATGGCATGATTATAAGAAGCAACATAGCATAAAGGTTAAGAATTTAGTCTCTGGAGATGAAATTTGAATCTTGGTTGGGTTTTGAGTTTGTTTTTTTTTTTAATTTTTTACTCACTTTTTTAAACTTAAATCAACAAATTCCTAGGAATAGAAAGTAGACAAAATCCTATGGATAAGTAAAATGGAGCACAGGAAGCTGCAGCACAGAACAGAAGGGGGCCACAGTGAAGGGCAGAGCCTAACTTCAATGGGACTTTGGAAAGGCTCCTAGTTCAGGCTGAGCAGGTATACTGGGGGACAGTAGAAATAGAGGCTCACTGAAAGTCCTTCCATAAAATAGCTGCATTATTTCTCTCTCTCTCTCTGCAGGATTTCTACATGCAGAATAAATGGAAACCTAGTGTTCGTTCCTCCAAGATAAAAACAGCACAGGCACCTGAAGGAATTGAGTAACCTTCCTGGGAAAAGTACAGGCTGCTAGTGTGAGCTCTGGTTTACCTTACTCACTCACCATTAGGCAAATCCTCCAGATAATAAGCTCTACCTTCAGGCAAAGAGCCTTCAATTCAGGGAAGAGACATCTTGGGAAAGAAACTGCCAAGCAAACCTACAACCCCAACCTGGAAAATCAACCTAAACAAGAATAAGAATAAGCCTAAATAAGAATAAGCAAGAACCACCAGACATTTGAGGAAGACGGACAACATTAAAGAGAAAGATCAAGATAAAATCAGCTGTAGACTCAGTAGAATTCAGTGGAAGTGCAAGGAAATGAAGAAATCGAGTTTTTTTTTTTTAATTCTAATTAGAATCCTCAGAAGTTTGGTTTTCTTTAAGATTTATTTATTTATTTTAGAGAGTGTAGGTGGGGGGGCAGAGGGAGAGAGAGAGTCTCAAGCAGACTTCCCCACTGAGTGCAGAGCCTGATGCAGGGCTTGATCCCACAACCCTGAGATCATGACCTGAGCCAAAATCAAGAGTCCAAAGCTTAATCTACTGAGCCACTCAGGCACCCCAAGAATCCTCAGAAGTTTTTAAATGATGTTGTAACCTTAAAAACAAGAACAAGGATCTATAAAAAGAGGACAGATCACAGTAAGAACCAGCTCTTAAATTTTTTTTAAATGTAAAACTCAAAAATTCAGAAAAGCAGTAAAATTTTTAAAATATTGTAACATATAATGAAAAAATAGATGAAACACATGACAGAGAATATAAGAGTCACAAAGTATCAATCCACAAAGTTCAATGTTCAGCCCACTGGGGATCTAGAAGGAGAACAAAGAAAATAAAGGAAATTATTTTTTTTAAAAAAGGAACGAAATGCAGAAAGACACAAGCCATCACATTGAAAAGGTCCCTGAATATTTTCACCATCTTACATAGTATTGATCCAATAGACGAACTTAAAGTTGAGGGAACAAGAAATAAAACATACTATAACTGTAGGTGAAAAAACAGAAAACCTGAAAGTAATATTATAATACCAAGTATTGGAAGAAAGAATGGAAAAGTTGAGAAGTGTTTCAATAAGCTAAATCTATAACATTCACAGCAGAAAATCATCAATAATAATTAAATATATTAATCAAGAAATAAGTTAATAGATTATAGTCACCATAACTAAATATAGTAATACAGACATTACTATATTTATAGAAGAAATCATAAAAAAGCTAAAAGTGATTTTAACTGAGAAGAATGAGATTTACAAAAAAGAGAACAGTATATTTTGCCACTGAATCTCTACAGTAGATGATTTTTTTTAATGTATTGTCTCATTCTCTATTTAGGCTCACACTTTTTTGTGTATCATAAAGCCTTAGGCTTATGTAGACAGCAAGTAATGAATCGTGTGATGAAACACTATGACCCAAGGCCAGGATCTATGGGAGAACGCAGACAGCCTCAGGTAGGAGAGTGGATCACTGACTGGGCTGACCTAAGGTGAACATCATCCCTTGGGTAACTACAAAGGCATTTGAGTCTCCTTCCAAAACACCAGGCAAGACTGCTTTCAGCTTGACTGAGCTGCCAAGATTCCCATACCTTAGTAGAAATAAGACTTTTCATTGGATGCCATTCTGCCACTATCAAGCTCGGGTTTCAGTACTTCTACTAAGCTCTGCCCTTGCATTAGAACTTAAGAATATAAAACATGATTCTTTTGTAGTTGTTTTTAACTTCAGTAGTCTCAGCTACTGAACAAAAATGAGCATAGAAATACACATGTAAACCAGAAAGACTGGGTTCTCTCAGGGAGTTTAGGAAACACCAAATGGGAGAGAGTTGTAGCAACTAATTTTAATACAAGACCAAATGCAAGTGAACTGGAGCATGAAAAAGGAAGAGAGGGCTTCCAGTTTAGGAAGGAATCAGGAAAGTCCAAGTAAGGAGCTTTCAGAAGTGAGCTGGGATCCTGGGCCTTGCGTCAACAGGATGCCTTCAGGCTAGTGCTGTGATACGGCTGTGACTTGGTACATAATCTGAGAGTGATGTTATCTGAGCTGTACCTGCTGTGACTAAAGACAATGCCACTATCTCTAGTTTGAAGTGGCCCTGAATTTCTTTTGAGTAAATGCTACAATAATCCCCAATGCCTTGCTTACCCACACATGGATTTTCCTTGGAAGACCATGAATTGGTAAAGTATAACAAGTACAGAAGTCTGTGTTGTAGTGTAAGCAAACCAGAACTCATTCATAACTCCAACTAAGTCCAAACTTCTGGGTTGTTTCAATTTTAATAGCATTTCTTAACATGTGTTCTTGTCCCTGAGTCAACATTTTACCCTCAAATCCGGAAAATCAAAGAACCAGAGAATGTTAAAATTGGAAGGGATCTCGGCTATTATTCAATATAATCCTATCATTTTACAGATGAAGAAACTAGGCCAAGATACAGTAAATGTGACTTCCCAAGGTTACGCAACCACAAAGAGGAAAGACTGGACTTAAACCAACTTTTTTTTTTTTTAGTTTTTTTTTTTAATTTAATTTTATTATATTATGTTAATCACCATACAGTACATCCCCAGATTCCGATGTAAAGTTTGATGCTTCATTAGTTGCGTATAACACCCAGTGCACCATGCAATACGTGCCCTCCTTACTACCCATCACCAGTCTATCCCATTCCCCCACCCCCTCCCCTCTGAAGTCTTCAGTTTGTTTCTCATAGTCCATAGTCTCTCATGTTTCATTCCCCCTTCTGATTACCCCCCTTTTCTTTATCCCTTTCTTCCCCTACCGATCCTCCTAGTTCTTATGTTCCATAGATGAGAGAAATCATATGATAATTGTCTTTCTCTGCTTGACTTATTTCACTTAGCATTATCTCCTCCAGTGCCGTCCATGTTGCAGCAAATGTTGAGAATTCGTTCTTTCTGATAGCTGAGTAATATTCCATTGTATATATGGACCACAGCTTCTTAATCCAGTCATCTGTTGAAGGGCATCTCGGCTCCTTCCATGATTTGGCTATTGTGGACAATGCAGCTATGAACATTGGGGTGCATATGGCCCTTCTCTTTACTACGTCTGTAT
The DNA here is from genome assembly GCF_002007445.2 of Ailuropoda melanoleuca. NCBI lineage: Eukaryota > Metazoa > Chordata > Mammalia > Carnivora > Ursidae > Ailuropoda > Ailuropoda melanoleuca. Next base: position 68,514,168 of record NC_048220.1, on the reverse strand, counting down.
CTTTGGGGTAAACACCCAGTAGTGCAATGGCTGGGTCATAGGGTAGTTCAATTTTTAACTTTTTAAGGGACCTCCACACTGTTTTCCAGAGTGGCTGTACCAACTTGCATTCCCACCAACAATGTAGGAGGGATCCCCTTTCTCCACATCCTCTCCAACAATTGTTGTTTCTTGCCTTGTCTATCTTTGCCATTCTAACTGGCGTAAGGTGGTATCTCAGTGTGGTTTTGATTTGAATTTCCCTGATGGCTAATGATTTTGAACATTTTTTCATGTGTCTGTTAGCCATTTGTATGTCTTCATTGGAAAAGTGTCTGTTCATATCTTCTGCCCATTTTATGATTTGTTTATTTGTTTCTCGTGTATTGAGTTTGAGAAGTTCTTTGTAGATCTTGGATACCAGTCCTTTATCTGTGGTGTCCTTTGCAAATATATTCTCCCATTCCGTGGGCTGTCTCTTAGTTTTTTTGACTGTTTCCTTGGCTGTGCAGAAGCTCTTTATCCTGATAAAGTCCCATAAGTTCATTTTATCTTTTATTTCTCTTGCCTTTGGCGATGTGTCGTGAAAAAGGTTGCTCTGGCCGATGTCATAGAAGTTGTTGCCTATGTTCTCCTCTAGAATTTTGATGGATTCCTGTCTCACATTGAGGTCTTTCATCCATTTGGAGTTTATTTTTGTGTATGGTGTGAGAGAGTGGTCAAGTTTCATTCTTTTGCATGTAGCTGTCCAATTTTCCCAGCACCATTTATTGAAGAGACTGTCTTTTTTCCACCGGATGTTTTTTCCTGCTTTATCAAAGATTAGTTGCCCAAAGAGCCGAGGGTCCATTTCTGGGTTCTCTATTCTGTTCCATTGGTCGATGTGTCTGTTTTTGTGCCAGTACCATGCTGTCTTTGTGATCACAGCTTTGTAGTACAGCTCGAAATCCGGCATTGTGATGCCCCCAGCTTTGTTTTTCCTTTTCAACAGTTCCTTGGAGATTCTGGGCCTTTTCTGTTTCCATACAAATTTAAGGACTATTTGTTCCAGTTCTTTGAAAAATGTCCTCGGTATTTTGATCGGGATAGCATTGAAAGTGTAGATTGCTCTGGGTAGTATGGACATTTTAACTATGTTAATTCTTCCAATCCATGAGCATGGAATATTTTTCCATCTTTTTATGTCTTCCTCAATATCTTTCAAAAGTGATCTATAGTTTCTAGGATATAGGTCCTTTACGTCTCTGGTTAAGTTAATTCCAAGGTAACGTATGGTTTTTGGTGTTATTGTAAATGGGATGGATTCCCTAATTTCTCTTTCTTCAGTCTCGTTATTCGTGTATAGAAATGCAACTGATTTCTGGGCATTGATTTTGTATCCTGCCACCTTACTGAATTGTTCTATAACTTCTAATAGTTTGGGAGTGGATTCCTTTGGGTTTTCCATATAGAGTATCATGTCATCTGCAAAGAGAGACAGTTTGACTTCTTCTTTGCCGATTTGGATACCTTTGATCCCTTTTTGTCTTCTGATTGCTGTTGCAAGGACTTCTAGTACTATGTTGAATAATAGTGGCGAGAGTGGGCATCCTTGTCGTGTTCCTGATCTTAAGGGAAAGGCTTCCAGCTTTTCCCCATTGAGAATAATGCTTGCAGTAGGCTTTTCATAGATGGCTTTTATGAGATTGAGAAATGTACCCTCTATTCCTACACTCTGAAGGGTTTTAATCAGGAAAGGATGCTGTATTTTGTCAAATGCTTTTTCTGCATCAATTGAGAGGATCATATGGTTCTTGAGTCTTTTCTTGTTGATATGATGTATCACATTGATTGATTTGCGAGTGTTGAACCATGCTTGCATCCCAGGTATGAATCCCACTTGGTCATGATGGATAATCCTTTTAATGTACTGTTGGATTCTATTAGCAAGGATCTTGTTGAGGATTTTGGCATCCATATTCATTAGAGAAATCGGTCTGTAATTCTCCTTTTTGAGGGGGTCTTTGCCTGGTTTGGGGATCAAGGTAATATTAGCCTCATAGAATGAGTTTGGTAGCTTTCCTTCTGTTTCTATTTTTTGAAATAGCTTTAGGAGAATAGGTATTATTTCTTCTTTGAATGTTTGGTAGAATTCCCCAGGAAAACCGTCTGGGCCTGGAGTTTTATTATTTGGAAGGTTGTTTATCACTGACTCAATTTCTTCATAGTTAATTGGCCTATTTAAGAAATCTATTTCTTCCTGTTTCAGTCTTGGTAGTTTATAGGTTTCCAGGAAGGCCTCCCATCTCTTCCAGATTGTTTAGTTTTTTGGCATATAGCTGTTGATAAAAGTTTCTAATAATCCTTCCAATTTCAATGGTGCTTAAACCAACTTTTTGAATGCAGGTCCAGATACTATGCTGAAAGAAAAATGGGGAGACAGAAAAAAATCAAAGATAATAAAGAAATAAAAAGCAATGCTTAATTAAGTTATTGGCAATAGATCTAGAATTATCATTGTTTCTGAAATAAAGTCCAAATAACCTTTAAGGAACCTATTTTTATTGAGATTTTTTTCTGCTTGGACAAAATGTACACATATTGGCTACCAAAATACAAAATATTTCTTTTCAAACTATTTTAATTAATTTTTCAACTATTTAAATTATTAAATAACTCTTAAAAAATAAATATTTTTGTTCTGTTAAAGTACAGGGAAATGGTAATTAGCTAATCATCTATACAGATAATTTTTGTTTCATCAAAGCAAAAACAGGAATTAGTTTTAAAATAGGTACTCTCGTTATACTTAATATTATACATCCAGAGACATTGTGTTTTTAAAATAGACCATATTAGAATAAAGACTGTCTTGTATTGTTTACAACTATCAACATATCATATCATAGTACCTGGCTTATGGAATATACTCAATATAAGTAGTTGAATAAATAAGTTAATACCGTATTGCATTCGAATTCTCCACCAACCTTTGTAAAGCACACATTATGTCCAATATTTATATTGTAAAAATCTGACCTATAACACCATTATTTGGATGTGTTCAAAACTTTGCCTACCCTTGATAAGTCAATCCATCCTTTCCCAAAACAGACTCCATGATTAAAGGCCTCCCTCTAGACCCAGCTATAAGTAAATCCTACGTGAAGCCAGAGCCTGTGCAGAAGAATACTGCTACGGCTTTCCTCCGTTCCTTACCCCAACCTGAGGGAGGGTTTTGGAGGTGAAGCCCACACCTGGCTCCACACCCTTCTCCCAAGCTCAAAAGAGGATTTCTTGACTAGCCGAGGCTCCAGTTCAAATCACCAGATGTCTTCTCAGTAGTGCCCTATAGACAGCCTAACTAGGAGACACTGTAGGAATTGTGGAGGGAACTTCTCACCCAGCTATTTGCCAGGGCATATGACATGGAATTATACATCAGAAAGAGAACAGAGAGAAGACTCACAAAGTTTTACCAAGAATATTAAGAACCCCACTGAGGAAGTTCAAGATGGATACTAAATATAAAAGGCATTTATTTAAGAATGAAAACTTTTTTTTAATGTTATGCATATAAATAAGAAGTCTTATTATTTTCTTCTTCCATCTTACAAAAATAAGAAAAATGTTTTGAAAACTGATGTCACTGAGGTTTTCCAATTGTTTAAAAAAACAACAAATGAAATGAGTACTTCTAATCTTTTTTGGTATGTTTATACAACAAAAAAAGGAATGTTATAATAGCCTCTAACTTGTCTATTTTAATGTCTGCATATTTATACAACTAAATATAATCAAAATATTACAAGTTTGGCCTTTTTTTCAATTATTTGTATGTAAAGTCACTTAAAGTATAAAATGACATTTTCCCCTATTCTCCTACTAAAGATACAACCAAGACCAAAATATCGAGAAAAATAAAAACACAGGACAAGAGTTAGGGAAGCTGTGTTCTTCCTACTCCAGCTTCTACCACTGAGTCACCAGTGATGTTCTAGCCATCTGCCCTCTCCCCTCACCCCCACTTATCTCCATCTGAGAAACAAAGGCCTGAAACACAGTTGTGCACAGAGAAATGAGGAAAAGCTGCAAACAGTGGTTTGCAAGTCTTGCTAACCTCTTCGTGAGGCTGACTGTGGCTCTTAAGACCATTTGATGCCCCGTGTCCCAAGTCCAGCTCAGAAGGGGACAGCAGTCCCAGGAAGGAGGCAAAAGTCAAAGGCAGGCCCTGATGCACAGGATCTGGAAACTCATCAGGATTTGGCCACACCCCAGGAAGAAAAACTTTCGCACTAACTCCAAGGGGAGAAATATCCTGATATATAACCTTTGCACCTTTCTAACAAAATTGAACCAAGGGCTAAACATAATCTGGAAAACCTCAGCCCAAATGAAGATTTTAAGAGATTCTACCAGGAGAATGAGGAAATAACAGCTTACTCATTTTGTGAGCAATGTAAGCACTGTAAGCATGTTTCCTGTTGTGAATATTGTGAGACTCTCATGCATTCTTATCTGATGGCAAGAAGAGAAAACAACTACAAGTAGGGTATAAGAAAAAGAAAAAGGAAAGCAGGATACTCAGTCACAACTTTGTGTATAGACATGTATTAGCATATAGAACAGTTATCTTGAATAAACTGATCATCTGTTTTGTGGTTTGGTTCTGGATGCAGCTTGGACTTTTCCAATACTCTGGAGGATGGAGAGATGAACTTTTCAGCAAGGTCAGGGAGATCTGTTTGCTCACTAGGTTGATCCAAGCTGGACTTACTTGTTCCTGCATCCATTGTTTGCATGAAGAAATTACACTTTGAAAGTTTTCTTCAACTACAGTCATTAAATATTTCCATTGAGCTTGTGACCTATTTTACCTGAAATATGAAAATGCCCTATTTTATTTTTTTCTAAAATATTCTTCACCTCAGCAATTTTAATTTTTTCTAAACATTTTCTTCAATGTGTCCTTCTTTTCTATCTTCATTTTTCAAATTTTTCCTTTTTTTATTTTAACTTTCTTTTCTTTTGTCATTTTCTAAGTAGTTAAAAAGAAGAAAAAAATGGAAATAAGCAGAGAAAGCTCACTGGAGTAAATGCTTCCAGCATGACTTTCCCACTGAAGTCTTCCACATGTAGGGCAGAAAAAGGAGTTAAAAAGAAGAAAAAAAAATGGAAATAAGCAGAGAAAGCTCACTGGAGTAAATGCTTCCAGCATGACTTTCCCACTGAAGTCTTCCACATGTAGGGCAGGTAAAAAGGAGTTAAAAAGAAGAAAAAAAAATGGAAATAAGCAGAGAAAGCTCACTGGAGTAAATGCTTCCAGCATGACTTTCCCACTGAAGTCTTCCACATGTAGGGCAGGTAAAAAGGAGTTAAAAAGAAGAAAAAAAAATGGAAATAAGCAGAGAAAGCTCACTGGAGTAAATGCTTCCAGCATGACTTTCCCACTGAAGTCTTCCACATGTAGGGCAGGTAAAAAGGAGTTAAAAAGAAGAAAAAAAAATGGAAATAAGCAGAGAAAGCTCACTGGAGTAAATGCTTCCAGCATGACTTTCCCACTGAAGTCTTCCACATGTAGGGCAGGTAAAAAGGAGTTAAAAAGAAGAAAAAAAAATGGAAATAAGCAGAGAAAGCTCACTGGAGTAAATGCTTCCAGCATGACTTTCCCACTGAAGTCTTCCACATGTAGGGCAGGTAAGAAGGAAATAAGGGACTGAGAGTTGTGAAGGGCCACTGACTCCCAGCTCATATCTGCAAAGTTAGAGCTCTGATATTACTACCCAAGGAGGCTCTATATCATCCCTGAGACATGCCACAATAAAAACAGAAGACATTTATTTCACTATGTTAGACACATGTCCATGGCTGACCATACCTCTTATAGTCTGCTATGAATAAATATTCATTCACACACACTCACACACACACATATATATATCTTCATATTTGTATCCTATAATTTCTCATAATTAATAAAAGTAAAGTGTATTGTATGTTTTCTGTGTCAAAAGGGCTAATTTGTTAATGTAAGTGTATAAGAATGTTACTATGTATAATCCTGTTTGGACACCTCATTCTTAACTATACCTAAAGCATCAAGAAAAGCAACAAAAAGCCTTTGAGATAAGTTGGCCACAGATTATAACAAATGTGTTATAACTCTGAATATGGCTTATGCTATAGAATTCTTTATCTCACCTTTTATTTTCCAGGAGCTCTAAACCACTTAGTATTCTCTATACACGGCAAGTTCTCCCATGCTCTTACACGTTACTCCTTCTCTCTCAAAATCATTCTCTACTTCATCTTATTTCTCTCCCAAGAGTGATTCAGTTCAATTCCACCTTCTCTGTGTGACTCTCTCTGATAACCCCCTGCATCCATTCACCTGCCAGGCACTGTGCTAGATGTTAAGTTTGCATCTAGATGCTAAGATGCAAAATGAAAACACCGCACCTACCCTCAAGATGCATGCATGACACAGTGGTCCAAAGGGGTACTTCGGGAACATTTGGTGATAAGAGCCAGAAAGAGGGTCAAGGAAGGTTTCCTGGATGAGGTAACAGCTGAATCAAAATTTGAAAGGCATGTAGAAATTACCTAACAGAAGAAAGAAGGAGGTGAGATCATTCAAAATAGAAAATATGATGAAGCAAAGGTCGGGAGAAAGAATGCTGATTGACAGGTAAATATGCCATTTAAGGGAGTTCAGATTTCATTTTTTTTTCCTTGAAGACAACAGGGATCCTTTTAAGCAGGAGAATGAGATGATCAGATGTATCTTTTAGAAACTGTAGAGATCAGATCAGAGAAAACAAGACTAAGGCCATTAGGAGACTTATTTGTAAAGGAGATGATATGTGTACTTAGAATAGGAATGAAAGAGAATTTAGAATTTGAAAGAGATAACTGAGTTAGAAGTGAAAGGTCTTGGTGATAGATTGGGTGTGGTACACAATGGATGGAAAATAGTCAAGAAGGAACCTCAAGTTTCTCTGCCTTCTTCCTGGGGTGGACTGTGAGACCTCATTGAGATCAGGAATACAGGAGGAGGAACATGAGGTGATTGGCTGAGTTTTGAATATGTTGAACAGGAGAGGTCTGTGGAACATCCGTGTTGAGAGGCAAGTGCTCATTCGAATCTCTGTGTGCCCACTACATGTTGCATGACCTCATGTTACCATGCTGGGATTGTCATCTTCTACCTTTAACTTTCCCTAGACAGGAAGGACTGTCCAATCTAAAAACCATCCCTTCAGGGTACCTCAGTGAGCCCGTGCTCCCCGTGACAGTCAAGGCTCTCCCATTTTCCCTCTCTCTTATTAGAGCAGTGTTAACTCAGAAGAAATATCTTGTAAGGGTGGAAGTCCATTACCCTTTCTGGAGAAAGCAAAAACATGCACTGAAGAAAGAAAGCCTATTTTCCCTGTATTTTAATTCAATTTTAAATTCTATTTCCCACCCATTTTCAAAGGGACCATTGTTTCAGAAGAACTGAGTACTTTCTAAGGTAAATAAATAGAGTGAATAACAATCTCGTGTAAGATTCCAACTTATTAAAAGAAAACATGTGTAGACTTAAGCATTTAAAAATAAATATGCCTTTAAAGATGACCTGGGAGGCTTCTTACCTGCCAAGAACAGAGTTCAAGACCTCAGAAAGTCTGTTTTCCCAGAAACGGTAGATTATATTGCTAATGATGGCAAGGGCATTAAACCATAAGTTTTTTTTTTTCTCCCTATAATTTTGGTACTATTTAGGTAAGTTTTGTAATAGTCTGAAATAAGAGAAGTACTCTCAAGACTGATCTTGGGTTGTGAAATTGGGTCTATGATTTCATCCTTTGGAAGAATCTTTTCAGTTCCTGCTTTTCTTTCCAAGCATGTACATCTGGAATGAGCTTTTCTTATATTTGAATTATATTTTAGTGATCTTGGTTGTGTCGATATATACAAATATAAATTCATTCTTAGAGCATTTTCTATCATATATATTTTAGTTTAATTGAGCATTTTTTAAAAGATTTTATTTTTATTTGTTTTAGAGAAAGAGAGAGGGGAGGTTGACAGAGAGGAAGGGAGAGGGACAAGCAGACTCTGTGTTGAGCACAGAGCTCCACTTGGGACGAGATCTCACAACCCTGAGATCGCGACCTGAGCCGAAACCAAGAGTCGGCCGCTTAACCAACAAAGTCAAACAGGCGCCCCTAATTGAGCATTTTAAATAAAAAGTATAGTTCTTTTTTCAATATTCTTATTTATTCCAAATTAGAGGATGATTTCTAAAGGTTGTTATGAATCAACATGACAATTACCAACAGCAGAATGTCTCCAAATGGACCATAGGGAGTGGCAGACCCAGAGGCAGGTCAGCTTGTGGAAGAGAAATTGATGTTGTCTTCCACATTCATTGACTTGTCTGGTTTTCATATGACGAATAAACAGATGAGTCAGTTTCTCTTTTTCTAAGGGACTTTACATGATTAGGGTCAGAAACTCAGCAAAGAAAAATCTTCCCTGGTTGTATAATGGTGAGCTGATGAGATGCCACAGCGATTCATCTTCAAGGTGCTGGCTATTTTCAAACAACTGCTGAGAGACCTTGCTGTTCCCTGAACTTGGGAGGCTGGTTCTAGCACATGCACAAATTCTGCTTGCCATATGAGCAAAAGTGAGATCATATGGGTTGATGCTGGCAGAGTCTCTGAGAGTGCAGTAATTCATGCTGTCAGTTACTATCAGCAGCAATTTGCTTCTGGATTGGTTCCTGTGAGCACTCATGTGAGTATTCTGCACAAAGGACCAGAGTGCAATATTCTCTTGGATTTCAGGGACTTAGTGCAGTTTCAACATATAATCAAAAGTGCCACGTAGTTCACCACCTCTCATTTTGTTTTAAAGAGACAGAGGCTTAAAATTGGATTCCTTTCTTCTCTCCATAAAAGGAAGTTGATGGTGACGTGGATCTATCTTTAGTGCAATCTGTTGGTGCTTCAGTGGAATCTACCCTGTTGGTAAAGTGTAGAGTACTTTTTTTTTTTTTTAAACTAAATGTCATTCCCCTGTCTCCACAATAATAAAATTCAAAACTTTGCTTACTCACAAAACTTCATATTAGATTCAATGCACATACATGATCAACTCTTTTTTTTAAAGATTTTATTTTTATTTATTTATTTGTGTGAGAGAGAGAAAGAGCAAGAACACACACAGAGGGAGAAGCAGGCAGAGGAAGAAGCAGGCTCCCTGCCGAGCAGGCAGCCCGATGAGGAACTCAATCCCAGTACACTGGGATCATGACCTGAGCAGAAGGCAGATAGCTTAACCAGCTGAGCCACCCAGGCATCCCTATGATCAACTCTTACTTACTTACTATAGGGCAAATACATCGGGAAATGAAAAGTTCCCTCGAACTGGTTAGTATTGTAATAGTATATTCCTCCAAATTAAGTACAATTTCCACAAAATTCTATGTCAGAGAAGTCTGGATGCTGCAGCCCTAGCTTAAAGGCACATTACTAAAGAATCTCTATGGGGACACCTGGGTGGCTCAGTCAGTTAAGCATCCGACTCTTGATTTCAGCTCAGGTCATGATCTCAGGGTCCTAGAATTGAGCCTTGCATCCAGCTCCATGCTCAGTGTGGAGTCTGCTTAAGATTCTCTCTCTCCCTCTGCCCCTCCCCCTGCACTTGCTTCCAATCTTTCTCAAATAAATAAATAAATAAATAAAATCTTGAAAAAAAAAAGAATCTCTGCAAAACAATATAACTTCATTGAGTTCCAAATAGCTTTAAGATTTTAATAGCATTCTTACTACCAAAGTAGGCACTAGTCTCTTTCTATTTAATTAATACTTACTGTTGAGAATATACAGGATTCAGGATTATGGAGCAATCCTGATCAGAAAGGGTTTAGGAGGAAGGAAAAATACTCCTTGTGTCTGAGAAATAATAGTTTAGTTTCACTCAGAAAAGTGAAAAACGCACCCAAGTCTCAAGTGCCACTGTCAACAACATATATATTCTTTTGTATTAATCTACAATCTCTTGATGGTTTCCAGTTGAAAAATTATTTCTATATTGTATCAAGCTCAAAAATCCTCAAAAACTTGGCATCTTACTTGATTAACATTACTCAGCCACAAAACAGGATGAGATTGTGCCATTTGTGACAAGGATGGACCTAGAGGGTATTATGCTGAGTGAAGTTAGTCAGACTGAAAAAGACAAATACCATATGATTTAACTTATATATGGAATCTAAAAAAACAAATGAATAAACAAATAAAAAGCAGAATGAGACCTATGAATACAGAGAACAAACTTATGTACTGGGGGGTGGGGGGGCTGAGAAAAATGGGTGAAGGGAAGTGGGAGATACAAGCTTCCAGTTATGGATGAATAAGTTACGGGAATAAAAGGCACAGCATAAGGAATATAGTTAATGATACTGTAATAGTGTTGTATAGTGACAGATAGTAGCTATACTTGTGGTGAACTCAGAATAATGTATAAACCTATAGATTCACTATATTGTACACCTGAAACTAATGCAACATGTGTGTCAACCATACTCAATAAATAAATAGATAAATAAAGCCTTTGTCAGATAACAACAACAACAACAATTTCTTGTGTTTATTATCTACCTTCCTCTACCTCTAGAATATGGACTAGAATGAGGGGAGGGACTTTTGTTTCTTCATTGACATATTCCCAGGGCCTGGAACAGTGCATGGTGCATGGGAGGCACTTAATAAAAATGTGTTGAATGAATGGTGTCCTATTTTGCAGCCTAAAGTCCTACCTCCTTAACAAGTCTTACCAGCCCCTCTGTTATTGGCTTCTGCTCATTCTGCTGGCATCCTCTCACTCATCACTTTACCTCTTGTGCTATATAATTCAGCCGAATGTAGACTGCATGCAGTTTCTTAAATGTACCATATTCTGTCTCCCTGGAGGCCTTTGCACATGTTCTTCCATCTAGAAGACTTTCTCTCCTACTCTCCTGTTCTCCAGTCTCTCATTTCAGAAAGTCGTAACCTGGTCTCCAAAACAGAGGTAGACAGTCTTTTAGTACCTTGTGATTTCCACAGTAGCACTTACCATTTGGACAGTCATTGCTAGACAGACGTGATATAACTAGAGGCATAATGATATTTGTGATATTATGCATGAGTATTTAGGTTTCAAAAGAGCTCATAAAGAAATTAACACTATCCTCTTAGAACTGGCATAAAAATATTTTTTAAAAAATAACCAGGACGTGCTGGAAGAAAGTCACAACAGTGTGAGAAAACCATCACATCTCTGAAACTACTGAGTGGAAGCATCACTCCACACTAATGATTAAAACATAAATAAGCAGCATCTATGTGAAAGCTAACAGATTGTTCCATGGATAGTTGCTTCTCACTATTCAAGTCTCAGCAAAATGTCACTTCCTCAGAGGGGACATCACTGACTATCCCATGGAAAACTACCCCAGTCACTTTCTATCCAATTGCCCTGCTTACCAACTTCCTTACAAGTCTCTCTCTTTAATACTATCTTAATCATTTCTGTATTTACTAGTTTATTTTCAGTTCTCCCCTCTAAATGATAGTCTACGAAAACAGAGAACTTCTATGTTTTGCTTAGTGCTTCTCATTCCTAGAACCTAGATGAGTACTTGGCATTCTAGCAGAGTTTCAATAAAAAAAATTTTTTTTATGAATGTGCAACAAAGAACCTCAGAACAGAAACAATTACCATATTGGCTAGTAGGATGGTTTCAGTGGCACTGGTTGCTCAGAAAAAAAGAAAACCCCTTGCATTTCACCAAAAATTTACATGTACCAGGACAAACTTACCAGTTTGCAATTAAATGTTGTTCTGTCTCCGGGTAAAACTTCCTGTCCAGTAGGGCAATTTCACCCAGCTTTAGGAAAAACTATTCTTTTCATAGTATGAAATTAATAAAGCAGTTTAAAAAGCAATCTTGGGGTGCCTGACTGGCTCAGTCAAAAGAGCATGAGATTCTTGATCTTAGGGGTTGTGAGTTCAAGCCCCATGTTGGGTGCAGAGATTACTAAAAAATAATGATAATAACAAATTAACTTTAAAAAAATTCCTTATCAATACCATTATCCCAGTAATAATTCTTCTTGTACTTTTTTTGCAAATTGTGCAAGTTGTATGTCATGGTACAGAACACATATGACATTCATGCAGGCTATATCCCAGACCCTTTTTAAATCCCACAACTGCAAATAACATATTACAGAATTTCTACCATTTTAGGTACTACATTATCCAATTTAACGTCTTAATCTTATCAGTTCTGGTGCAGTAGACCTTTGTCACTCTTTGTAGCCACCCTGAATCTTTTGAACATTTTTCCTATATATGAGGAATCTTAAGCTTTTTTGTCATACTTCCACAAAGTGGAAGCCAGAAACTCACTTTTCCAGACACTAGCTGTCTATATCACTACTACTACCAATAAGAAACAACCACATGCAACCTGGATTTGTAATAGAACACTGAGAACTGGTAAGGAGAAACCATCTAAAAGTTCATTTTCTGGTGAGTGCAGTTGGATAGGTGCCCAGGTTTGGGGGCAGCCATGGTAGAAATTCTGCCATCCACTAACCAGAATCAGCAATGGAAGTTGTGGTGTCTGTGTCCAGCAATGATCACAGTGTGGCTTTTGCTGGAGCAATCAGTAGTGTTCTTTAGGCATTGTTCCTGAATGCATGGCCTCTAAGTCTGATTCCTTTGCTCTTCCAGTGAATCTATGAACCACACGGTATCCTCTAATAAATTCCTTTTCTGCTTAAACTAACTAAAAAGAGACTTGTTATTTGCAACTTAAACAGATGAAAATATGACTATGAATTATTATTCTGTTTTTTAAATTTATTCTGAAATATTTAAGACATGCACAAAGGCCATTTCTTTCTTAGCTCTAGAACTTTTCATACACATCCACCACTGGAGGTAGCAGTTGGCCTTCTTGCAGAAAGATGTTCATCACTTCACAAGCATAAAAGTCTATGAACAGAGGGGGAAGGGCACTAGATTGGCAGTGGTACTCATTCACTTGCTATGAGACTTGCTCCTACACCCCAGCTTCATGTTTGGAATTCATACTTTAGACATACTGGATTACTATAAACCAAGTGCATCTGGGATCACTAATGAATGATCTAGAGCATTATGTTCAATAATCCAAGTGGTCTAGACTACAAATACAAAACCTATGATTATGTCTATTAATTTCCTAGAAATCTGAATTCATGAATGAGGACAAGAAATTTGGGCCTTGCATGATCTAGTTTCTTGTCTACACTATTCAAATCAACCGCATGATTTCCAATGTTACTCTTCAGTTAAGCTTTTTTTTTTAAGATTTATTTATTTATTTTAGAGAGAGAGTGCACATGAGTGGGGGAGGGGCAGAGGGAGAGAGAGAGAGGACACTCCCCTACTGAATGGGGAGTCTAATGTGGGGCTTGATCCCAGGACCCTGAGATCATGACCTGAGCCAAAACCAAGAGTCGGACGCTTACCTGACTGAGCCACCCATGCACCCCTCTTCAATTAAGCTACCTTGATTTAAATATTCAACAAAATTTTTCTCTAAGCTTTTTCAAAATAGAAACCATTATAAATTGAATTATTTTAAAATATAACTCAGAAGCTTTCCCTTCTAAGAGAAGATACCTATATGGAACATTAAGTCATTTGCTTTGGTGGCCCCTGGTTAGTCTGTCAAAGTAGGAAGCTGCCTAGGACACAGAAATCAGGACATGACCTGGAGGACACACACTGCTGTAGGGATGGGCAGACGCACTGCTATGCTAAAGCATACTCATTCTGGCCCAAGAGAGCTTACTGTTAAATTTTCAGGAATTTTTCAAATCATTTTGAAATACTACCGTTATTAAAAATTAAATTATAGAGATTTACAACTAAATTCATTATATTAAAAATAAACATAATAAATTCTCAAACATATCTTAAAATCAAGGTTAAAAATACTCAAAATTCATCATTTCCTAAATATTTCGCTGCACTTATTGTGATCTCTGCTCTGGGGGTTATTTACATCTACTGTGTCTGAATGGGAGAAAATACTATGTAATGATATGCTGCTGCACTTTGCTCCCCACCTGCATATTCAGTTGACACCATGCTTAAACTGGCAAAAGCTACCAAGCAGGGCTTGATCTATTGTTTTGTTAATTGTCTAGATTTAAGAAAGTGATGAAAATGTTAATGAATAATGAAAGTGAGAAAACGTTAATAATGCTTAACTCAAAAGTGTGTCATATTTGTAGCTATTACATTGTAACTAAAAACAAACAAAAAACTTCAGGAAATATTCTCACAGTATTCAAAAATTAGTAGCCATTTCAGCAACCATTCACACCATAGATGAACAAGTGACGTTATGACCAATGTCTTCATTGAATCACCCTTGTTTTATCTGTTAACTTAAATGAAAATACAAGTGACATTCATGTCAGAACTATGTTCTTTCAGCAGTTGTGACCATAAGCTAGCTAAGAATATAGGAGTCCAGGAAAAATCAATAAAAGCCGTTTGTAAGAATCAATTGCCTATATGAAATTTACAATAAAGAATATTATATACTTGGTTATTTGTAACAAATCTTTTATATATATCAGAAATGTTTATAATAAATGTATATATGCACATGTATTATTTTTTTTTGCCAGCATACCACCGAGTAGATGGGAATTTATTTAGTAGGGGAAAAGGAAAACATATATATCCTAATCAGTGCTTAAAAAAAGAAAAAGACAGGGATGGTCCAATATCCACAAATCAATCAATGTAACATACCACATTAATAAAATAAAGGATAAGAACCATATGATCCTCTCAATTGATGTAGAAAAGTGTTTTATAAAATACAGCATCCTTTCTTGATAAAAACCCTCAGGAAAGTAGGGATAGAAGGAACATACCTCAACATCATAAAGGCCCTATATGAAAGATCCACAGCTAATGTCATCCTCAATGGGAAAAAACAGAGATTTTCCCCTAAGGTCAGGAACATGATAAGGATTCGGCAAATAGCATTGGGAAAATTGGACAGCAACATGCAGAGGAATGAAACTGGAGTGCTTTCTTATACCGTAAACAAAAATAAATTCAAAATGGATGAAAAACCTAAATATGAGACAGGAATCCATCAAAATCCTAGAGGAGAACACAGACAGCAACTTCTTTGACCTCAGCCACAGCAATTTCTCACTAGACACATCGCCAGAGGCAAGGGAAACAAAAGCAAAAATAAACTATTGGGACTTCATCAAGATAAAAACTTCTGCACAGCAATGAAACAATGAACAAAACTAAAAGGCAACCCATGGAATGGGAAAAGATATTTGCAAATGACATATCAGACAAAGGGCTAGTATGCAAAATCTATAAAGAACTTATCAAACTCAACACTCCAAAAATAAAAAATCCAGTTAAGAAATGGGCAGAAAACATGAACAGACATTTCTCCAAAGAAGACATACAAATGGCTAACAGAACACATGAAAAAGTGCTCAACATTACTCATCATTGGGGAAATACAAATCAAAACCACAATGAGATACCACCTCAAACCAGTCAGAATGGCTAAAATTAACAAGTCAGGAAATGACAGAAGTTGGGGAGGATGCAGAGAAAGGGGAACTCTCTTACACTGGTGGGAATGCAAGCTGGTGCAGCCACTCTGGAAAACAGTATGGAGGTTCCTCAAAAAGTTAAAAATAGAACTACCCTACAACCTAGCAATTACACTACTAGGTTATTTATCCAGAGGGCACAAACATAGTGATTTGAAGGGATGCACCCCAAAGTTTATAGTGGCAATGACAATAGCCAAACTATGGAAGGAGCCCAGATGTCCACCGACAGATGAATGGATAAAGAAGATGTAGTATGTATATGTGTATACAGATATAGATATAGATATATAGATATATATGCAGGAATATCACAATATCACAATAATGTGGATGGAACGAGAGTGTATTATGCTAAGCAAAATAAGTCAGTCAGAAAAAAACAAATACCATATGATTTCACTGATACATGGAATTTAAGAAACAAAACAGATGAACATAGGGAAGGAGAAAGAAAAATAAGATAAAAACAAAGAGGGAGATAAACCATAAGAGACTCTGAATTACAGGGAATAAACAGGGTTGTTGGAGGGGAGGTGGGTGGAGGATGGGATAACTGTGTGATGGATATTAAGGGGGGCACTTGATGTAATGCAAATGTTGAATCACTAAATTCTATCCCTGAAACTAATACTACACTACATGTTAACTAACTTGGCTTTAAATAAAATCTTGAAAGAAAAAGAAAAGGTAGGCAAGTAGGACTGGAGGGCAGACTTGAGGCATAAATGGAAACAACCCACACAATTGATTCTTACATTATGTAATTCTTTAACTTTTTTTAAAGATTTTATTTATTTATTTATTTGACAGACAGAGAGAGAGAGCACAAGCAGGGAGAGCAGCAGAGGAACAGGGAGAAGCAGGTGCCCCACTGAGCAAGGAGCCCGATGCAGCACTCTATCCCAGGACCCTGGAATCACGACCTGAGCCAAAGGCAGACTCTTAACTGACTGAGCCACCCAGGCGCCCCTCTTTAACATTCATCATACATTTCCACATAGATTTAGTCCATCTCTACCTCCGCCATCACACACACACACACACACACACACACACACACACACACACACGCTCCCCAGGGAACAGGGAACTCAGCCCAGCTGTGGCTCAGGTTTCTGCTCTATCCTCCCTCTTCATTTCATTTGTCTTCCCTTACCACCAACCCAAAGACAATGTCTCTTTAGCTGGTGGGAAAAAAGACTGAGGAATCTGCTGAGTTGTCAAGATCTCCACTAGCAGTTTCTCCTCTCCTATCACCCACTTACCTGAGCCCTCTCAGAGCTGTCCTTTTCTCCTCAGCCACTTCCAATCTTCTCAAAATCAAAATACTTATAACCACTAAATGCCAGCAACTTCAGTACAGAACCACCTCTACATCTCTTCCCAGAAACCCCAATTTTCATGTCCCAGCCACTACCAAGTCTCCATCAGCCTTCCTCACACCAGTCCACGACCATTCCAGGATCTATTTGCCAGTACAATACTTGGTACTTCCAACTGACAGACTCCGTGCAAAAAGAGAGAGAAAAATAGAAAATGTCAGATCCAGGCTTATGACATTTGTTCACATTATTGGCCAACCCAGGACATGACGGTAACCAGGAACAGGTTGGTTCTTTCCTTCCTTTCTTCCTTTCTTCCTTCTGTCTATTTTTCTGCACACCCTCTTTCTGTTTTCTGGTTGATCATGCTGTTTCTTAAAACAACTTCCAGACTGTCAGAAACCATTTCTTTCTGTTCTCTTCTGTGTCCTCATTGCACAGAACAAAGTGGTACTCAGTAGGTCCTGATCTTACCTTGCAATACCTCCCCCAACAAATCTTACTCCTCATGGGTTCTGTTGTTTCAAATTCTGCTAGATGACGGTCTAGCCAGACCAACTATCCAGACTGGAGCCAAAATGAACTTGCATCCTGAATATAGCTTCATTTTAACCTATATAGGAAAGAGTATTTCAGCTCTTTCCTTTTGATATTCTCCACCTTATATTAAATTTATATGTGACTATGTCTCATCTCCCAACATGTCTGTGAGCAAAGAACTAATACTTATTTTTCTACCTTCTACATACCTTGTACGTAAATGTACTCAATACATTTTATCAAATGAGTACATTACACACACACACACACACACACACCCCTATATATCTATCTCTTGGTTTTCACTCAGTCATGATCTCAGAGTTGTGGGATCAAGCCCCACCTGGGGCACAGCATGGAGTCTGCTCGAGATTCTTTCTTTCCCTCTCCCTCTGTGCCTCCCCCCACTCTTGCACTTTCTCTCTCTAAAACTAAATAAAATCTTTTTTAAAAAAGTTCACAAAGGACAAATTAATAGAAGGAAATTAGCATTCTAAGGAAAGCCAAAAAATAAGAAAGCCACCCATCATCACCACAGGGGAGGTTAGCCCCTCCTACACTGGCCCTCCCAGGTAGGGAGAGGACGGCACAGAGCAGAAGGTGCTGACTCAGAGGGTCTCCCAAGTATCAAGACTGTAAAGAATAAGCATGGTCCACAACCTCTTTGCTGTTTAGCCCTGAACATTCTGTGGGGATTTCATTAGCATTTTTTAAAAATGACAGTATATTCACCACAGAGGAATCTCCTGATTTAAATTTTTTTTCTTTTTAAGTCTAAAGGAAAGATTATATCAGACTTCAGCTGGCTCCTAGACTTTTGCCTGTTTGAACACACCTGGCAAGCAAAATAGCTGGCTTAAACAACTGAGGGTCACAAAATGCAAAATTATTAGTGCTACTAAATCAAATTAAGCATTAATCATATAATCAGGGTAATTAACCTAACCTTCAACATACAAATTGAGGCATGAAATGAAAACAACTGGCACTTATTCTACATTCTCCTCACTAAAGGCAGCATTATCTACTTAAAGTAGTGCTGACAATCATTTTCATGAAATACACATTTATCAATTTTTCATAGGAAATCTCCTCTTGTGATTAGCTGCAACATCTACTTCTGCTTACATATTAGATGTCGATGCTTACTGCACATTCATAGGACAAATATAAAGCATCTTTTACACAAAATGTCAAATGTGTTGTCACAAGTGTTCTCATAACACTAACCCCAGGGGAGAGAGTGCCGCTGTGGCAGAACTGTAATTTATGGTCCTTACCTGGGACAGAAACATAAAATTCTTGATTTTTCATTTCCTGTATAATTATTGTCCACCCCCCTTAATCATATTATAATAGATCCTTAAATATAATGTGAGTAAAGATCTCTGGTGCTGAAAGCAAATGAAATGATGGTGAGGGTGGCATAGAAATACAGTTATTAAAAACTGGTTAAACAGGGATCCTCCTAGCATTTCAGATTGGCGAAAGAAGCAATCAAAGGCTGTTGCTGACAGGCACAGATTGTATGATAAAAAACAATAAAAGGCATTGGAATAAAATTTGCTGTAAGTCTTCCCTGGATCAGTGTGTGCTTACAAATTAAAAATCCATGACTGACTCTTTTCATGGTCTCTCCTCTCTTTGGTTAGTCATAAGTCTTTCCAGGATACACACTGGATATGGGTGGCTGCAGAGGTGTGGTAAGATCTTATTTAAGTTCTAGTTTGCATTGTTAGGCCAGTTTTTGTCTTGAGGTTTTGTTTGTTTTTTGTTTGTTTGTTTTTTTCCACTGGTATTATATTTCAAGAGCAGTGGTTTGTTTCTTTTGTGCAGTTTTTGCCCTGGGAAAACGAAAAGAGTAAAGATTATATACGGAACCAATTGGAGACTTCCTTGATCAAAATCTGTTCTTTAGAGTAGTGTTTATTATTACCGTCATGCCCTAAATCCACCTGCTTGAGTAAAGAAAACATTTAAAATAATCAGCTTATGTTATGTTTACAGGATATGACATTTTGATATGTATTTTTTACGCATCTATTTCTCTAAACACCACGGCTAGCACACAAAGGCTCAGAAAATAAAGATTGTTAACGTAACACAACCAAGGAAAGTGAGAAGGCAAACTGCTGGCATGCTGGGCTAAAAATTATTGAACTCAGCTCTCAGCTAAAGTTCTCTTTATGAACAATGCTTTTGCTGGCAGTTTCATGATTCCCATGTGTAGCCAGCTGCCTGCTGCTATAATGCTGTGAGTTGTGGCATCCATGTGGCATCCCCGACCTGCGGTCTGAGCAGTATAACAGAAAGATGGCTTAGGACACCAAGCCTCTAGAGCCAGTGAGTATGCTTTTGTCTTTGGGGAGTTTTCTAAAAGAGATTTTTCCAAATTCATAACATCCATGGTCAAATTAGGACAGCCTTCTCAAACTCAGAGAATGTCCTTCTGGGAGCTTAGCCAAATCAAATCCTGTCATCCAAATTATAAAGCTGGAGCAATCTTAGAAATCATCTAGTCCAGGCCCTTCCTTTACAGATGAGATAATCAGGACTCCTGGAAGTTAAGTGGCTTGCTGCTTGCTGATCACACAGATAGGGCAAAACCAGACAAGGTTCCAGGTCTTTCTGGTCCCAGAAATAGTTAAGCAAAATGTTCTAAGTAGAAAATAATTTAATTTTTTATCTTAACAGTTTTTTTTTAAATCTATTCAGAGGAAAATATGTATACAAACCAATGAAAATATAAATCACAATTAGCTATTTTAAAAAATTCAAAATACAACAGAAGATTTTTCACAAGGCAGTACATAAAAAATTTCCAAAGGAACTGCATAAACAGTTTTATAACATATATATTATTTTAGTAGTAAATGCATAAAATGTATTAAAAGACAGAGTATTCAAATAATTTTTATGGATAGAGGAGTTTTAACAACAACAAAAAGTTTAGAGGCCTTTGTTATAGGCAATCAACCCAGTGACATGCAGTTTAAAGATACTATAGAAACTAGGTTTGAGGGGATTGTGCCCTCCCCCAGGGGTGGGTGGGGGGAGCCTTGAAAAGAAGATCTCTGAGAAATTCCAGTCAATTCATCAAGTAGCACAACTAGATGGTGAATAATAAGCTTCTTTATCTAGTCCATCATTATGTTTAATTTTTGGACTTTGAAAAAAGGACACAATGAAGATCAGAGAGTGGTTTAAAATACTGTATTTCTTCAATGCCAGCATGCTTAATTATTTCTCCCTAATTGGAGCTCAAATTTAGAGAGTTATTTGACAATTATTCATCATCCAAATTACATGTAACTTTTTTTTCCTCAGAAGTTTGTACCACTTTCAAGACATCCACACATTTTTCTAAATTAGGTGGAAGAGACAGTATGCTAAAGAAATGAACATGATTATAGGTAATGAAATCGTAGGCTGGAGAGAGATCAAGTGAAATCAATAGAAGAGAAATTCCCTGACCTGTGTTCCTTTGAAGGCTGAAGTAGGAAAAGATTCACTACAGATACACTCCTGACAGTTATTTTTAACAATTATGAGTTGCGCAGGGCTCATGTCATCTTGTGAGTTAGCTCTAAGACCATAATGACGTAGGCTGTTAGGCTTTAGGGGTAAGTTTGAACAGCAACATGTCAATATTTGGTTACACGGTTGCCCTAACTAAATCGATGCCTTCTTGGAGCTTCAATGAGCCATTCTACAAGTTGGAAAGTCAACCCTGAGAGTATATAAGCAATATGTTGGTAATCAGTAAATGGGGGTTAGGGTTTAATTCTGGAAGGCTCCAATGACCTATATGATACAAAATCTATTTAATAAGATTTATTTTCCCTGTATGTTAAAGTATCAAAAGACTCTTCTTCAGGTTGATAAATAGCCGCTACTCCCAGTCATTCCATATCCCCTCACACAACCTTCAGTAACTTCTCTCCCATTAGACCCTCTGTACCCAAAGGAGTAGTGCCTGGCACAAGGCCCAGCCACAGCTCTACATCATAGATTGCCAGGTATTCTGCACAGTAGTCCTGAGTAGAAGTTTCCAAAGCCATACAGAGACCACAGGGGACTTAGGTATGAACAATGAAATTCCTAAAAGGGTCTTACCCAGGTGAGAGGGAAGGTGGGAGAGAAGAGGAGAAAGGGAATGAGACCTGAGACTGTGTGGTATGGAAAGCTGCCTAAGCGTGAGTATGGGGCATTTAATAGGGAGATGGGAATGTAGGAGAGTAGAGTGGGTCCTTAAATGACTGTGGGAAGTGACACAGCATGCCAAAGGCAAGAGCCACCTACATTTCCTTCTATACACAACTCTCCCAGCCTTGAATAATTCCAATTCAAGAGTTTCTATGAAAATTCATGTTAAAAAAGGTCTGACAAATACATGAAGAGGAAAATTGGTCTTATTTTTTAAAACGTAAACTCTTAACTTGGTCATCACCGTATTTCCCATTATTTCCCTTCAAGCTGAATTTGTTATGAAGGTATAGAAACAACCAAATATAGTTCTTATTTAAAACTGTACAGCCAATCATGTGGGATAGGGTGGGGGAACTATCCATGGCTCTGGGAGACAGGCCACCATTATCCCTTCCTTTTTTTTTTTTTTTTTTTTTTAGATTTTTTATTTTATTTATTTGACAGAGATAGAGACAGCCAGCGAGAGAGGGAACACAAGCAGGGGGAGTGGGAGAGGAAGAAGCAGGCTCATAGCGGAGGAGCCTGACATGGGGCTCGATCCCATAACGCCGGGATCACGCCCTGAGCCGAAGGCAGATGCTTAACCGCTGTGCCACCCAGGCGCCCCAACCATTATCCCTTCCTATTAGTTCCTATGATTCTTTTTTTTTTTAAGATTTTATTTATTTATTTATTTATTTTTTAAGATTTTATTTATTTATTTGACAGAGAAAGACAGCCAGTGAGACAGGGAACACAAGCAGGGAGAGTGGAAGAGGAAGAAGCAGGCTCCCAGTGGAAGAGCCTGATGTGGGGCTTGATCCCAGGACCCCGGGACCACGCCCTGAGCCGAAGGCAGACGCTTAGCGACTGAGCCACCCAGGCGCCTCCCTATCATTCTTTCTTATAAGAAAACATCACTCAGTCTCCTGTCCACAGAGAGGTATAATGGGTAGAAGCATGTTATAAGATATTAAATTTAGATATAACGTTGGCTCTGGTCCATAATCCCTTAACCACAACACTAAAAATTTAAAAGAAAATTAAAAATTCCTTAACCATTTGGCAGAAAAATCTGACCTATGGGGGAGAACAGTTCACCCTCCCATGTGGAAGAATTCTAAATAATTCAGATGTTCTACCCCTCTAGGAGAGGAGCGTAATTCCCCGCTCCTTAACTGTGGGTGATGCATAGTGACTTTCTTCCAGAAAGTACAGAATGAAAAGGAAAGAAAAAAGTGTAACTTTATAGTGGGAAATCTAATGAACACTACCACAGCCAGGTGATCAAGGTCAACATTAACAGTGATAAGTCATGTTAATAGAATGTACCCTTCAGATTGATGAGAATGGCATTCTATTACTGTGGTCTTTCTCCCCAAAACCCATAACTCCAGTCTCATCTTCAACCGTCAGACAATCCCAATTCAAGTGCAGTCTACAAAATACCTGAGCAGTACTCCTCAAACCATCAAAGCTATCAAAAATAAGAAAAGTCTGAGAAACTATCACAGCCAGCAAGAGCTAATGAAGACATAACGGCTAAATGTAATGGAATGGCCTAGATGGAATCCAGAAACAGAAAAAGGAAACATTTTTTGGTAAAAATTAAGAAAATTTGAATATAGTATGAACTTCAGTTAATAATAATGTATAATAATAATAATGTTAATAATAATAATAATAATGATACATTATTACGAATTGACAAATGTGCCAGAGTAAGGTAAGATGATAACAACATGGAAAATTGGCTACAGGACATAGGGGAACTCTGTACTATCTTTGCAATCTTTCTGTAAATCTAAAACTGTTCTAAAATACAGAAATTTACTTTTTAGAAAACTGACCTGGATTAACATAAGGCTATGTATGGTCTTTACTTATTATACATATTTACTTGACAGGTTTTGCTAGGAAAATAGTAATGTATTCAACAGCATGGCCTTGCCTCAAATATTCCAAGTGTAATGCAATATATCGTTTATATATATATCTCTAAAATCCATAAAAGGTCTTAATTCTGGAAACATCTGGGCCAAAGTTCTCAGATAAGAGACCACATACCTGAAATATCATTCATGTTAATAATATAATTAGTAATGCATTTCAGTTGTGTGGTGGTTTTAGAAGACATTTTCAGGTTAGTCTGAAACTCTATAGTCAAGATTTACATTAATGATAAGAATTTATCATTTACTTCATTTCATACAATTACATTTAAATAATAATCTAATTGTACCCTCAAAATCTATAAGATAGGAATTCTTACATACATTTTTGAAGGAGGAAAATGAGCTCAGAAAGGTCATACTGTTTGTAAGCAATATGAGCAAAGGTTAGATATAAGGAACTTTCCCGGTGACATTTTCAGGACTCAATGTGAGAGTACAAATGAAAGCCCACTCAGCCCACTGTCCCATCTTCTCTTTTCTCCCACTCTACACCCACCCCTGTCAGGTCCCATTCTGTGAAAGGTTTGACTGCCCAGCCAGCTTGTCTCAGGCCCAGCAATCCCTGGAAGTGTGTTCCCAGTTGCCTGGCCAGGGAATCCCAGAGTCCTGAGAGCATAGGGACAGAGGTTTCACGTGAGCATGTGTTCTTGGCCACTCAGACTTGTCTCTCCAGAAAGGAGGGCTGTGACTATCAGAAGGGTAGAGTGAAGCCTCCAAAATGGGAATTTAGGGCCTGGACCCAAACTCCAGATCTAAGGGTTGTAAGGCTGGTTTTTAAACTCACATTTGCCTGACTCAAATGTTCATGTTCTTGCTACTATAATGTGTTGCCAAGGAAAAAATATACCTAAGGGCCATGATATCAACTTAACTGATTTTTGAAACACATTATATTTGTAAATTAGGGAGTATCAAAAAGCATACAAAAAGCATACTAATACTAGTAAGACAGACTAGTTACAAGGCACTCTAATTCCAATTTCTAAAAAAAAAAAGAAATTCTTAGATCTCTAAATCATAGAACTTTGATTTTTAAATACATTAATCGAGAACTTTCTGTGTACCTGGCAACCTGTTTGGGGACTGGCTCCTGTCTAAGGGGCACAGGTTCTAATGAGGCAAATTATTTCTCCCTACCAATGGGAAAGGGGAAAGACAGCACAAACTCTTTCTTCCCAAATTCAGAAGTCCCTTCTGTACCAAATGTTCTTTAATAATGTAAACAGCTGATTTCTTACACTGTATGCACTTGCCAGTTTCTCTGTTGAGTGTGTGTTATCTGGATTATGAAGAGATAGAACTAAAAGCTAGAGACATGGAAAACTCTGGCAATTTAGATTGCACTGCCCTTTCCCAGTACTCACAGGAAGCATATTTTACCTCTCTCTCCACATCCTTGGGTTGGCTCTGTATTTGTGACTACCAGATGTGTTGGCAATGTAGATTCTGTCTCCCAACCAGATAGTTCCTTGAAAACAGGGGCTGTCAGTCTTCATCTCTGGGAGTCCCCGCAAGCCCGGGTTCATTGCTCCCTGCCCCAAAATGCTCCATCTCCTGGTAGAGACTGAGTGGCTAGAAGGTGAGCAAGACTGGGAAAGTGCCACCAGCACAGGCACTCACTGGTTCTCCGTCTGCCTGGGATCTAGGCTTTAAATGGCTGAGTCCGCATTCCTGCAGAGACTCCCCAGGCCTTCCCTAGGCCAGTTCATCTTTCTGCTCTTATTATTTCATGAGTGAACAAATTTATGCCAGCAAAGGCAAACCACATTTCCAATCACTGTGCTCAACTGAGGAGGCATATATGCCCCTACTGACTTGTTGACATCTTACCTCTATTATTTTGGATGGCATGCTTACAAGTAGTCTTTTCTAAGCCTTACACATAAACAAAGACCTAGAACAAGTTAAAAGGCTTTCCCTCCCTCCTGGGACTGTCAGAGGAGCTCTGTGTTTCTTTACCCAGCTGTCCCTATACTCCATAAAAGGTCACCAGCGCACTAAAAGAGGCTGCTTGTCATGTAAATTCTCAGAAAAGGAGAATGTTATCTAGCACCATCAAGAGCTTGAGCGCAGAGGATGGAAGTTTCTCCACTCTTTACTGCCTTTAGACCTTTAGATCTTACCTTTTATCAAAGTGGTTTTTTTAGATCTTACCTTTTATCAAAGTGTTTTTTTCCCCAAAATTGATAAATTAAGACTTAAACCTCAGTGAAGGAGGCATTTATCCTGTTTGTAGACCTGGTATTTAATTCAGTGCCCTACACAAAGAATGAAATAACTTTGACTGAAGCCATCTAAATGTTTCCTGGATGCTGATCACAGGATTCCCACATAAACCTTACACAGGCTGTTAACTTCCGCCTGGAGTTTGCAGGCACCTCCCTCCCCAACTCCCACCAAACACAATACAACTGACTCTTTCTCATTCATTAATTCTCATTTCCTGAAACGTCATCCTCGTTGAGCTATCTAAATGGGTTCTCTACAACTGCCACCCCTCCCCACAGAGTTTCATAATTCCGTATTTTATTCATTTACTAGCATAACCAGGTTAAAGGGACCTGAAGCAGTACGGCATGAACCGAAAGCGATTTATCCTCTCCCACTTCTGTTCCTTTAGATCTGCTCAACTTCACATGTTCTTCCCTGTCACTAAATGAAAATATCCCTTCAGTCCCAAAACAATCCTAGTCACTTCCCAGTCATAAACAAATAGTCCCTTTTCTTGGGTGATTTTAATATCAAGACCCCAGACTTAAAACAATACACAATATCTCCCCTCTGCCAGCTCAGATCTGTTTCAGTCTTGGAAGCTTTTCAGGGGAGGCAGCCTAGTAAGCTTTCTCATTTCACCTTTTCCCATCTTGGGCCCTTCCAGGTTGGGGCAGGGGATGGAGGAGAAGAGGGGAAGATAGATCTAACTTGTCAGATATGGCTGTAATCTGGAGTTGGTACCTCTATACTTGGCAGACACCCCAGCTTCCCAAGCCTGCTCTTTTTGGGGTTTTCAGAGACTCCCATCAGTGGCAGATGTCTTCCCCACAGCTGCCTCACTAGGCAAGGCTCCTTCTGATTGGTCCCTTAAGAATTTCCCTCTCATTCCCATTCAGCTGCTCCATGCTAGAGGCCTGTTTTTTTTTTTTTTTTTTTTCCAGAGTCACCTCATCCCTATGGTCCTCCTTGTGAAGTTATGTTCACCATGACCCAGTCTGCTTTTTTCTGAGTTGGTTCTTACCCAGTCAACTTTAAAAGTGCTAGCCAATCCCAATGCAGCCACCTCATCTCTGCTGCCTCATCATATCCCATTCCTACCCCCAACTCTCTGGCCTCTGCCTTGAAATGCCTCAGAGGTCAGTCCCAAAGTCCTCAAAGTCCAGGAAACACAAAACAGTGCTCTCTCTGAGTGGTTCCCTAGAAGCCTCATCCCAACTAGGTCTGAGTAAGGGGGATACACAGCCCCTTCCTGAAGTGAGGAGAACCACACAGCACAGTGACAACTCTCCTCAAAGAAAACCTACCAGCACTTTAACCTCCAAGTACACCAAGCCTTTTCTTCAATGCCCTGAAGGTGGATGATGGGTTCAGGCTAGCAAAACCAGTTCTGAGGTACCCTGTTTGCAAATCCTGCAGAGGTAGTCTAGCACTTTAATTTAAAAAGCCAAGGAACTTGACACCTACTGCTTTGTTCTTTGGTGCCTCAGCCGAAACTGAGACAGAAATATCCTGTTACTCTTGTTTGTGGTCAGTCTCCCCCATTAAGTTATAAACTCCAGAGGGGCAGGGACCTTAGGTGTTTTATTCATCAGTGTATCAGCACAGCCTAGCAGCATGCCTTGTATAGCTTCGGGGTGGGTGCTTAATAAATGTTTCTTGAAATAATGAATATATAATAAAATGAAGATGGTGATGATGCAGATACCATTTCACTGAAAATTTTTTTTAAAAGTTGAAGAGACTTTCATAATAATCAATAAAATAGCTGATTTTGAAAAAAAAAATTACCTTGTGATTCCTTACCTTGAAAGAACATCCTGAAAGACCTAAGTCTAAATCTTAGACCTACAGTTTTCATTTTAAGCCAAAAAATGCCTGCGGCACAGACAGCAAATGCTTACACAAGAGTTAACAGATTGGATGCTGGCTGATGATGCTAATATCAATTCTTTGTCTAGACATGCAATGCCAGTTCTGCTGACATATTCTTCCAGAGCTTTTCTGCAGGATGTGAAACTGGCCTCTGGGTCAGTGATATTTAGAAATAAGCCTGAACTCTGAGAGAAAACTCTTCAAATGGACTCCGACCCCCCAGACTCTGCCCTTGATGAGTCTGACCAAGCTCTCTTCCACAAGGGCAGGTGGAAAAATAGGGAGGCACCACTATATTTTATTGAGGCTGATACCATGTTCTTCTTGTCACTTGGCAAAAGGGTGGGAGGAGACAAAGAATCTGAAAAAGCAAATTCCCCAAGATTCATTCCATCGTAAGCCAACCAAGTGCATAGGGTGAGGTATGTGTATACAGGGCTGCTACCAAAATAGCCTAGCAAACGCCCTCCCCACGCAATGATTTCTTCTATCCATCAGTAAGGTAGTGGGTAGGAGGAGGTGGTTTAAAGTTTGGCCTCCAGCTCTGGGAAGAATAGAAAGCAGGGTTGTAGAGAGAAGAGAGCCTGGCCTTACAAGTTCGTGCCTGCTTTGCACACTCAGCCTCTTCTCAGCCAAGCTTCCTTCTGCAATTCCCTTTTGTGCTCTTCAGCAGAGCTGATGACAGACAGAAGATTCCAGATGCCAAGTCAAAACCCGAAGAAACTATTTCTCATAGAAATTACATTTAAAAATAAATCTTTAAAAGAATGGGAATTTTGGTTAAATTAAGATTCACCTAAGGAGGATTTCCTAATCACAAATATAACAGTTTCAAAATTCTGCACTAAAAATTTAGACCTTAGGAAACATCTCTGCTGATGCCTCACATTTTACAAGTGAAGACTTTGAGGTTCCTGAGAGATTAAGTGACATAACCAAGGTCACACAGCTCTCAATGGAACCTGTTTCTTCCCAACACAGTGTCTTGCCCTTTCCAATTCACTATGTAGCCTTTGTGTATACCCAAAGCCCTTCTTCACCCATCCCAGGTAGGGTAGGGGACTGCAGCTACACTTCTGAAATGGATCAGATAATTTAAATAGTCTCCAATGTAACTGCACATCATGCGGTCGTGCTAGCAAATATTAAAATAAGATAGTGTCTCTATCTCCAGAAATTTAACTTCAGAGTTACACAAGTTGCTTTGGCCTGAGCATTTACACTAAAGTTTAATCCTAACTCTGACCCTGACTCACCAGGACGCTTTGGACTAGTCACAAAATAGTCTCAGTTTCTTCATCTGTTCAGTGGCAAGAGTAATGCTGATCCGTCACTTGTTAATTTAAGGAAGCTGCCAGTCTAGCAGCTACTAAATAATTGCGTGTGGAAGGGGGGGAATCCTATAAAGATTCTAAGTATAAACTAAAACCACATAATGAAGGCATCAAAGTACATAACTCAGATGCTTTCTAATAACCGTGACATATAGAATTTTAGTTTACCAAACTAAGACAGGAGACTGCTACCAGTCAAGCATGTTTCTACAAAGAACTACCTCATCATCATATTGTTTCAACATATCAGAGATGTTAATTAAGCCTGTAGAATTTAAGAAACAATATTGAAATGGAAATTTGCCTCAAAGCTACTAAGACTTAATATATAGCATGTTCCAAAGGTTTTACCTGCCAAATAAGGTCTTCCCATCAGCAGAGGAAAATAGGAATTGGTTTCCCATGACCAAAGAGTCTCTATGTGCCTGGAAGTCCTGCTTACCAGTATCAGTTTTTGTGGAGGCACCAAAAAAAAGAATTCCAGACAAAGGTAGGCAACAGCAATATGAGGGAATCTGATGAACAAATTAAACCTAAATTGTGCTTTGTTTCTCACTGGCAATATTCTGTACCATGTTATCTATCTATCACTTAGCTATCAGTGGGACTTGTTTGGATAGGATAAAAATAAATTTCATTCCTTTATTTTCAAAAATGCCCACAAGACGATCTTCAAAGTCCTGATACTACCCTATTACCAATGGACACAAGCTGTCTAGTCTCCAGCAGCTTAAATAATCACTTTAACAATTACCTAAAGAATTCTGTGCTTGGCAAAATCAGCAAAGAAAAAGAGATGGTGTCTTATTTAATCAATCCTTTTTAAAAAATATATTTTTTATTTATTTATTTGACACAGAGAAAGAGAGAGAGAGAAAGAGAGAGCACAAGCAGGGGGAATGGCAGGCAGAAGGAGAGGGAGAAGCAGGCTCTCCACCAAGTGGGGAGCCCAATGTGGGGCTCGATCCCAGAACCCTGGGATCATGACCTGAACCAAAGGTAGATGATTAACCAACTGAGCTACCCAGGCACGTCTTACTTAACCAATCCTTAACAAAACAACCAAAATGGCTTGATAACAAGAGTTTACCAAATTATTTGTAACAGATGAAAAAGTTTTCACAGCAGATTTTTCTTTTGAGATAGCGATGTCATTAGGTACTCTGTTTAATGCCACCCAGAAAATTAGGACTAAAACAAAAAAAAATTACTCATAGAAGAAAATATATATTTTGGAAGTAATAATAGCATTTGAATAATTACAAGCTGAGGTATACATATGGGTTTGAGGGCTCATGGGATTCTTTCTTTTTCCAGCTCTGCCTAATCACAGAATATAGGACCCTGAAGTTAGTTGGGTACCATAGCAGAGATAGTTAGGGCTTCCTATTTATGTCCCCCCCCCTACATTTCCCAGCTTCCTTTGTACTTAGGTTGAGGTCATGCACCAATGGGTGCATGTTCAGACCGATGGACTCTGAGAAGAGGTAACCTGTGTCACTTCTAGGTTGGGGCAGTTAAGAGCTGGTGTGCCTTGTTTATTTCTCTCTTCTCCCTCCCCTGCCTCAGCAACAATGAGGACCATATGTTCCAGATGCTGTAGCACATACAGAGGAATGCTACTGACTCGCACTGTGCTTTATATAAGTAAGAATAAACTTTTGTTATGTTAAGCTAATGGGATTTCAGGGTTGATGTTGCAGCACTAGGATTAATAACCCTGATAAACATAAAGGCCCTATGTTAACATGTTCATGATGGCCTAAAACTTAAATTTATACTACTGACACTAGGCTTTTAAAAACACCATTAGAGGAAAAACAATATATGTCCTTCTTTTTTTCTTTTTCTTCTCTTTCTGGCCCCACATAGTCTAAGGCACTGGTTCTCAAAGTGTGGCTCCCAAGACCATTAGCATCAGTATCATCTGGGAATTTCTTAGAAATGCTAATCCCCAGGCCCTGCCCTAAGCCCACTTAATCAGAACCTCTAGGGGTGCAGCCCAGTAATCTGGTTTTAACACACCCTCCTAATAATTCTGACGAACACTTAAGTTTGAGAACCAGGGGTCTAAGTTAACCTTTCCCTGAGTCTGCCTAAATGTGATTACCACGCAGCTAATTTCCCCCTTTATAAAATATGCATTCAGGAGACACCTAGTGCTGAACTTCCTAGGCTTTTTTATGCTCCTTTTTTTCAAACATCAGTTTTTATATTGATTAGCTATAAACAGATTTACTATAGTAGATTAAAGATAACTGTAAAATCTTTGTCACTGCCTCCATTGCAAAGTGGTCTTATTTCTTCACTACCTTGAATATAAACTGGGCCTGTAACTGCTCTGACCAATAGAATGTAAGGGAAGTGAAGCTGTGCAACTTTAGGCTAGACTTTAAGGTGACTGGCAGCTTCCACTTCCTGCCTCTTGAAATCCAGCAGCCATGCTACAGGGAAGCCTAAGCAGCCACAGGAAGAAGCATAGGAGGCCTTAAGGAGAATCAAGACCCCATGGAGACAGTCCCTGCTGAGTTCACTGAGGATGGCCAGCATCAGTGGTCCACTACCACCGGCCATCTTGAGGCTCTGGCCCAGGTAAGTTCCAAGATGGCTGCATCCCCAAGTGACTTCATGTGAAGCAGGACTCGGCTGAACCCAATCAGCCCAGAGAATGAGGAGATATAATAAAATCACTGTTGTTTTAATCCACCAAGTTTGGGGGAAGAGAAAATTATGCAGCAAATAAGGAATCAAAATATTCACTTTCAATGTTTTTGAAAAGTATGATCAAAGTCAAATTTCAATAGGATCTGTTTAACCAAAATTCTTTGTCTCAAACAGACCGACTCCTTGGCTCCTCCTAATATTTCCTTCTCTTTTGGCTTAGTTACAATAACAGCCATACGTAGTTTCTTCATCCTCAATTCTGAAAGCTTGCAATAATTTCTCTACTAACTACCCAAGAGGTTTCAAACGGAGATCTGAGTCTTTTGTCTCCCATATGCATAACTATGAAGGAGAAAGAAAAGGAAATAGAAGCAGTAAGTTTATAGCCTCATCAGAGGATTTCAATAAAGTTTAGTTGGGGGAGAAGTCAGACTTTGTAACTTAAATAAAAATTTTCCTTTCCACATTCACCCCCAAATGTAGTAATCACATAAGATTAGAACCTGGTTACCAGAAAGGGTAAAGCTGCAAAAATCCTAGTTTTGAGTTTCTTGTTGAAAGAGACACTTGCAAAACAAAAAAACCCTAATATTAAGTGTTCATATCTACCAACTGATGGCTAAAAACAGCTTCAACTGGTTGACTTTTATAGACACCTAACAGAATTTAGGAATGAATTATTTAAAGCTAAGAGTCAAAAACTAAACATTCAAAGTATAGGTACATTCATTCCCAGAGGCTCTAAGTAGCAAAGGACCAATCTTACAAAGAAATTGCACCAAAAAAAATGATGCTGGACAGTAAGCTCTTATACAGTAAGCAGCATATCTTTAATTCTCTATCCTTATGATCCAACACAGTGTTTGGCATATAGAAAATATCCTGTATGTTTTTATGCATGAATAAATAAATGAGAGTCACAGCAAAGGAAGAAACAAAAGAGAACAAATTGAAGAGGAAGGCATGACAGGAAAACATTTCAAATATAAATCCCTCCAGGAGCAGACATCACTGAATTTTTCGAAGGTGCTTTCTCAACTTCAGAGTTCTGATACATAAGCAATTGGGATATAAACCTTGGTCAGCACACGTAAAGAGCAGCAGCTAAACAGGCCCTGCAGCTTCGAGCTCCTCAAGACAAGTCAGGCCTGGGCAGAGGAGCAACAAGCTTTCAGCACCTTAAAAGGATCGAAAGAAAGTGAAGGTGTCACACTCCTTCCTGGCCAGTCCCTCACATCTTTAAGAGAAAGGAATTGGTAGTCATGTCATAATTAGAGGGGTTACCTGGAATTAAGAGGAAGTCAATTCTGTATCTATAGAAGCCTCTCTCTACCTGGAACTTTTAATACACCAAAATTCTTGATGGTAACTCTCAAACATTAAAATTTCCACTAGAAGGCCCAAATTTTCACTTGGGACAATAGTTCATATGCTAACAGTCATGGTTGATATTTGCTGGCCATTAAAACACTGATTTACATTTTATTTTCATTATTTAATTTTATATAAGCATATTATTTAAGTCATTGCTCATTTTCTTACTCTAATCCTCAAAGGCCATCCTATCAAGTATATGTATATAAACAGCCCCTGGTATGTTTGATCACCTAATATTTTCCTAATACTTTCAGAAATACAAATGAGTTTAAATTCACCAATAAGTAAAAATTTAAAAATAACCTTTCAATAAGTCAAACTCAAAATCTTTCTGTTTTCGTACAGTATCCAAACCAAGGCCCAAAACACTTCAGGTTATATATATTTGCCACATTTTACAATACATAAAATCATAGAGTCAAATTGTGGACCTGCAAGAAAATGTTTCTTACTAGCTAGTCCAAATCATTTCATGGATAGAAAAGTCTGAGGTCTGCAGAGTTTAAGTAACTTAATCTTGTTAGAGTAAGTTGTTACCAAAGCGCCACTGTTGCTGGACAGATTCATCCATTCAGTAGTCATACATTGAGCAGGCAGCTGGTCCTAGGCACTCTACCTGCCCTAGGACTACAAGAATGAAAATGAAGTCACTGTTTTTCTCTAACTCATATTGCCTATCTATAATCCAATTATTTCCTATGGTATGCATTGAATTGTATTATTTTCTTTTATGGCAATTTACCTTTAAGTCATGATAATATCTTTATTTGGACATGGGGCAAATCACAATATGTCTTTTATGGAAACTCAGACACTATAATGTTGACTGACATCCTCCACTGACAAGTAAGTCAGTGGCACCAGCGTGTCAAACTTCAGGGTCTGTACTTAATCCAACTGAATCACACTCTTAGAAATAGATCTCCTTTTGGATGTCTGATTGGATTGCAGTAGGTAATAACACAGTAACTAGCAAAAAGCAAGAGCCAATTAGTACGTCCCTCGTGAAGGTGTTTCCGATGTGCTTCATTTTGAAAGAGGAATGAGAGGTTGCCAAATCTCAGACAAGTCATGTTAGTTCCTGTACTTGAACTGAATGATACAAAATTTTCTTGAGTCAATTTTTAATCTTTTCCTGGCTGCAACTCTACCACATCTCTTCCCACGTCAGTGCATTAAAGGATATGTGGTCAAAAGCTCATTTTGGGCTTCTGAAGAAGAAAATAAATTCAATGACATATAAAAACAGGAAGTGCCATCCTAGTATAATTTAACATTCACATTTTTCAAAGTCTGATAAGAAACTCAAATTCCCACACTCTGCTCAGAGAAAAATACTATCTCTGCTTAATCTGGCTTTTATGCTGTATCTGTAAAACATGGAGTAAACTGATCTGGCAATTTTATGCCCAATTTAGTCAGTGTAAACAATAAAAAGTGCACAATTCAAGTTTCAAAACATAATGTGATATAGCCAATTGGGGTGTTTACATTGACCAAATTAACGAGATTATTGCTAAATCATTTCCCTTTGTTCTTCGTGAATATTCTCCTAAGCATGGGAATTTATGAGATGTACCTGTAGTCACAGAGGGGACAAACATTTAATTATTCAAGTGGTTAAAATTTGAAGGTACACCCTCCCCCCAGAAAAAACTCAGCTTATAAACTGGCCTGGTGCCCGTGTCAAATACTCTTCTATAGAGTCTTCTAACATGAGTACACTTGGCCCCCTGGCCCTGCCACAATGTGGCCAAAACCACATGCACCTGAGTCATGGGGCTGTAAGAGACTAGGACTCATCTAATACAAGCCACCAACTCCATTAATAACTCCAATTCACCTGCACAAACTGTAGGGCTTCTCAGGAGGGCACAGAACAAATCACCAATACCAACGTCAGCAAGACTATACATAGCTATAGTGATACAAGCTTTGCCAAGATCAAACATTTTTAAGAACATTTGGTTAGGCACCTTGGGAGGTGGGTGGGTGGCTGCTGTTGCTTCTTCAGGTAGATCAGTTTATACTCTACCTACCTGGGAATGGATAAAGAGCAGTACTTTCCTATTTTGCATTAATCAAATCACCTTTTCTGGAGAAAAAGATGAACTCTATACTGGTGGCCACATAGATGCTATTGTGATACATCTATATTATTTGAATGGAGAGTGGGTCTAATTGAAAAACCCCAACCATTTCTATGCAGCAATGGAGGTTCAGTTGCTAGATCTTCAACGTTTTCAAGAGAAGCCAGAAATTCAAATTTTTATTATAAATTCTCTGATTTATTTTAACATCAAGAGACCAAACAAAACAGGTCTATACTTAGTTTGGCTCAATGACCACAGGTTCAAGATGTCTTATATACACAGAGATTGTCCTACATTTTATTATTAATATACTGAATATATACTTATCTGATCAATTCTTATGTATTTATGATTATCCCAGTATTAGCTTATTTTTTTATATAAACAGCTCATTTACTCTAAAGGCCAACACAGACAAAACACCATATAAACACAAAGGAAGCGATGTGGTAAGGAGACATCATCGGACTTTGGATCTGAGGCTCATAAGCAACACAACCCAGGTTCCGAGGAGAACGAGGTGGGAGGGAGGCTGGCTGGAGGCTGAGTGTAGCTCTCTCTAAACATTGTTAAGCAAGCCTGAATCTGTGAGGAAAGGAAACAAGCTCCTTGGGGCTCACTGAAGTATGAAAGTTTATAATTTTACAGCAGTTGAAATGACATCAATATTAAAATAAAAGCAAGTTTTACATAACAATCAAAAATACAAGAGACTGAAGGAAGAGACCCTGTATGAAAAACTGGGCCGCCCAGTGAGTGGAGGACTGCATCTCAGTGGTGGAAATGGAAAAGAGAACCGGCCCAACCCTCCCCAGGTGACTAGTAATTGTAACAGAGCAACATTAGATTTGCAAAAATGATGTAAACAAGTTCTTGCCAAACCAATCCCTTCCTTCTTATGGCGCCACACGGTCGCTGCTTACAAAGGTGTGAGTTTCTTGGCTTGTGCTTGAACCCTCTTCTTGCAGCCCACTCTGTTTTGGCAGTAAACTGTGTGGGCCTCTGCTTGGGCTGGGTCCTGGATACTTGGTTCATTTAGAAGTTCCTGTATTCCTAACAAGATCTGCTTAATCGTGATGGCTGGCCTCCAGTCTTTGCCCTCCTCAAGGATGGACAGGCACACTGTGCCCAAAGGGTACACATTTGGGTGAAATAGTGGTGGTTCAAATTTGCATTTTGGGGGTGAGGATCATTAGTGGTGTCTGAAAAGCATCCGTAGTTTAAACCAGCTTCCTTCCCACAGAGTCCCTTTCTTGCCCAGAATGGTGCAATCCCAGTTCATGAGGTTCATCCCGCCATTGGGATTTTTTGTCAGACAGCCACCTGGCCAAACGGTGGTCCTTTCTCCACGCAGAGTCTGCTGACGGAAATCCCTGACAAATTCAAAGTCCCTCGGCTGTGGCCAGGCAAGTGAGGCAAGTAAGGTGGACTAGGCTGATGGGGCTGCTGAGGCTGGCAGTGGAGGCCGTGCTGCCTTTGTCTCAGGACTTCCCTCTGGAGCCTGTCCTGCACAGTTATCCCAATATTATCCCAATATTAGTTTAATTCTACATTATCCCAATATTAGTTTAATTCTACATAATTTTCTTAAAAGACACAGTGGAGAAAAGTCAGGAAGGTATGTTGTAATAGAGGAGTGTATTCAGGATAAATGGGGTGGATTTAAAGGGTTAATGATGGTAAATGAAGTTGAAAAGACCATCTAGCAAAGGCCTTATATGTCATGGTGATATGATTACCAGCAGCTACTGTGTACTGAACACATAAAATGCACCAAACCCTGTGCTTGTACTGTGCATACATTACCCAGTTTAACTTTCATTCCACCCTTTATGAGGAAGGGACTATTACTATCTGTATTTCAAAGATGAGGAAACTAAAGTTTAGAATGTTCAAGCAACGTGCTCAAGCACATGGCCGTATGTGGCAAAGTCAGAATCTGGGCTCACAACCTCCATCTACCTCCAAAACCTATGTTTTCAATCACTATGATATTGCTAAGGAATTTGGATTTCAGCCTGTAAGTAATGGAAAACAAATGAAGAATCTTAGGCCCACATTATCCTATTCTGTCCTAACATTCTGTGAGCTAAATAATGGAAAATATGATTACTATTTCATATCTGGAAAAATCAAAAAAGGATTAGCAATTTAAAGCAAGGGGAATGGGCTCCTATCACACCAACAGCTCAACTTGTAGCCCATGACTAATGCTGGTTTTATATGGTGGGCAAATACTACTTTTCAAACATTTGGTATGCTTTCAACAATCATACTTCTTCAAATTCAGAAATTCCAACAGCATATTCCCAGTTAAATCTTCTTCCCAGCAGAACTTTA
Organism: Ailuropoda melanoleuca; assembly: GCF_002007445.2. Classification (NCBI taxonomy): domain Eukaryota; kingdom Metazoa; phylum Chordata; class Mammalia; order Carnivora; family Ursidae; genus Ailuropoda; species Ailuropoda melanoleuca. The sequence goes on along the minus strand of NC_048220.1, from coordinate 68,476,613 downwards.
GCTATTTCTAGCCAAGTTGTTCCTAATTGGTGATGTAAATCTGAGAAATACAAAATAACTACTGTGACAAGGGACAGAAGTCATCAACTTCTGACCCCTACCAACTGTATGTGTAGGACATACTAATCCCATTTAAATTCCATAATGAAATAATAGTATACTAAGAATATTACATACTAGTAACTTAATAACATTCTTTGCATTGACTTATAGTTGCTATAAAACATTTAAGCACTCAAATTTCCAGGTTATATACACAACATTTTATTTATGTGTGTGAAAGTTTGTCTCCATCAAGTTTCCCTGCAACAAAAATTAATACCACTTTTATTATTCAGGTCAAAGCTAATCATTAAAAAGAAATTACTTATTTATAACAGTGATATAACATGGCTTGACCAAAAATATGACCAAGATATTTCTCTGCTCACAGAGGAAAACAGCTGCATAAATGAAACTATATTCTGGTGACTTTTGTTCCTCAGATATGTCACACAGCTGGAGAGTGTGATGCTAATGCTTTCCAGAATGAAAAAATACAGTAACAGTAACTTTTTCCATAAAAGAAAAAGATAGTAGCATCCACTTGTTCAGCACTTGCAAATATGAGGAAGGAATATTTTTTCAGAGAAGGAAATTGAAACTCAGAGAGGTAAAAAAACTTTCCAAGTTCAAAAAACTAGGAAATGGTAACCCCTGGAAATTGAGCCCAGAAAAATCCTAAATCAATAAGCTTGACTATGTAGAAGTCTTACACATCAGAGGGGAAAATAAAGGAAGAATGGAAGAAGCAAGTGAAACAAAGAAGCTCAAGGTCTATCTGAGACTTCATATATGAAAATGTTGGGAAACAAGTGTAAAATGTATATGAAAAGAGAGAGAACAAAATGTAAAGACAAATTAAAGAATGGGGATATTTGCAAAATCCATGACAAGCAGAAAACTAGAAATAGAAGGGAAATTCCTCAAACTGATAAATAACCTCTACAAAATACCTACAACTAACATCATACTTACTGGAAAGAAAATGGATTTTCTCTCCCTTAAATCCAGAATATGATGAGAATGCACCCTTTCACCACTTCTAGTCATCAGTGTACTAAAAGTCCTAACTAGTGCAATCAGACAAGCTGAAAAATGGACAATTTTGAAAAGACACCTCACCAAAGATGGCAAATAAATGTAGGAAATATACTCAACATCCTTTGTCATTAGGGAATTACAAATTAACACAAAAATGAGATGCCTCTGCATTTAACCATTCTACCAGAATGGTTAAAATCCAAAAAAAACTTGAGCTGAATGTGAGGGGCAGCTCAAAAATGATGGAATCAAACCAAAGGTACTGATGCCACTGCCATTTTTTCCAAAGGAAGCCAGGTCTCATCGAATCTCAGAGTTCTACCAGAAGCTAGCAGGGGAATCCTGGGATGACAAATACCTGGGTTCTTTCCTTTCTTCACCCTAACCCTTGGCAACCTGTTGGTCTTTCTTCCATCTCCATTGTTTTGTCTTCTTCAGACAAAATAATTGGAACCATATGGTATGTAACTTTTGTATATAGTTTCTTTCAGTTAGTAATATTGCATTTAAGATTCCTCACCATGTCTCCTCATAGCTTGACAGCTCATTTCTTTTTGTTGCTAAATAACATTCCTTGCCTGAACGCACCCTATCTTTTGTATCTCTGTACCTATTGGAGGACATCTCAGGTGCTTCCACATGTGGGCAGTTATGAATAAAGCTGCTAGTAACGTTAAAGAAAAATCCAAAACAGACAATGCCACTTGTTGACAAGGATGCAAAACAACACGAATTCTCATTCAGTAGTGGTTGCAGCTACTTTGGAAGACATTCTGGCAACTTCTTACAAAACTAAATCTAGTTTTACCATATGATCCAATAACTGTACTCCCAGGTATTTACCCAAATGGAAACTTATATTCACACAAAAACCTGCACCTTAATGTTTATACAGCTGTATTCATAATTACCAAAAACTCAAAGTCACCAAGAAATTCTCCAATAAGTGCATGGATAAGTAAACTATTATGCATCCATATACTGAAATATTAAGTGATTTTAAAAAGATATTATCTATAAAACTAAAACTATAAAACTACATGTATCATGTATTTTGCAAACTACATATTGCAAAATGAAAGAAATTAGTCTGATAGGGCTGTGTTCAGTATCCAATTATATTACAATTCTGTCACATTCTGTTAAATAAAACACTAGTGAGATGGTAAAAAGATCAGTGGTTATAGAGGGAGAAAGGGTTAATAAGGGTTGAATAAGGACCAGGCTATTTTTAGGCATTAAATCTATTCTATATGTTACTGTAATGGTGGACACATAACACTACAAATTTGTCAAAACCCATAGCCTTTTATAGCAGAGTGAACCTCAATGTACACAAATTTTAAAGGCATTATTTAGGAGGTCAGAGATCTTAGGATGGAATAGAGAATGTAACAAAGCAATCTAACCAAATTACAAATATCTGAAACAACAGAAGGAAACAGGCGAAGGTGCTGACCTAAATAACTGGAAATGGGTAGATTCTATAAGACTAAAGCCAAAACAAAACAAAACAAACAAAACTGGTATAAGTACTGAGCTCATTCTGGTAAAGTTCTCTCCCCTGGGGCAAGTACATGTTAATAATTCTGATATCACAATATATAATGGTAAACATTTTAAAATGTATGGCAGTTGTGGGAGCCAGGTTTCTCATTGTTGGAATGGGAGGTTACAAATAAACAAGAGGAGGAAACTAGAATGAACCATGTGGTAATGGACTAGAATTGGAAACATCAGTATGAACTTAGGTTTAGTATAATATAGATACAGATGGTAAGATACAGAAAAAACTATTCCTATACCTCTATACACATATATTTCCTTGCTCTCTCAGCAACAGCATACCTAATGCCCAGATGTTATTTTCTAATATTATTGTCCTGTAAAAGGAACCAGGGTACCTTAGAGAAGTGGCTGATTCTAGCACTGGGGCAGGAAATATACCAGATGAGTCTGGAACATCTTGTAGTACCAATAAATAAGCACTAAAAATTAAAAAAAAAATTAAAAAGCACAATGACAGGAATATGAATAAGTAAATAAATAAATGGAAGGAAAGAGATAAATGCTTCTTGCAGAATTACAAATAATGTACATAGATACTGCACCCTCAAAAGAGGTGGAACATAATTCTCCACTCCTTGAATGTTTGGGCTGCACACAGTTACTTCTTTCCCTAGTACAGTCATATGGAAAATGGGGGTGGCAAGGAGAGAGTAACTTGATAGTGGAGAAACACAACACTACTGCAGCCAAGTAATTAAGGTGATCATCAATAACAAGTCATGTTGCTGGAATGTACCTGTGAAACGATGCAATGAACATGGGACTTTATTAACTATGGAGAGCAAACTGATGGTTACCACAGAGGAGGTAGGTGGGAGGATGGGTGAAATAGGGGATGGGGATTAAGGAAGGCACTTGCTGTGATGAGTCCCAGGTATTGTATGTAAGTGATGAATCACTAAACTCTACACCTGAAACTAATATTACACTCTGTTAACTAACAGGGATTTAAATAAAACCTTGAAAAAAATGGCACTTTACTTCTGTTATCTTCTTCCCAAATAGCATTAATTCCAAGTAATCATGAGAAAAAGAGACAAGCTCAGATGAGGGGCATTCTACAAAATACCGAAACAGTACTCCTCAAAACTGTCAAGGTCATCAAGAACTAGGAAAGTCTGAGAAACTTTCATAGCACAGAGGAGCTTAAAGAGACATGACAACTAAATGTAATGTGGTATCCTGGATGGTATCCTGGGATAGAAAAAGGACATTAGAAAAAATAACTAAGCATATCTGAATAAAATATGGGCTTTAGTTAATAACAAAGTATCAGTGTGGGTTTGTTAATTGTAACAAATCTACCATCCTAATGCAAAATGTTAATAACAAGGGAAATGGGGCAGGAAGGATGAGGGTAATATGGGAAATTTCTGTACTATCTTCGCAATTGTTCTGCAAATCTAAAGCTGTTCTAAAATTAAAAATTTATTTAAAAAAATACAAATATAAGATCTCTAGTTCTAAAATATAAAGAACTACAAATTGAAAAGAAGAAGACAACTCAAAATAAGAATAAGCAAAGGCTATGAGCAGGATAATCTCAGGAGAGGAAACCCAAATGGCCATAAAACTTAAACAACCCCCCCACACCAAAAAGACATTGACCTTATCACTGAACAAAAGGAATAGAAATTAAAACATGGTACTCTTTTTTAAACATCAGTTTAACCTACATTTTAAAAAGTAAAAAATGCAGCGTTTACAAGGAGGCAGGAAACTGGACATATTGCTGATGGAAGAGTGAATTGCTAAAATCTTTTGCAAAGTAATGTGGCAATATCCATTGCAATAAGAAATGCATATACACCTTAACCCATCAATTATACTTTGGGGAATCTATCCTACAGCAATAAAAGAAGCAGATTGAAAAGATATATTCGTAAGAGTTCTCATTATATAACTGTAATGTTGTAAAACAATATTTTTAGTGATGAAAAATTAGAAACAACCTTAATGTCCATCAATAGGGTAATGATTAAATAAATTATAGTATATCCATACTGTAGAATATTATCCAACTACTAAAGAATATGACATATACCTATTAACCAGAGAGATGCTATGATGTAATTTTAAGTGGTAAAAGAAAATTTCAGAATAATATATACAGCATGAAAGTATTTTTGGAAGATAGCACCCTGGCTGTTAGGAGTTAGCACAGGACAGTGAAATGTAGCTTTAGATTTAATCTCTTGTGACTCCTCATATATACATATACTAAAATAAAGTAAAATAAAACTTTAAACATGATTTTCATATGTTGTACTTAGCTGTACTGTGTTCAGAAAAAAAATGAATGCCAGATTTTCAGAAAGGACTCACATGATCACTGTCTAGAAACAACACTGTAACACGGTAAAATGAGAAGATATTCTCCATGGGATCACAGTAACCTACTTTCTGCATGAAGAGAAAATTCACCAAGTTATTTATTTTTATCAGTGACCTACATGAGAGACATGAGCGCAGTAAGTCTGTATTTGCCTCGATGTGGGTGCAATTGTTAACTTTCTAGAAGTTAGTGAAAGGGGGCAAATTGACTGTGACAATTCAGAGAAACAGCATTTTTGAAAATAAAATGAAGTCCGGTGTATATGAGTATCAAATCATACACAGGAGAACCAAAACCAATAATTTCAGTTCAGGTAACATCAATAACCATGGGTGATGTCTGAAACCAGAACTCTAGTCAGCAAGAGTTGGAAGATATAATAAATAGATATAAACCCAAATAGGTAACTCTAGAAAGAAAGATCCAGAAAAGAAAAAACCTAGCAGAACATTTATAAATGGCTCTGTTTCTTCTATACTCAATAGTCAAAGCTTCACTCAGCAACACAGATGAAAGATGTATCTGAAGCTACTCAACCTAACCAGTAAACATGTGGTCATAGTTAAAATCATAACTGTTTGACACAAAGCAATGTCAATGAATGTTCTGAAGGAAGGGGGGGGAAGAGGGACAGAACAAGGCAATTAGAAGTAAAGTAAATGATGAAAAATTTTGATACAGAAATAGCTAATCTTAAATTGGAAAGCCTATAAAAAGGAAGAATTTCCAGAGTTTTTGTGAAGTGAAAGAACAAACAAAAATAAAACTATGTTTTTCTAGCCAACCTAGTTATCCCTGATCTTGCAAATGGAAAGAAAAGTTGTCCCACTCAGAGTAAAACTCCAAAATATGAGTTTTATGAGAAAGCCTGAAGCACACCAACTGGACTCCATAATAACTTTTCTAGACAAGTGGATGAAAGAGAACATGCTACAAGAAGCAAGGCCAGAGGACTGTATATACCAAATAAAGATATCAGTGTATTTCAGATTAGAGCTTTGGAAACATTATGAAGACAGCAAGCAAGTCAGTCTCCAGACATAGCAAAATTATATAGTGATTTCTTTGGAACTGTACCAGTCACATAAGGGGCACATATTAACACCAAAGGATCTCACAAAGGAACATAAAATGTTTTAAAAGCCTTACTTATACCCAAGGCATTTGCTTCAGCAAAAAGAAGAAAGAGTATTAAAGAATAAGCTGTGACCAAACAAAAGAAAACTAATATTTAGAGATTTGCAAATTTGTCTACTCTAATTCAAAAGATACTTTGTTTCTTTTTTAAAAGATTTTTTTATTTATTTGAGAGAGAGAGAGAAACTGTGTGTGCAGGAGGGAGAGTCAAGGGGATAGGAAGAGGGAGAGAATTTCAAGCAGATACCCCACTGAACACGGAGCCCAATGTAGGGCTTGATCTCATAACCCTGAGATCATGACCTGGGCCAAAATCAAGAGTTGGTCCATTAACCAACTGAGATACCCAGGCGCCCTAAGACATTTTGTTTCTTATCAGAGATGCCTTGAAACTCTCCAGAAAAAAAATGTATTTTTCCTCCAGAAACTTTAAGTCTTCTTCAGCAAGATAATTTTGAGATGAAAGGGTGTGAGGAAGATGCAGATTAATGGAAAGCACGCTGGAACAGGAATCAGGTGGTTGGGTTCTAGTCTTGGCTCTGCCTCTGAATCACTGTGGGACCCTGGAGTCTTTGACAACATTCTCTGTAACATGAGAGAAATAAACTATCCCACTGCAATACTCCATGTACTATAACAGAAATGTGTTTTGCTTTGCTTTAAGTGGAAACTTGCTTATACCTATAGTTCTGAGTTTGAGCCAGTTTCTCATATTTTGCTTCAGAAAATAAGGCTATAGTCAAATTTTAGCCAATTGTTTTTATTACACATTTTTATAATATTTTAAATTCTAATCTATAACTGTAGTGATCTAGGCCAGTAGTTAAAAAACTTGTTTTGAGATAATGAACTCATTGGTCACCAAGCTTATTACAAAGGAGACTGATGTACAAAACAGAAAAGAAGAGCTGTTTTGTTGAAGACAAGGCAGGGACATGGGGAATGAAGGGGAGGAAGGGCAGAGTTTTCCCTCTATTTCCCCAATGCACTTTTCCAAAGACCCCTCAGTCAGGGTCTGAGACCCCAAGAAAGTCAGGGTCTGGGATAGTTTATCTCAAAGGACTAATGTAGGCAACACATATTTGGAAACAAAGGTTGAGGAATACAACTCCCTTTAAACTACTGCCAAACCTCTTCTACAGTAGGGAAACTAACATCATTTGGCTTCCATTTGGTGTGAATTAATCACAAACACAAATGCAAATGATGGCACTGAAAGGTCACTACAGCACTCTGTGATAAAGTGGGTTTCCAGGGGATCCAAAATATGCTCAAGTGAATTTTCTCAGAATACTATCAAAATGAAAATACAAATAAAAAAACAAATCTGTATTTGAAGGATATTAAATAGTAACAAGAAAATATGGAAGACTAAAACTCAGCAGTAAAGGTAAACATACATAGTTAAAATTAGAATATTGTAATATTAAAATGGCAGTAAATCATTTATAATTTTAGTATAAACGTTAAAAGATACCAGTATTAAAAACAGTTATAACCATTCGTTAATGAATACACAGTGTAAGAAATGTAAACTGTAACATCAATAACATAAAATATGTGTGGGGCAGTGCAAAAACAGAGTTTTTATGTACATTTGAAATTAAATTATTAGTTTAAAATATAGAGCTATAAATATAAGATGTTTTATATAAGGCTCATGGTAAACACAAAGCAAAAAAATACAGTAGATACACAAAATAGAAAGGAATCAAACCACACCACTATAGAAAAAAAGAAAAAGAAAAGAAAACCATGGAATCACAGAAGAGAACAAGAGATGAAAAAAGGAACAAAGAATTATAAAACAGCCAGAAAACGACAAACAAAATGGAATAGTAAGTCCATACTTATTGATAATGACTTCAATTGTAAACGGACCAAATTCTTCAATCAAAAGACACAAGTCCCTAAATGGATAAAAAACGACTATATGCTATGTACAAGAGAATCACTTTAATTGTAAGAACACACATAGACTAAAAGTGAAGGTATAGAAAAAGACATTCCATGCAAATGGGAATCAGAAGAATTCGAGGGTAGCTATACTGATACCAGACAAAATAGACTCTAAGCCAAAGAATGTAACAAAAGATAAAGGAAGTTATTATATAACAAAAAAGGAGTCACTTCATCAAGAGGATATAACATTCAAATATATATATATTTATGCATGCAAAATAGGAGTTCCTAAATATATAAAGCAAATATTAAAAGATCTGAAGGGAAACAACAATACAATAACAGCAGGGAACTTTTTAAAAAAGATTTTATTTATTTGAGAGGGAGAATGAGAGAGAGAAAGAAAGAGAGAGACAGCATGAGTGGAGGGAGGGGCAGAGGGAGAGGGAGAAACAGACTCCCCACTGAGCAGGGAGACCTATATGGGACTCAATACCAGGACTCTGGGATCATGACCCAAGCTGAAGGCAGACACTCAACCGACTGAGCCACCCAGCAGGAAACTTTAATACCCCACATTCAACATTGGATAGATCATCCAGGCAGAAAATAAATAAGGAAACACTAAACTTAAATTATATGTTAGACCAGATGACCTAACAGACATAAACAGATTGTTCTAGGGGTGCCTGGGTGGCTCAGTTGGTTAAGTGACCAGCTCTTACTATTGGCTCAGGTCATGATTTCAGGCTCGTGAGATTGAGTACCACATCAGGCTTCATGCTGAGCATAGAGGCTGCTTGACATTCTCTCTATCCCTCTCCCCTTGCCCTCCCCACACTCTGTCTCTAAAAAAGGAAGGAAGGAAGGAAGGAAGGAAGGAAGGAAGGAAGGAAGGAAGGAAGGAAAGAATATTCCATATTCCAGTCAATTCCATTCAGTTCCAATATACCTTATTCTCAAGTGCACAAGGAACATTCTCCAGAATAGATCATACGTTAGACCACAAAACAAGTCTCAAAAAATTTAAAGTTGAAGTCATATCAAGCATCTTTTCCAACCACAATAGTGTGAAACCATCAATCAATTATAAGGCTAAAACTGGAAAATTCACAAGCGTGGAGGTTTAACAACGTGCTCCTGATAACTAATGGGTCAACGAAAAAATCAAAAGAGAGATCAAAAAAATATTTGAAACAAATGAATTGGAAATACAACATACCAAGTTTATGGGATACATAAAAAATTTTTAAATGATAAACAAAATAGACAAATGTTTAGCTAGACTAAGCAAGAAAAAAAGGACTCAAATAAATAAAATTATAAATCAAAGTGAAAACATTACAACTAATACCACATGAATACAAAGAATCATAAGACACTATTGTAAACAAATATACACCAACAAATTGCACAACCCAGAAGAAATGGCTATATCCTGAAAATGATACAACCTACCAATACTGAAACATGAAGAAATAGAAAATCTGAATAGACCAATTACTAGTAAGGATATTGACTCAGTAGTCAAAAACCTCCCAACAAAGAAAAATCAGGACCAATGCCTTCACTAGTGAATTCTACCAAATATTTTTAAAAGAACTCATACAAATACTCTGAAACTCTTCCAAAAAAAAAAATAGAAAACTTCCAAACTCATTAATGAGGCCAACATTACACTGATACCAAAGCCAGACAAGGAATGTACAAGAAAAGAACACTGTAGACCAATATCCCTGATGAATAAAGATGTAATAATTCTCAGGCAAAATAAACCTAGAGGGTATTATGAGAAGTGAAATAAGTCAGACAAAGACAAATACCATATGATATCACTCATATGTGGAATCTAAAAAACAAAATAAAGAAACAAAGAAACAGACAGAATCATAAATACAGGGAAAAACTGGTAGTTGTAAAGGGGATGGGGCTATGGGAGGGGCAAAATAGGTAAAGGGGATTAAAAGGTACAAACTTCCAGTTATGAAATAAATAATTCATGGGGATAAAAAGTACCACATAGGGAATACAGTCAATAATATTGTAATAAAGTTTGTGTGCTGATAAGATGGTAACTACACTTATCATGCCGAGTATATTGTAACATATAGAACTGTCTTATTGCTATGTTGTACACTGAAACTAATGTAAAACTGTATGTCAATTACACTTCAATTAAAAAAAAGTGAGAGTGGGACAAGATGAGGATAGAAAGGCAGATAAAAAAAATCTTAACAAAATATTAGCAAACAAACTCAATAGTACATTAAAAAAATCATACACCATGATTAAGTGGGATTTATTCCAGGGATGTGAGGATGGTTCAACAACTGTAAATCAATTAAATGATGCAGTTCATTAACAAAATGAAGGATAAAAATCATATGATCATCTCAATAGCTGAATAAAAGCATTTGAGAACATTCAACATCCATTTATGATAAACACACTCAACAAAGTGGGCATGAAGGGAACATACTTCAACACAGTAAAGGTTATATAGAACAAGCCCATGGCTAATATTATACCCACTGATGAAAAGCTAAATGCTTTTCCTCTAATATCTGGAACAAAGCAGGGATGCACACTCTTGCCATTTTCATTCAACATAGTACTGGAAGTCCTAGGCAGAGCAGTTAGGCAAGAAAAAGAAAGAAAATGCATTCAAATGGAAAGAAAGCAGTAAAACTGTCTCTGTCTCTATTTGTAGATGATATTATATATAGAAAACTCTGAAGACTCCCCCCCCAAAAAAAAACCTTTTAGAACTAATCAATGAATTCAGTAACATTGCAGGACACAAACGCAATATACAAAAACCAATCATGTTTTTATACACCAACATTGAACTAACAGAAGGAGAAATAAGAAAACATTCCAATTTACACAACTGCTTCAAGAAGAATAAAATACATAAGAATAAATTTAACTACAAGAAGAAAGACCTATATACTTAAAACTATAAGACACTGATGAAAGAAATTAAAGAAGAAGCAAATAAATGGAAAGATATCCCATGCTCATGGATTGGAAGAGTTAATATTATCAAAATGTCTCTACTAACCAAAGCAATCTATAGAATCAATGCAATCCCTATCAAAATTTCGAAGACATTTTTCACAGAAATGGAAACAACAGTCCTAAAATCTTTATGGAACCACAAAAGACCTCAAATAGCCAAAGTAATCTTAAGAAAGAAAAACAAAGCGGGAGGCATCACACTTCCTGATTTCAAACTATATTGCAAAGCTATAGTAATCAAAACAGTGTGGTATTGGCATAAAAACAGACACATAGATCAATAAAACAGAATAGAGAGCCCAGAAATAGGTCAATTAATTTAGAACAAAGGGATCAAGAATATACAATGGAAAATGGATAGTCTCTTCAAAAAATGGTGTTGGGAAAACTGGATAGTCACATGCAAAAGAATCAAACTGGACCTCTATCTTATACCATACACAAAAATTTACTCAAGACTTGAGCATTAGACCTGAAATCATAAAACACCTAGAAGAAAATATAGAGGGTAAACTCCTTGACATGGTTCTTACCAATGATTTTTTGGATTTGATACCATAAGCAAAGGAATCAAAATCACAAATAAGCAAGTGGGACTACGTTTAACTAAAACGTTTCTGCACAGCAAAAGAAACCAGCAACAAAATGAAAAGGCTACCTATGGAATGGGAAAAAGTATTTGCAAACCACATATCTGGTAATAGGCTAATATTCAAAATATAACAGGAACTTACACAACTCAACAGCAACAAAACATACAACCCAATTAAAAAATGGACAAAGAACGTGGACAGATATTTTTCTAAAAAAAAAAAATACAGATGGCCAACAGGTCATGAAAAGGTATTCAACATCACTAATAGTCAGGGAAATGTAAATCAAACTGCAATGAGATATCCGCTCACACCTGTTAGAACGGCTGTCATCAAAAAGATAAGAAATAATAAATGCTACTGAGGATGTGGATAAAAGGGTAATTTTGTACACTGTTAATGGGAATGTAAATTGGTATGGCCATTATGGAAAACACTAGGGAGTTTCCTCAAGAAATAAAAATAGAACTACCACATGATTCAGCAATCCCACTTCTAGTTATATAACCAAAGGTAATTAAACCATTATCTCAAAGAGATAATAAGTACTGCCACATTTATTGCAGCATTATTTACAATAACCAAGCCATAGAAACAACCTAGGTTTTTGGCCATGGGTGAATGTATGAAGAAAATATAGTATATACATATGATGGAATATTATGCAGCTTTTAAAAGGAAGGAAATCCTAACATGTGCAGAAACATGGATGGACTTTGAGGGCATTGTGCTAAGTGAACTAAGCCAGACAGAAAGACAAATACTTCGTGGTATCACTTACAATGAAATCTCAAAAAAAAAAAAAAAAAGTCAAACTCATAGGATCACAGAGTAGAAAAGCACTTGCCAGGGGCTGGGATTTGGGGGAAATAAGGAAAGGTTGGTAGAGATACTCATATTTTATTTAATATTATAATATTATATAATATTATAAAATTATAATATTAATAAAATATGAGTATCTAACATATAACATAGTGATTGTAATTGATAACACTGTATTGTATAATTGTATGTGGTAAGGCTAGAACTTCACACACACACACACACAGGTAAATATATAAGGTAATGGATGTGATAATTAACTTGATGGAAGGAATCCTTTCACAATGTATACACATCAAATCATCAAGAGGTGCACTTTAAGTATCTATTTTATTTTTCAACTATACCTCAGTAAAAAGAAGAGTAGAAAAACAATTAGAATTGTAGATCCACAAGAATAAGTCTTTCACCCTCTAAAGTTCTTCTAACTTCTCTCTGATTAAAACTGATTTCAGGAAAGGCAATATAGTCTTAGTTTTCCTTCTCAGAACTCTAGAAGTTATGTACCATGTCTTCAAAAAGTCACTTAACCTTGGAGATGAAGAATGAATATCTGGCACTGACTTTAAGGACAAATACATCAAGAGCCCATTTCTGCCCAATCTGTGTGCCTACTGGGATTCAGTCATGGCTGGACCCTGAGGGCAACCAGAGGGTTTTTCCTTACCCTACCAGAGGTCTATTTACATGGCTCAATTTTTAGGAGGTTTGTTTGAGGGGAAGCAGAAAAGACCTAAATGAAAGTCGAAATATGGGATAGGCCCATGGATCTCTCTGAACCATAGGAAGAGAAAGGTGGTAAGCCAGTGGCTCCCAAAGGCATAGGAGGACATCTAAATTAACCAATATTTATGGAGTGTTTACTATAAAATGACAATGGGAATACAAAAAAAAAAAAGCCACAGGTTCCTGCCTCTGGTAGGAAGAGAAATAGCACATAATAAGCCATAGATCTTAATAAGGGCTATGAAAAAATAAAGCAATATGGCAAATGGGGACAATTTTCAAAAGAATAGAAAGGGAAGACCTCCACAAGGAGGAATATTTGAACTGACATGGAAGGATGACAAGATGGGGATGGAATGAGAAGGAGAAATACATGTGCAGAAGTAGCAAGAACAAAAACCCTAAGGTGGGAAACATCTTGGCACCTGTTGGGCATAGGCAGGCAGTGTGGTGGGAGACTACTGAAAGCAGGTGGTACTGGGTGAGGGGCCAGCTTCTCCCCAGCACTGCAGGGGTATAGATTCTATCCTCAGAGATATGGGAACTCAGTAGAGGATTTTTAACAGAGAAGAGATTGATTTTATTTACTATTTTCATATATCACTCTGCTATGGAAGGAGAGGAGCATGGCAAGAGTGGGAAAAGGGTGGTTGGAAGGAGATCACAATTCTTTTGTACTTGTCCAGAAAAGAGATGATGGTGTTCCAGGATCAGGAATAGTAGTGATATAGGAAACAAGTAAATATTTTCAAAGTTTATTTTAGAAATAGAACTACAAGGGTGTCTGGGTGACTCAATTGGTTAGGCACCTGCCTTCGGCTCAGGTCATGATCTCGGGGTCCTGGGATTTTGAGCCCCACATCGGACTCTACTCAGGGGCGAGTCTGCTTCTCCCTCTCCTTCTGTGATCTCTCTCGCTTTCACTCTGTCTCAAATAAATAAATAAAATCTTTATTAAAAAAAGAAATAGAACTACAGAATTGCTTTTGGCTTAGTTATGGAAGGTAAGAGGAAAAGCACAGTCACGAATGACTCCTAGGCTGGAGTGCCTGGGTGGCTCAGTCAGTAAGAGGAAAAGCACAGTCACGAATGACTCCTAGGCTGGAGTGCCTGGGTGGCTCAGTCAGTTAAGCATCCAACTCTTGATTTCAGCTCATGTCATCATCTCAGGGCCATGGGATTGAGCCCCGCACAGGGCTCCCTGCTCAGCGTGGAGTCAGCTTAAGGATATTCTCCCTCTCCTTCTGAAGAGGAGTCTGCTTACACATACTCTCAAATAAATAAATCTTAAAAAAAAAAAAAGAATTATTCCTGGGCTTTGGTATAAGTGATTGGATGTATAGTGGAATTTGAACGTTGAGTGAGAGAGAAGTTGGTACAACATTGGGAACATAACTTGAGATGCTGACTAATGTCACCCAGACATCAGCTCGAGGTTCCCTAATTCCTGAAATCTAGGTAATACATCTTTCAACCCTCAGTTCTATAACATGAGGAGAATGAGAACTCAAGATTTTTTTTTCCACAAGGGCTTAGAATTTCACCGTTATCCTGTGTTTCTGCCTCCTGTGTTCTCACCCCTACCTCCATTCACGCCTTCAACACTTCAACTTCTTTCTTTCATTTTCAAAATATATGCTTGTTTCCTTGTTTGGTATATTTATTCATAATAAAACTAATAGCATTGTATGTAATGTAAGAGGGTTGGCATACTGATTTCAACAAAGCACAATTTTAACTGATGTCATGCAATACCATATTCTGGGGGAAAAACAAAGGTAATCAGGATGATACTATTATACTTAATACTTTTTAGAAACAGCTGTGTAGTATTTATAATTGTATAAATTTTTATGCTTGTCAAAGCGATAGTACATTTTCTTTTTTTTTTTTAAAGATTTTATTTATTTATTCGACAGAGATAGAGACAGCCAGCGAGAGAGGGAACACAAGCAGGGGGAGTGGGAGAGGAAGAAGCAGGCTCATAGCGGAGGAGCCTGATGTGGGGCTCGATCCCATAATGCCGGGATCACGCCCTGAGCCGAAGGTAGACGCTTAACCACTGTGCCACCCAGGCGCCCCTGATAGTACATTTTCTAAATGATTCAGGTTTTCACCAGAGCCCCTGTCACTGAAGTCACATTGTGCTTAGAACATATAATGTAGAAAAACATCTCTGATGTCATTCTAAACCTAATTATATTCAAACAGGACTAGAAAGGTACCACGTTCTTTATTTCATGCATTCCAGTGCCAGTGATGACCACTCTTGCATCAAGGTCTTCATATTACTGTGAACAGTTTCTTCCCAGTGAAAGGAGTGACTCATGACAGCTCCTGATAGGGAGCATGTCCTGTTATAATTTCAGCTTCACCTCATCTGCTGCAGAGTCAGCCAGAGGCCTGGGAACAAGGACACCCCAGTTTCTCACAACAGACCTACAGCAAACAACATGTGTTCCTGTTGATAGTTGTCTCTTTTACTCACAAATTCACAAAACAAATCCACTCACATACACTCCATTCAGTATTTTCTGGATCTTTATTCACTTCAGTGAAGATCAGTGAGATCATAACCAGACTCATAACCTGTTCAAAATCTCTACAAATTTTAAGTGAAAGTATATAAAACTATCTTAAAGGGATTAAAAATCATTAGATTACATTATGCTTTTACTAAAAAATATTTATTGTACACCTATAATAAGTTAGAAACTCTAGGCTATTAAGGATAAAGAACAGTACAAATGGACACAATTGCTACATTAGGCAGCTAAATGGTCTCAGGGTTTCTGAATTTTGTTTTGGTTTTTGGTTTTTACTTTTCTTAATTGAGGTATAATTGACATAAAATATTACATTAGTTTCAGGTGTACAACATAATAATTCAATATTTGTATACACAATGAAATGCTCACCACAAAAGAAGTCTAGCTACCATCTGTCACCTTACAAAGTTAGCAAAAAAAGTTTTTCTCTTGTGAGGGGAAAGAAAGATTTCAAGATTTACTCTCCTGGAAATTTCAAATATGCACTACAATATTACTGACTACAGACACCATGCTGTACATTACATACCCATGACTTATTTAACTTTGTAGCTGGAAATTTGTAACTTCACCCATTTCACTCGCCCCCCCAGCTTCCCCCCCGCCCCGCCCGCAACCACCATTCTGTTCTCTGTATCTATGAGTTTTTTTGTTTGTTATGTTTTGGTTTTTAATTATTTTATTTGAATATAGTTGCCACACAATATTACATTAGTTTCAGGTGTACAATATAGTTATTCTACAGGTTTATACATCACGTACCACAAGTGTAGCTACTATCTGTCACTATACAATGCTATTACAATATCATTAACTATATTCCTAGTAACAAACTATAGAAATGATCCCTGAAATTATAGTCTTCATTAGCTATATTCCTTATGCTGTATGTTTTATTCCTGTGACTGATTCATCCATAACTGGAAGCTTGTATCTCCCACTACCCTTCACCCATTTTGCCCAGCCCCCCCACCTTCCCACTGGCAGCCATCAGTCTGTTCTCTGTATTTATAGGATTCATTCTGCTTTTTATTTGTTTATTCATTTGTTTTTTTAGATTCCATATGTAAGTTCATGGTATTTTTCTTTTTCAGTCTGACTGATTTCTCTTAGCATAATACACTCTAGGTCCATCCATGTCGCAAATGGTACGATCTCATCCCTTTTTATGGCTGAGTAATGTTAATCAAGTATGATGCCAAGGTTTTGAGGATTTTTGAACTTGATACAATATGGAAATAATTTTTCAACTGGAAACCATCAAGAGATTACAGGCACAATTATAGGCACTTGAGACTTGGGTGCATTTTTCACTTTTCTGAGTGAAACTAAACTATTATTTCTCAGACACAAGGAGTATCTCTTCCTTCCTCCTAAACCTTTTCTGATCAGGATTTCTCCATAATCCCGAATCCCATGGATTCTCAATAGTAAGCATTAAATAAACAGAAAGAGACAAGTGGCCACACTGGCAGCAAGAACCCTATTAATATCTTAAAGTTATTTGGAACTCAATGAAGTTATATTGTTTTGCAGAGATTCTTTAATAATGTGCCTTTAAGCTAGGGCATGCAACATTCAAACTTCTCTGACATAGAATTTTGTGGAAATTGTACTTAATTTGGAGGAATATACTATTACAATACTAACCAGTTTGAGGGAGCTTTTCATTTTCCCATGTATTTGCCCTATATAAGAGTTGATCATATATGTGAGTCAAATCTAATAAGTGAAGTTTTGTGAGTAAGCAAAGTTTTTGATTTTTTTATTATTGTGGAGACAGTGGAACATTTAGTTAAAAAAAAAAAAAGAAACAACTACTCTACATTTTACCAACAGGGTAGATTCCACTGAAGCACCAACAGATTGCTCTAAAGATAGATCCACGTCACCATCAACTTCCTTTTTTGGAGAGAAGAAAGGAATCCAGTTAAGCCTCTGTCTTTTGAAAATAAAATGTGAGGTGGTGAACTACATGACACTTGATTATATGTTGAAACTGCACTAAATCTCTGAAATCCAAATGAATATATTGCACTGTTTTCAATAATGGCTGCACCAAATTACATTTTCATATATCTACTATATTACAAAGCTACAGTAATTAACAGACTATTTTGATTGCTATAGCTTTGTAATATAGTTTGAAACCAGAAAATGTGATGTCTCCAGCTTTGTTCTTCTTTCTCAAGATTGCTTTGACTATTTGGAGTCTTTTGTAGTTCCACACGAATTTTAAGAAAGTTTGTTCTATTTCTGTGAAAAATGCCACCAGGATTTTTATAGGAATTGCACTCAATCTGTGGATTGCTTTGAATAGTATGGACATCTTAACAATATTAATTCTTCCAATCCATAAGCATGGACTATCTTTCCATTTATTTGTGTGTATTCTTTAACTTCTTTCATTAATGTATTAATGATTATATATTTCTAGAAATATATCCATTTTTTCTAGGTTGTCCAATTTGTTGGCATATAATTATTCACAGTAATCTTATAATCCTTTGTATTTCTGTGGTATCAGTTGTAACTTCTCTCTCATTTAGTGTTTTATTTATTTGACCCCTCTCTTTTTTTTCTTGGTGCAGCTACCTAAAAGTTTGTCAATTTTATTTATCTTTTCAAAGAACCAGTTCTTAGTTTCATTGATCTTTTGATATTGTCTTTTAATTCCTATTTCATGTATTTCCACTCTGATCTTTGTTATTTCCTTCCTTCTACAAACTTTGGGCTTTGTTTCATTTTCTTTTTCTAGTTCGATGAAGCATAAAGTTACATTGTTCACTTGAGATTGCTCTTGGTTCTTGAGCCAGGCCTACATTGCTATGAACTTCCCTCACAGAACTGCTTTTGCTGCATCCCATAGATTCTAGTAAGTTGTATTTCCATTTTCATGTGTCTTAAGGTATTTTTTGATTTCTTTGTTCACCCATTGGTTGTTCAGTATTATGTCGTTTAATCTCCACATATTTGTGATTATTCCAGTTTTCTTTTTGTAACTGATTTCTAGTTTCATATCATTGTGAAAAGATGCTTGATATGACTTAAGTCTTCTAAATGTAATGAGGCTTGTTTTATGGTCTAACATATGATCTATCCTGGAGAATGTTCCACTTGCCCTTGAGAAGAATCTGTATTCTGTTGCTTTTGGATGGAATGTTCTGTATGCATCTATTAAGTCCATCTGGTCTAATGTTCATTTTAGGCTGATGTCTCTTTATTGATTTTTTGTCTAGATGATCTATCCACTGATATAACTGGGGTATTAAAGTTACTAGCATCTTTGTTTTATCATTCCAGCTGCAAGAGGAATCAAACACACTCAAATGAGCCTGGGTCTCCCACAAGCCTTTTTTTTTTTTTTTTTTTTTAAAGATAAGGACAGGCCTGATAGAAGCATTTTCAGTGGAACAGCTTTTCAAGTCATCTGATATTAAATGAGAGAATATTTTTAAAAGTCCTTGCGCATTACCTCCTGCGATGTAGGCACTGAAAGAATGTCCGTCATCCTGCCCCTTCATTTGTTTGGCGTATATTCAAAGCAAGTCTTAGTGTCCTTCTACACTTGGAGTCCTGCAAGTGAATTAAGCCCTAATGATCAAAGGCATCCTTTGGATTAAATGAATTAATTTATCTTTTATGCATCCAGAAAGGTATTACCTAAGTATCACTTTTGGGAGATTTGGGAAAACAGCTACTCAAATCATTATCAAAAAGGCTTACTTCTCTCTCACAAACCTAAACTGAAGTTAAGAAAGATTAGAGGACAGTATTACTTTTACCTTCTATTTTTAAAAGCAAGGTTAAATTGGGGGAAAGATCTAATTTGGTAAAGGCACAGACCCTAAAACAACAAAAAATAAACCAGCAGCCAGAGAGTCTCTGGAGAACTAAGGACTCCAAAGAGAAAAGTTAAACTCACTAAAGGTGAGTGTTCTAAGGAAAACAGAACTGTGAAGAGGCCAGAGCCAATGAAACACCAGTTGGACTAAAAACAAATACAGTGCAGCTGAAACCCAAACAAATGCACCCATTCAAGAAAAAGACAGACCTATAATACTAGAAAATATTATGCTTCTCTGTGCTCTTCTAAGGGCTCCAAAACAACTAAGATAAACTGCTACATGCTCACATATCCTACAGTGTTCTAATCAAACAAAGGGAATAAGGTGTGCCACAAAAAAATCTCAAGGCTGAGAAGTCACCCAGATGAGAAAGGTTTATGTCAGAAGTTAATTTAAAATTCTAAAAAGGGCTTGAAATCATTTATTCTAATTGCTCAGTGAATCTTTCCCAGAAAGGAAATTACCTAACTCAAGGACATAGAAACTCACCATGGCCTTTTTCAAAGCTAACAAAGACATGACAAAAATTAAGTTGTAGAGACACATTAACATTTCTTAAGTAAACATACAATTGTTTACCTCCATATAGTTCAAGTGCATGTACTGAACATGCACTAATTCATAATATACATCTATTATTACCAGCAAAGTTTTATCACAAGCCAACCTTATGCAAATGATGTAAAACGAGATTTATATTTAATACACTATTGTAAATTGTACCAATTGCCAGTGTTAACACTGGCAGCATCAGATGCCAAAAAAGCTTTTTTTTTTTTTTTTAAGATTTTATTTATTTATTCGACAGAGATAGAGACAGCCAGCGAGAGAGGGAACACAAGCAGGGGGAGTGGAAGAGGAAGAAGCAGGCTCATAGCGTAGGAGCCTGATGTGGGGCTCGATCCCACAACGCCGGGATCATGCCCTGAGCCGAAGGCAGACGCTTAACCGCTGTGCTACCCAGGCGCCCCCAAAAAAGCTTTTAAATGCCTGGAAGGAGCATGCTTTCCAAAACTGTTAGGAAAAAATAAATAAATAAAAGGAATTGGGAACAAAAAGATAAAAAGAATCTTGTCACTTAATATTCTGTAGGAAGACCATAAAGGGTACTTGAAAATTAAAAAAACAACAACAACAACAAAAACCAAAAACCCAGATATTTGGACTTCTCAGTCAAGGGAAGAAGAAAGCAGACTGCCCTTCCCTCCTCTCCTTTAAAATCAATCAGTACAACCAGGAGGTATGGCTGAGATAAAAATCATTCCAGCTTTCAGGTACAACAAGTGGCAACACTCAAGTATATTATCTCATTTTTAGATAAATTTGCAATTCACTCTTAAAACCAACAACAATAAAAGTTGACCCCTTAGAGTACCTGCCTTCACACAAGCAATTATTGAGTTTCACAATTTCACAAAAATCATAATTGTAGTAATGCAGCTAATGATTTCCTCTGACCACACTTCACAAATTTTAAATCAACTCAGGTATAATTTTCTTGGAGATGACTGCAAATAAGAATGTCTACTATGCCTTCCTTAATCTGTAACTTGACATTTGATAAAAATGCTAAATTATTTCATCATATTTTAAGGGCCCAGGACATTGAATTGTCCAAATGCCACTGCTAATAAAGATTTGGAGAGCCACGCATTTAGTACCCTACCATAAATCAGTAAGTTTTCAAAACATGGAGGACCGACTCACCTTCTTCAATTAGATATGATAGGGAGTAGGTGCAAGTTTTGTATCCAAATGAGTTCAAAACCTGACTTCCTAATTTACTAATTTTATGATCTTAACTTCTCTATAGTTTTCTCACCTATAAAAAGGGGGAAAAAACCCTCTACATAGCACTGCTATGGAGATTAAAAGAGTTGATTTACAGAGTGTTTGGCACAGTTTGTGGAACATAGAGATGAACAAATGATAACTGTAATTATTCTGGGGAAATAAAGGATGTTTAGAATGCCATAGTTTGAATACCTACAAACATATCAGCTTTTACACACTACCTTTGTTTCAAGAAATCTTGAAGGTGGCTTATAAAGATCTTTAAAATACAAAGTCACTAAATCAAAATGTAAACACAAAAAAGAAAAAAGAAAATGAGGTTAATTTTTAAAAGATAAAATGTCAGAAAAGATGAGCTTTATCAGTTATCTATGTACAATTTCTAAGGTAAACAGAATGATTATTTAGGAAAACAAATCAATAACTGATTAATTTAACTGACACTAAAGTAAGGCAGGAATTTTTTCTGAGTCTTTCAAAAGAGGGCAACAAATGGAATGAAAAGTATTCTCAACAATATCCTTACAAAAGATAAATTTCACAGACTTTCTCAATATAGACATCTCACCAAATTGGAGTGACACATTTTTTTAAATAAAATCAGAAATCCCATACTAACAACCAAAAACATTTTTTGAATTTGAGAAAGTATTAATATAATAGACTTGGTGTCGGGTTTGCAAAGAATTCCCCAAAGGCACCATTCCTGCATGAAGGAGAAATCTATAATAGACAAATGTCATCTCATCAAACAAGCCCACTGACCTCTATACTAGTCCATCTGGAAAAGGGTTTTCATAGGAGGAGAAAGCAGATGCTTTTTGACTTTAAATAATTGGAATGAGGGGTGCCTGGGTGCCTCAGTCAGTTAAGGATCCAAATCTCGGTTTTGACTTAGGTCATGACCTCAAGGTCATGAGATGGAGCTCCATATGGGCCTCTGTACTCAGCATGGAATCTGCTTGTCCCTCTCCCCCTGTCCCTCCCTCCACTCCCTCCGTCTCTATCTCTAAAATAGATAAATAAATAAAAAATAATTTTAATGAGTGGAGAACATCTCTGTAAGGGAGGCAATAATTATACTAGAAATCATAACTGTAAAAACAAACAAAACAAACAAAAAAAGGAAATCAGAACTGTAAAAACTTGGTACAATTTAAGTTTTATCACCACCCCCCATGTTTGTTAAACTGTTTTCTCTTAGGTTGTATCATCAAAACTCTAAAAATGAAAAGAGCAACAAGAGAAAGACTTCATTCCACATCACTATCAGTCTGGAAGGGAGGAAAGGGAACAAGAGGAAGAGAGGGAAAGAGACTGGAAGTCCTCTGGAGTAGACTCTGAAATGGTCCTCAGGGTCAGGCAATTCTTGGCTAAAGTCGTGTAGATGGAAAAAAAAAAGTAGAGATAAATCACAGAGAGAGAATAATAATAGTATCTGATCTTTATTAAGTGCTAACTGAGCAATTTAAGTATCTAATTTCAAGCTCATAACAATCTTCTGAGGGAAGTACTATTATTATTCCCTTTCTGCCAACAAGGAAACATACAAAAAGGTCAAATCATTTGGTAGTGGTTCCACATGGTTTGAGAATGGCAGAGGCAGGATTCAAAGGCCGGCAGTCTAACTCCAAAGCTCTCTCACAAAGCCCCACACCAGATAAAAACTCCACTCACAAAACTGATCCAGTATCTCACCATCTAAGTTAGCTTTGAACTTTAAAGGTCTAATCTTTAGATGCCTGCCCAACCACTGGGCAAAATAATTGAGGTCACTGTCAATAAGAAGTTATAATTATTCGTTCCTATTAATGAAATATGACATTTATAGGTAGACATTATAGAGTTCTTAATCATTGGGCTAGAAACCCAAAAATTCACTTTTTAAATTTAAGGGCACTTTAGATACCATGTAAAATGTTAAGCAAAAACCTATCATCAATGTTGGAGCATGCATATCCAATAACTGCTTTGCTGTTAAAGGCTGCAAAATCCTCCTAGTCAAATAACAGGCTCAGAATGATCTGCACAGGTTTAGAATGATCTAAACCTGATTTGGTAACATATGGGCAGTTTAAGATACACATGTCCCTATCATAACATTTTGTTCTAAGAATGGGGATAGTCTTTTAAAAAATTAATCAAGGGAAAAAAGAAGATAACTGCAACACTAGTCATTAAAGTCAATTGATGTCTTATTCAAACATCAAAGGACAGGGTAAACAAGGTGATAGGACATAAAATAAATTGAGATTGAGATAACCTTATCAATATCTTCAGTACATATTATGCATTAATAGCTGCTGTAATCCTCATTTCTGTAAAACAATTTACATTGTTCTGTTACCATTCTTACTAACTTGTCTAACATTTATAATGAGATCAGTGTTAAAAGTGTTTATTGTTGCTATTAAGAAATACAGATATGGACTACTATTGATTTCACATTAAGCAAATAACCATGTATGACATTTCTCTTTTGAAGGTACCAGGCACTTTATATGTGACAGGAATAAAAAGAGGAATACAGAAAAAAAATAAGGTCTCTGCCTTTAAGGAGTTTGCACATTTGGATGAAAAAAAAAGTGAAACTTATAGTGAATTGCATTTCAACCTGAGTCAACCATACAGCTAGTGTACACTTGAAGGTATTTAGAATTTAAGGGTATTAAAAAGGAAGAAGAATAAAAAAGCGCTTTAAGATTTGGGATTAGATTATATAGAGAAAAACAAAAACTACAACTAACTACCTTAAAAATTTCTGGCAACATTAATAAGCTCTAACTCTACAAAAAAATTTAGGAAACTGGGTAAGTTTTGCAAAGCAAACATAAGGACAATGTCGATGATCAGGATAACTAAATTTTGGTGTGAAAACTTAATAATTTTTCATATCTAAAATTCTGAAAAATTAATGAGTCAACCAAGTAAGTACTGCCTGTCTTATTGACAAAACCAATTGGAGAAAGTGTTTGTGGAAAGAAGAGGAAACTGAATAGAATCTCAGGCTTTGGGACTCTGAGGAGAAGAGAATTAAAAACATAAAACAGGCAAAGCAGAGGGGAAAAAAGATGAAGTAGATAATTTTAAGAAAAGACAGGCCATGTTTTTTTCTAATATGTTTGTAAACCTTAAATAAGACTTCTAATATACAAGTATTTATAACACCACCTCTCAATTCCTCCAACTGAGGAGGTGAACAATAGGTCCATTAGTTTAATAATTCAAAAGACATTTCCATTATGTTGAATTTGCTATTAAAACTATTTTGTGACCTGTTGACACATACCAACCTTCAGGGATCCCTACCGAGAAGCCAACCTTAGAATAAACCAACAACTGTCTTATTAATCCACCAAGTAAACAATCCTCAAGTAGATGGCCCAGAGCTGATTTTTCCATCATGCTGAGCTTCAATTTGGAAAGTAGCTCCCTGAAATAAAGCTCTAAAATTCATGCCAACAATGTAAAGATATCAGAAGCTTGATTTTTTAAATTCCACATCATTATTTTAACACTGTGAACCAACAAATCTTTAGGAAGGAAATTTTTTTAAACAATTATTTATTTATTTATTTATTTTAGAGAGAGCACATGCTGGCAGGGGAAGGACAGAGGACTAGGGAGAGGGAGAGAATCTCAAGCAGACTCCCCACTGAACACAGACCCCAATTTGGGGCTTGATCTCACAACCCTGAGATCATGACCTGAGCCAAAATTAAAAGTTGGAAGCTTAACCAATTGAGCCACACAGACAACCCAGGAAGGAAATTTTTTTATTGGAAATTAATGTGTTCAATATGCCCACCATATGGTTAGTGAAAAAGAGAGAACTGGCCTGGGGTTAGAATAAAGAATGATAAACACTCTCTTAAACTGTAGGTTTCCATCCCTCCAGACTTAAGAGATGTCATGGGAACATACAAAAATAATGGATATAAGTATTTCTCACAAACTTATTCAAATTCAAGGAACTACTATTATGAGCCTAATATGTGTATCCTAAGAACTTCTGAATGGCATAATAATAACTGAATATATGAAAGATAATTGATGCCACTTTTATAGGTCAAAAAACTAGATCACAGTAACAAACCATCCCATTAGCTGAGGTGATTCACATTAAGCAAGTGTGGAGGACCTATTATGTGCTGGGCACTGTGCTAAGCTCTGGGGATAAAAAAATTAACAGAGCCCCTGCCATCTAGAATTTATAATTGCTCCACTGATTACAAATGCACATTATCATACAAATACTGAAAATAATAACACTGTCTGAACTGAACAATTATTTTATTTGGCTTCACATGTACAAGAACAGCACTTATTGAAGAAGACACAAAAGAAAATAAAAATGGAAAACTGATGCTGCCATCTGAATATCCATTAAAAACACACACAAAAATCCCACTGCCATTAATATGTAATCTTAACTAAAATAAAAAACAAACAACTGTCCCTCCCTGCAAAAAAACTCCAATGAAATCTTATATAAAGATTTTAGACAATTATCTTCTTTCTTTCTTTTTTTTAAGATTTTATTTATTTATTTGACAGAGAGAGAGACAGCCAGCGAGAAAGGGAACACAAGTGGGGGAGTGGGAGAGGAAGAAGCAGGCTCCTAGCGGAGGAGCCTGATGTGGGGCTTGATCCCAGAACACCGGAATCACGCCCTGAGCCGAAGGCAGATGCTTAACGACTGTACCACCCAGGCACCCCGACAATAATCTTATTTCTTAAATTGATATGTGCACATGAAGTATGAGAGTCAACTCTCAATCTGCAGTAAGATTTTCTCAAATACATGGGTGCAAAAAAACACTCAGCTCCAGGGGGCTTTGATTTGAAATAGCAGGTCTTAAAAAGGTGAACTTGACCTTACCTGGGATTTATCTAACCCAAATATTTCAAATGTATTATTTTTATGAAAAAGAAAAGAAATTCAAAATTCTCTTGGAGTGTGGGAATTCATAACCTAAGGGAAAAAATTCTGGATTCCAGAATTTAGTTAAAAGGAAGAATGAGAGTATCTTGACATTTAAAAATTGCTGAAACTCAGGAAGGAAAAAATCTCATCATGTTATAAAGAAGTTAATAAGCAGTATTCTCCCAAGTTTGCAGCAAAATCTTTCCTCCACTTCTGGTAAGAAGATGCAAGCTAATGTTTATACCTAAAAAGGGTAGTTCCTTAAAACTTATATTTTTGTCTTCGTGATTTTTTTCCTAACTAAATTGAAACTGACCAATGAGATTTTGAAAGGACCCCATTATTCAGCAGCAACCTATAATCACAGACATTCTTTTCAGTCATTGAAATAGCTTAAATAATTAGAAATAATGATTATTACCATTTGAATCCCTGCCAATCTAAAAGACAAAATTTTGGAGAGGGAAAAGAAAATTAGAATGCTTAATTGCAAAAGGAAGATAAGAAATATTCTGACTGAAAAAAATGGACTAAATTTAGATTAGAATTATATTTATCTTTTTATCACAATACCACAACCATATGGTTTAACTGGTGTGTATTGGGGATGGGGGACTGTGGAGAAGAGGATGGAAAGATCAAAACATTTTGTTTAGTAATAGTCCCTTCTTACGTGCTTTCGTTCCCTCCAAGGAGTGTCCCTGGGAACACTGCATTGACAGCCCATGGCTGACTGACCAGGCAGGCGCAGACACATTTTCCTATCCTGGAAATCTCTGCCTCTAAGAGAACTAATAACATGACCCCATTCCACTTACACTTCAATTGAACTTACAAATGAAATTTGCAGACTAGGATGATCAATTGTATTTCTTGGCTTGATTCAACCTCAGAGCTTCACCTTCAAAATGCTGACTATGTAAGCTTGCTGAAACTAATCTGAGTCTTTCTTTAAGCAAGTTCTGTCCTGATCAAGTTGTCGTTTTTTTGTTTTGTTTTCATTAAAATGAATATGAGCTGAAATACTGGGTGGAGTTAGTCCCTATGATTATTACAAATTACTTATCCAAAAGAGTGAAACCACGGAAGGATTAGATCCTGATGACTCTGTCCTATTTAACAGTTATAACAGCTAGGGACAACAACAAAAACAAATATTTATTATTTGCCTATCCTGTACCATGCACTGTGCTAGGTATTAAGGACACAAGCCAAAAAAAACCATAACTGCTCTGGAGTGCCTGGGAGGCACAGTCAGTTAAGGGTCTGACTCTTGGTTTCAGCTCAGGTCATGAGATGGAGCCTTGTTTGGGCTCTGCGCTCATCATGGAGTCTCCTTAAGACTCTCCCTCTCCCTCTGCCCCTCCCTGTGGCAGTTATACAATGAACTAACATGCCAAGCACTATTCTATATATTAAGGATACAGAAGTAAAAGTTATATGGCCTTTTGAAGCTTATGTTCCAGGGGCATAGATAGGCAATTTTTAGAAAATCATATGGTTATTTTAGATGGTGTGAAGGTTCTATAAAATAAAATTTGAAAATAAGTTGGTACTTCAGGGTAGATGGCAGAATAGAAATACCCTAAGCTCACCTAATCCCATGCATACAACTAGATAACACCCACATCAACATAAATAACCCAGAAAATGACCCAAAGACTGACAGAATAGACTCTCCACAGCTAAATGTAGAGAAGAGGCCACACAAGGAAGGGCAGAGACATGGTTAGGAGGTAAACAAACCTGCAGAACTGTCCATAGGAGTGAGGAAAACTAAGACATGAAGAGAGGAAGGAACCTCCATGGGGAAGACAAATGCCCATAACATTTGCCTTTGAAACCAGAGAGGCCCAACAATCAATGGGGCTTAACACCTGGAACTTTAAAAATCAGCAGGTTCCTCTCTGGGACAGCCAAAGGGTGATAGGAAACTGAGTTCCCACCCTTAAAGAAGCGGCACAACAAATAGTCCCATGGAGATACAGCATAGAAGGAGCAGTTTGAAAAATGCCTGGGATGTACAGGAGGGATATTCATTTACTGATCTCAGAGTGTCTGCTGGAGGGGCAGGGATCTTTGGGAGACTTCCCCAAGAACAAAAGAGCTGGAGGGCTTCATTTCCCTTCCCCATGCCCCAGCCTAGATACATATACCTGCAAAAACTAGTACAGCACCAATACTTGCTACCTAACTTGCTAACAGAACATCTTCCTTCTGAATTCTCCTGCAATCTCCTGCAGATCTACCCCCTCCAATTCACCCATGGCAGGAGCCCATCCAAAATGGTGTCACATGCCTGGCAGTGTGCAAGCAGTCCCAACAGGGATCTGCCCCATTCCAAAGTGACTCCTGCCCAGGGAAAGGGCAAGATAACCATACACACCAAATCCACTGTGGTATTAGCAGTGAAATGAAGACAGACACCAGGTCTGACTGCAGACCCTGCCCACCAATGAAAGCTTCCCAGGGGCCAACATAGGGAAAGCGCCCTACAGTTTGATGATGCCACATCTCTGGCAAATGCCTGGTATGACTCAAGACCAAGGCAGTCCCAGGCTGTCCCACTAACAACATAGGAACTAAGCCCTACCCACAACAGGCAAAGAGAGCCATTCCAGACAACTGAACTGACGGCAAAAGCAGCTCAGTGACAATAGTAGGGCACATGCAACACACAGAGGAGACACCCCTGAAGCACAAGGTTATGGTGAACAGCAAACACTGCACTGCAGGGCACCACAGGACCTCTTCTTCATAAGGCCACTACCTTCAAGAACAGAAGACATAGCTGAGTTTCTTAAGACATAAATATGGACCCAGAGAGTTAGACAAAATGAGAACATAGAGGAATATGTCCCAAATTAAAGAACAGGCCAAGAAACTTAAACAAAACAGAAATAAGTAATGTGCCTGGTAGACAACTTAAAGTATTGGTCATAAAGATACTTACTGGACTGGAGGAAGGAGTGGAGGACATCAGTGAGGCTCTTAACAAGAAGATAAAAAACATAAAAAAGAACCTATCAGAAATGGAAAACTCAATAACTGAAATTAAAAATATACTAAATACACTAAAGGGAATAAATAGTACACCAGAGGAAGCAGAACAGATCAGCGACCTGGAGGACAGTCATGGAAGGCAATCAAGCTGAACAGGAGTGAGAAAAAAAAAAAAACACAAAATGAAAATCAGCTTAGGAAACTCAGCAACATCATCAACTGTAATAACAACCACATTATAGGGATCTCACAAGTCGAAGAGAGAAAAGGGGGTAGAAAATGTATTTGAAGAAATAATAGTTTAAAACTTCTCAAATCTGGGGAAGGAAACAGAAATCCAGATCTAGGAGAGATAGAGAGCCTCCAATAAAATCAACCCAAGGAGGTCCACACCAAGACCCATAGTAATTAAAATGGCAAAAAGTAGTTATAAAGAGAGAATTTTAAAAGCAGCAAGAGAAAAGTTATATACAAGGGAAACCTCATAAGTCTATCAGCTGATTTTTCAACAGAAACTGGAGGCCAGAAGAAAATGGCATGATATATTCAAAGTGAGGAAAGATAACAAAAAACCCTGCAGGCAAGAATACTTTATCTAGCAAGGCTAATATTCAGAATAAAAGGAGAGATCACGAGTTTCCCAGACAAAGTTAAAGGAATTCATGAACACTAGATCAGCCCCACAAGAAATGTTAAAAGGGATTCCTTGAGTAGAAAGGAAGACAGTGAGAAAGGGTGTGAAAAGTAGGAAGCACAAAAGCAGTAAATTAAGTATGTCTATAAAAAAAATCAGTCAGGGGGAGTGCCTGGGCAACTCAGTGAGTTAAGTTTCCAACTCTTGATTTTGTCTCAGCTCATGATCTCAGGGTTGTGAGACTGAGCCCCACGTCAGGCTCTGCACTGGGCATGGAGCCTATTTAAGATTCTCTCTCTCCCTTTCCCTCTGCCCCACCCCCCACTATCTCTCACCCTCTCTTTAAAAAAAAAATTGTCAAGGGATTAAAAAAAATAAAAGGAGGGATGCCTGGGTAGCTCAATCAGTTAAGCATCTGACTCTTGGTTTCAGTTTAGGCCATGATCTCAGAGTCCTGGAATTGAGACCCACATCAGTAGGGAATCTGCTTGTCTCCGTCTCCCTTTGTCCATCCCCCTGCTTGCATGTGCACTCTCTCTCTCTAAAATAAACCTTATAAATAAATAAATAGGCAACATATATGTAAAACATGGGGGGGTAAAAAATGGGTTCAAACTTAAGCAACCATCAACTTAATATGGACTACAATATGAATAAGATGTAATATATAAACCTAATAGTAACCACAAATCAAAAACCAGTAACAGATATATAAAAAATAAACAGCAAGGAATCCAAGTATATCACTAAAGAAAGCTAACAAACTGGGAGAGAAGAGCGGAAGAGAAGAAACAAAAAAGAACTACAGAAAACCATAAAACAAGTAATATAATGGCAGTAAGTACATACTTACTAATAATTTGAATGTAAATGGCCTAAACATGCCAATCAAAAGACATAAGGTGATGGAATGAGTAAAAAAGCAAGACTCATCTATATGCTCCCTATAAGAGACTCATTTCAGACATAAAGACACATGCAGATTGAAAGTGAAAAGATGGAAAAGCATTTATCATGGAAATGGAAGTAAAAAGAAAGCTGGAGTAACAAAGCTTACATCAGACAAAACGGACTTTAAAACAAAGACTGTAACAAGAGACAAAGAAGGACCCTATATGATCATAAAGGAAAACAATGTAACAAGAAGATATAACAATTATAAATATTTATGCACCCAACATGGGAGCACCCAAATACATAAAGCAGCTAATAACAAACATAAAGGAAATAATCGATAGAAGTACAATTATACTGTAGATAGGGGACTTTAACACCCCACTTAATCAATGGATAGATCGTCCAAACAGAAAATCAACAAGGAAACAGTGGTTTTGAATGACACATTGGACCAGATGGATTGAACAGATATACTCAGAACATTCCATCCTAAAACAGAAGAAATCACATTCTTTTAAAGTTCACATGGAACATTCTCCAGAATAGATCACATGTTGGGCCACAAACAAGTCTTAACAAATTCAGAAAGATTAAAGTCATACCATGCATCTTTTCTGACCACATTATGAAACTAGAAATCAACCACAAGAAAAAATCTGGAAAGAACACAAATACATGCTACTATACAATGAATGGGTCAACAAAGAAATCAAAGAGGAAATAAAAAAAAAATACCTGGAGACAAATGAAAATGAAAACGCCACAGTACAAAATCTTTGGGGTGCAGCAAAAGCTATTCTAAAAGAAAAGTTTATAGCAATACAGGCCCACCTCAAGAAACAAGAAAAATCTCAAATAAACACTGTAACCTTACACCTAAAGGAACAAGAAAAAGAAGAATAAGCAAATCCCAAAGCCGAGAGAAGGAAGGAAATAACAAAGATTAGAGCAGAAATAAACAAAATAGAAACTAAAAAATACAATAGAACAAATCAATGAAACCAGGAGCTGGTTCTTTGAAAAAAATCAACAAAATTGATAAACCTTTAGCCAGACTCATAAAAATTTTTTTTTAATTAGAGAGAGAAGACTCAAATAAACAAAATCAAAAATGAAAGAGGAGAAATAACAACTGACACCACAGAAATACAAAAGATTATAAGAGAATATTATGAAAAATTATATGCCAGCAAATTGGACAAGCTAGAAGAAATGGGTAAATTCCTAAAAATATATAACCTACTAAAACTGAAACAGGAAAAAATAGAAAATTTGAACAGACCAATTACCAGCAATAAAATTGAATCAGTAATCAGAAAACTCCCAATGAACAAAAGTCGAAGACCGAGGGCTTCACAGGTGAATTCCGCCAAACATTTAAAGAAGAGTTAATACCTATTCTTCTCAAACTATTCCAAAATGATAAAAGAGGATGGAAAGCTTCCAAATTCATTCTAGGAGGCTAACATTACCCTGATACCAAAACCAAATAAAACTACTACAAGAAAAAGAGAACTGCAGGCCAGTATCTCTGATGAACGTAGATGCAAAAATCCTCCACAAAATATCAGCAAACTGAATCCAACAATACATTTAAAAAATCATTTATCATGATCACATGGGATGTATTCTTGGGATGCAATGGTGGTTTTATATTCACAAACCAATCAATGTGATATATCACATCAATGGGAGAAATGATAGAAACCATATGATCATTTCAATAGATACAAAAAAAGCATTTGACAAAGTGCAACATATACTCATGATAAAAACCCTCAACAAAGTAAAGTTACAGGAAACATACCTCAACATAATAAAGGCCTTATATGAAAAAGCCACAGCAAACACAATATTCAATATAGAAAACTGAGAGCTTTTCCCCTAAGGTAAGTAACAGGACAAGGATGTTCACTCTCACCACTTTTATTCAACACTGTACTGGAAGTCCTAGCTATATCCATCAGAAAACAAAATGAAATAAAAGCATCCACATTGGTAAGAAAGAAGTAAAACCTTCAGCATTTGTAGATGACATGAAATACTATATAGAAAATCCTAAAGATTCCACCAAAAAACTACCAGAACTGATAAATGAATTCAATAAGGCCACAAGATACAAAATCAATATTTAGAAATCCATTGTATTTATATACACTAATAATGAAGTAGCAGAAAGAGAAATTAACAGTCCCAATTACAATTACACCAAAAATAATAAAATACCTAGCAATAAACTTAACCAAGAGGTAGGTGAAAGACCTGTACTCTGAAAACTATAAAACACTGATGAAAGAAGTTCAAGATGACACAAATAAATGGAAAGATGTACTATGCTCATGGATTGAGAGAACCAATACTACTAAAATGTCCAAACTATCCAAAATCATCTACAGATTTAATGCAATCCCTATTAAAATATCACAGCATTTTTCACAGAACTATAAGAAATAATCCTAAAATTTGTATGAAACCACAAAAAAAACCAAACAGCCACAACAATCTTGAGAAAGAAGAACAAAGCTGGAGGTATCATGATTCCAGGTTTCAAGATATACTACACAGCTATAGCAATCAAAACAGTATGGTACTAGCAAAAAATAGACACATAGATCAATGGAACTGTATAGAGAGCTCAGAAATAAACTCACGATTATATGGTCAATTAATCTTTGACAAAGGAAGCAAGGATATGCAATGGGAAAAAGTCTTCAACAAATGGTGTTGGCAAAACTTGATAGCTATATCCAAAAGAATAAAACTGGACCACTTTCTTACACCATACACAAAAATTAACTCAAAATGGATTAAGGACCTGAATGTGAGACCTGAAACCATAAAAATCCTAGAAGAGAGAATAGGCAGTTATTTCTCAACATCGGCTATAGCAACGTTTTCCTAGCTATGTCTTTTGAAGGCAAGCGAAACAAAAGCCAAAGTAAACTATTGGGTCTAAACCAATATAAAAAGCTTGTGCACAGTGAAGGAAATCGTCAACAAAATGGCAAGGCAACCTAGCGAATGACAGAAAAAATTTGCAAATGATAGATCTGATAAGGGGTTAATATCCAAAATATGTAAGGAACTTCTACAACTTAACACCAAAAACCCCCCAAATAATCCTATTAAAAATGGGCAGAAGACCTGACTAGACATTTTTCCATAGAAAACATACAGATAGCCAACAGACATAGGAAAAGATGTTCAATATCACTTATCATGAGGAAAATGCAAATCAAAACGACAATGAGATATCACCTTACACCTGTCAGAGTGGCTAGAATCAAAAAGACAAGAAATAACAAGTATTGGCAAGGATGTGGAGAAAAAGGAGCCCTTATGCACTGTTACTGGGAATGCTACACTGTTAGTGTAGCCACTATGGAGAACAGTATGGAGGTTCCTCAAAAACTTAAAAATAGAATTACCATATGATCCAGTAATTCTACTAATGAATATTTACCCAAAGAAAATGAAAACACTAATTTGAAAATATATATGCATCCCTATGTTTATTGCATTATTTATAATAGCCAAGACATGGAAGAAACCTAAGTGTCCCATCCATTGATGAATGGATAAAGAAGATGTCATATATTACTGAGCCATTTAAAAAAGAATGAAATCTTGTCATTTGCAACATGGATAAATCTAGACAGTATAACTGTAAATGAAATAAGTCAGAGAAAGACAAATACCATATGATTTCACTCATATGTGGAATTTAAGAAACAAAGCAAACAAAAAGAGAAGAACAAAAAAACCAGACTCTTAAGTATACAGAACAAGCTGATGGTTACCATATAGGAGATGAGTGGGGGGTTGGAGGGGATAGGTGAAATAGGTTAAGGGGATTAAGAGTACACTTATCATGATGAGCATTGAATAATGTCTAGAACTATTGAATCATTGTATTGTACACCTGAAACTAATATAATACTGTCTGTTAACTATACTGGAATTAAAATTTAAAAATTAAATTTTAAAAAAAGCTGAGAAATGGGTAGGAAATGCCAGCGATGGGAGGGTCTTTACATTGTAAATATGGTGGTCAGGGACGGTCTCATCACATAGGTGATATGTGACCAAAATCCCAAGGTGAGAGAATGAGCTAAAGCAGCTGTCTGGAGAAAAAGTAATCAAGGTAGAAGGAAGAGCAAGTGCAGACTGCTTGGGGCTGGATTATGCCTGACATTACAGGACCAGCAATGAGGCCAGTGTAGCACGGAGGGAAAGAGTAGTAGGAGATGACATCGCAAAGGCATTAGGGGCCAGATCATGGTGAACCTTCGTAAACATGGTAAAGATTTTGTCCTTAACTCAGAGTGAATTGGGAAGCCACTCGAAGGTTTTGAGTGGAGAAGGCTTTAAATTGACTTATAAATGTTTGGCAGATATATATTAATAATATTAATATATCTGTTTTGATTGGCAAGAAGGCTACTTTGGTATTCCAGGCAAGAGCCAGTGAAGAATGGATCAAGGCAGTAGTAGGGGAAGCGGCAAGACAGAGTCAGGACTTAGATATATCAGTTAGAGCTATCTGATTATATGCAAGAAAAAAAGAAAGAAAATTAAACAGAATATTGAGAAATCTCATGAAATCAAGAGGGAGCCTGGAGAAACCAGACTTGGGAAGAGGACAAGAACAAGACAAGGAACCACCTGACCATCAAAGCAACATCCCTGGAACACCTGAGTTTCAACTGTTGCTTTTGACTTTGTACCACTCTGCTCAAGATTCAAATAATCAAGAGTCCAGCTTTCCAAACTTGAGTCACATGCCTATACCTAGCAGTAAGAGTAAGGGCTTCTCTAATGGGAATCCAAGGTGGCTTGATTTATTACCACCACCCTTTAGACCCCTGGGACTGCAATAGATGGGAGAGAGATAAAACCACAGAAGAAAATCAGGATGCTATTCGGAAGAAAGGATGAATATCTATGAAGCAATTTATGTCTAGTGGAAAAAGGTAGAATTATAAACAAAATATATCTTAGAATAAATGTGGTCTCAGAAATTCATCCATACTTTCCAGTAAAGAGGTATTGTTGTCTGATTGTTATTTTATCTCTCTTTAGATATAAATATAATTTTGGTGGTAGTCACTACACTACAGTGGAGATTAGTTTGTTTCACTGTCAAGTGTTCATGCTAACAAAGTTTTGCTTAAAAGGTCCTAAATATCAGATAAACCATTTTGAAAAATATTTAATTTTCTTTTTAAGCCTATATAATTCCTAACACTTACACATATTGCCCTCACAAAAACCCAAGGAAGTATATTTGAATCAGTATATTTAAATTTGAGTTATTTGGATAACCTTGTGAAGTACTGACTATCAAAAGCTGAATAAAGATTCAAATATATCTTCTTAAAACACTCTTTTCACTCTCTAAGCTCCTGTCCTTTGAACAGGAAATAGACATGGGAAAGCATGATAAAGAGTCATTCATTCTCTTATCATGCTTTCCCATGTCTATTTCCTGTTCAAAGGATAGGAACTATTAAGAGAGAGTGAAGGGAATGATTTAAGAGGATGTATTTGGACCTTTATTCTGAGCATGTAAACCCTGCAGATCATATTTCCAGGGAACAAGCTGGTAATATGAGCCTTCAGATATCCCAAGGGCCAGCTGATGCTCCAATTTAATCAATTTTGTCAAATCTGAAAGCAAGATACAGACACCAAATCTCCCAATTTTTCAAAAAACAGCTGGGAATCCAGATTTTTATGTGAAACCTCTGAATTTTAAGTGCTGAAAACTTTGTTGGGGGGGAAGGGTTTGTTTGGTTGGTTTTTAACACTATGCTGGAAACTGTTGTCTTTTGTTTCCATTTTTGAACACTAAAAATGACCTCTGTTCTCCATTCCAGACACCTTCAAGGTATGATCAGACCTCAACAGAAGCGATCAGATAACTTGACTTCTTTTTACTGTTTCCAGTAACAACAACACAGCACTTATCTTCCCTTCATGGAAATCAGATGATGTCTATGGCATGTGATTCCCTGAGAATTCCCTTCATACCAAGTGCGACCAAAATGATTACTGATTTTAGAACAATTTCAAAATGGCCTTTTCCAGTGAAGATATGGACATGCCCTGGCTTGCTGCTTCCTGTGCAATGTCAGAACCACATAAGGACAGTTCTGGAACTGCTTAGGGTGAGACAAGCCTTGGTGGACTGGTGCAGTTGATGAGGGATGCAGGAAAACTCATCTAAAAGAGGAACTCAAGCAACAAAGCAATTGAACATAAGCAAAAACCATTGTAGAATACTACATCAGGAAAAAAAAAAAAAGCCACAATAGAAAGAAGGCTCTTCCCAATTCCTCCACCCTAACTTTCTTCCTCAGCCTATCTCCCTTGTTTTTTGAGATGTATGGATTGATTTTTTTAAGTCAACTGAGCACTATGTAAACACCAGACTGCATGCAACACACAATGGAGAGGGGGAGCTGGGGGGAACACACCAAACATATGAATTTTCAAAAGAAATTACTTGAGAAGAAATGTTTATGAAACGTGCTACAGAGAATTGGTTAGTCAATGGAGATTTATGTAAATATTTTTAAAGGTATTTATAAGTGACCTAATCCAGACAACTATGTTTCCTTTTACATTTTTTTCCTTAGAACAGTGGAAGCTTTATTCACAAGCTCCACGTGAAAGAAACATCTTTTTCCACCTCATGGTTAAGGACCTGTAGAATCATTTCCTTTCTACAATGCAAACTTGGCACATGACTTACCCACTTACTTCAGGTGAACGGCACACCATAATCATGACAGGGAACAATAGGGCACTGCCCTGAAAAAAAGGCTTTTCATCCTCTCAAAACATTCACAAACATTAATGAATTAATGAGTAGGTGAAGTCAGCCTTTTTTTTTTAAAAAACAAATGAAAAAACTGAAGATATTTAAAAGCTTTCCCCACAAAGGGATTCAGTGTCTAACTCTGAATTAGAATTTGGACCTTCCTAACATTAGCCGTTCAGAGATTCAACTCATGTAAACATTTGAAAGGTCAGCTGTTCATCAAATACTTTCCAACTACAGCAAACGTATCCTTATTAAGTTTCTTTTGCAAAAGTTCCAAGGTGCTGAACACTCATCCATTGCCACCAATAATTAACAATCCAAAACAACCTAAATACAGAGAATTTTTTGTTGGCATTTTGAAACTTCAGACTATCTTAGGAACAGGGCATGTGGGAGTGGTTATGGGCAAAAGGCAGGCTAGGAAAAAAGACATCAGGCTGAAAAAGTTTCCCAAGATTGGTCCTTCCCTGTTTCAGACAGGTTTGCAGCAATGAGCGAAGTGTTTGTTCTCTCCAAATAAGAACTCTATGCTTCCTGGAAATGGGCAGAAAATTAAAAACCAAGAAAAATAATATCACTTGGCCTCACATTTAGAAGATTCAACAAAACTTGGAGTCATTAATAGGCATTACAGTCATACCTTATTCTAGTTAACTTTGATTTGAGCATATCCATCTGCCCGAGGCTTAAGGATTTAAAAAAAAATTACTCGAACTCTGTATCTACCACGAGATATTTCCCTCCCATTATTTCTACATACCCCACAAAAATTCAACAGCCTAATTTAAACAATTTATTTATTGTGGAACTTAAGAACTGAATAGCTACCAGCTTTAAAGGTTTCCCTGAATCTCACACCCACACACTCTCTTATGCTAGTTTCTACATGGCCATGTGTAACCTGACAGGGTTACATGATGAGCTACCTGGCACATCAGCAAGAAGAGAGAACTCCAATAAAAGCAGGATTTAAATGTCTATGTGAAACTCAAAATTTACTTGAAATGAAGGTAGATCTAAATGTAAAAAACTATGGAACTTCTAGAAGAATATCTTTGTGACATCGTTAGGCAAAGATTTCTTAACCAAGAAACAAAAAGCACAAAAAAGAAAAAACAGATAAAATAAATTAATCAAAATTTTAAATGTTTGCTCTTCAAAAGACACAATTAGGAAAATGAAAATGCAAGCCACAGACCGTGACAAAATATTTGCAACTACCTTTGACAAAAAGTTTATATTCAGAGTATTTTTTTTAGAAAACATACATACAACTCAATAAGAAAAGGACAAACAACCCAATTTTTTAAATGAACAAGATCTGGATAAACAACGACTGAAGAAGATATGCAAACGGCTAATAGGTCCAGGAAAGATAGTCAACACCATTAGTCATCAAGAAAATGCAAGTTAAAATCACAATGAGCTACCACTAAACATTCTCTAAAAGAGGTAAAGTTAAAAGACTGACAATATCCAGTGTCGTCAAAAATAGAAGCTACCAGAACTCTAGTACAATATGCCAGCATCTTTAAAGTTAAATACAGATTTACCATGCCCAACAAACTCATTCCAAGGATTCACCTGAGAGAAATAAAAGCGTATTTTCACACAAAGACTTTGACAGCAGCATTACTCATAATAACAAAAAAACTGAGCATAATACAAATGCCCATCGACTAGTAAATGGATAAACAAATCATGGTATTTCTACAATATGTAATACTACTTGTCAATAAGAAAAACTGATTAAAAACAACGTACACTACACAAAAATAAAAACTTTTGCACAGCAAAGAAAACCACCAATAAAACAAGGCAACCTACTGAATGGGAGAAAGTATTTTTAAATGATATATCCAATATCCAAAATACATAAAGAACTTACACGACTCAACACCAAAAAACCAAATAATCCTATAAAAAATGGACAGAGGGCCTAAATAGACATTTTTCATTTGCAACAACAATGGGTGGACCTAGAGGGTATAATGCTAAATGAAATACATCAGTCAGAGAAAGACAAATACCATATGATTTCACTCATATGTGGAATTAACGAAAAAAACCCAAATAAACACACAAAGAAAACAAGAGACAAAAAAAACCAGACTCTTAAATACATAGAACAAACCAGTAGTTGCCAGAGGGGAGGTGGGTTGAAGGATGGGTAAAATAGATAAAGGGGTTTAAAAGTACAATTATCAAGATGAGCAATGGGTAATGTATAGAATTTTTGAATCATTATGTTACACACCTGAAACCAATATCACCCAATGTTAATTATACTTCGTTTTTTAAAGTTAAATAAAAATAAAATTCAAACACCACCACCACAGATAAATTTCAAAAGCTTTATTCTAAGCAAACGATCCAGACACAAAAGACTACTGTATTGTATAATTCCACTTACATGACACTCTGGAAAAGATAAAGCTATAGTGACAAAAAGCAGACGATGGTTGCCTAAAGCCAGGGGTCAGAGTTGAGGATTAACTGCAAGGGGCATATGGGTACTTTCTAGGGTGACGGAATTTTTCTGTATCTTGATTATGCTGGAAGTTATGCATCTATACATAATTACAAAAATTCTCAAACTGTACACTTAGATGAGCAAGTTTATTATATGTAAATTATACCTCAATAAAGCTAAAAAAAGGAATGTCAATGTCAGGAAGTCTTTACTATGGTATTCTACAAAATCTTGCTCTTTGAAATAAGCTAAACACTTATCACAATTTCATAATAGATTTGAAGTTTCCTTTCAGAAGGAACACACTAAATATTTTATACCTGTGATTTGTTTTGGTATTATTTTTTTTTAATTTAATAAGATGTATCAGGAAACTGAACCATGATTTAACTTGCTCCTTAGAACAAGTGCTTAGAACAGTGCTTAGAACAAGTGCTTAGAACAGTGCCAAACACATAAGCAAACACCTTGCCTTAACTAGAATTATGTGTAAGACGCTAAAACCACAGAAGGGGGAAAAGACAAGTTTGTTTTTGTTATTTGTTTGTTTTTGAGTTTACAGTTCACTCGAGAGACAGGGAACAAACTAAAAACAAATGTCAAAAGGGACACAAAGAGATATGTTTAAGTACTATGAGAGTGCAGATTGGTGAGTAATTCATGATGGTATTAAGGAAGGCTCATCAAGGAATGCTACAAAGAGTAACTAAGTTTTGGAAGAGAAAAGGGAGTGCTTCAGTCCTGCCCCCCCCCCAAAAAAAAGTAACAACAGTAGTTGTGATAATGTACTAAATGTCTGCTAAATTCTGCCCCTGTGCCATATATTTTATACAGGCCATTTCTCTTATAATTGTCACAGTAACCCCAGAAGACAGGTACTACATTACCCCTTATACACGCGAGGACACTGAGTGCCAGACTGTGAATCACTTGCCTGAGGTCACCAAACTAGCACACGCCTGAAGCTAGAATTCAAACACAGCCTTTCAGACTCTGAAACCTGTACAGAGAAAAAGAGCATAGCAAAGACTGAAGTGGTGAAGTGCCCAGTGAGTTTGGGGAAAAAGCAAGGAGCTAGACCCAAACAGGAAGCCTTTCATGACCCACTTCTTCAATAGATTATTTTAAATTCAATTAATTAATAGTGTATTATTAGTTTCAGAGGTAGAATTTAGTGATTCATCAGTTGCATATAACACCCAGTGCTCATCACATCACGTGCCCTCCTTAATGCCCATCACCCAGTTACCCCATCCCCCCAACCACCTCCCCTCCAGCAACCCTCAGTTTGTTTCCGATAGTTAAGAGTCCTTATGGTTTCCCTCCCTCTCTGTTTTAATCTTATTTTATTTTTCCTTCCCTTCCCATATGTTTCAATAGATTTTATTCAGTAAACAGAGCCTTCCTTTGCCAGATCTTCATATCAGTGGCAGAGGTGCCTGAAAGTGTAGTCCAGTGACCATCTGTGCTGGAATCCCAGGGAAATTTTTTAGAAATACAGATTTTCTAGGTACCACACAAGCCTACAGAATCAGAACCTCTTTGTTCTGGGCTTTGAACTTGCCTTTTTAACACCTTCCCTTGGTGTTTCTCATAAATACAAAAGACTATGCTTGGAGTCACAGGGTTGGAGGATATCCCACCCAGGAGGATATTCTCCTCCCTTTCTACCATCCCTCCTGCTCTTGCATTTATCTCCAGACTGTCTTCTTGCCTAGGTTTACGGCTCCTTAAAACAACCTTCTGTTTATTTACTGTCTAAAAATGTTGTAACTTTGCCACCAAGATGTGATGGTCAAGCTGCTTTTATTTTCATATGCTTGCTATTAAAAAATAGTACCTTTATAAAAAAAATGTTTCTTGGATGTCTAGAATTGTTCACTGAAATTCTAGGAGGACCTAAGAAGTCTGACTAGCAGTATTACATGAAATAGACTGATGATGACCAAGCGCGAGAAAAACTGACTTTATCTTGCAGTATAATGTGTATAGTCAGTCATGTGGTCCTATTAGGATGTTCTTCAATACATTCTTTTAAATCACCTAATGAAACCAACAGGGCTACCACCATCTCTAGAGTCATCAAGGACTAAGAAGGAATCTTAGAATCAATCTCCTTATTTAGCCCTTAGAACCTGAGTTTTCTGGTCGCCTGTGCAGACATGCTCTGCAAGCTTCTCCCTGCTGGCACTCCTGAAGGAAAGAAGCTGTGTGAAGCTGCCTGCCAATGCTACAGCAACCTGGCACCAGGCAATGATAAAAGCCACTCCAGCTGAAAGGTGTCTTTTGCACTCTGGCTGAGAATGGCTGTTTTAGAAAATGCTTTTTTTCTTTTTCTTTTTTTCAGTTCCTAATGCTATTTTTCTGTGTGCTATCATATTTTCAAAGCACTAATCCTTAATCCTTAAGGAGAAGATTCTTTACAAAATCCCACTTTGTATTTTTGCAGTTGCCTGTTCTAGTGGGTCTTCCCAAGCCTTTCCCAAAGCAAATCCATTAACTTGCACTCATCCTTGGGTTTGCAATTCAGTTACTTTATCTCTGGGGTTAAAACTCTTGTGTTTGTTATTCTCACTTAATTGAGGTGAATTAAATAGGCAATTTTATAAAGGGGCTATTGTTACCCACTCTCTATTAAATAGATGGGCCTGAATGTCAAGGATTCCCTGAAGACAACAGTCTTACTTGATTAGGTGCATTTGAGGTCATAGAAAATATATTTTGGTTGGAGATCTCACATAGTGGCCCTTAAGTCTTAATTCTAAGACTGCAAAGAATCTACAAAATTACTACCATTGTTGTTAAGAAACATGCTGTCAATGGAAAGACAAATCTACAGTTTGAAAACTAAAATTAAGATTCTCTTTGGCACCTAATAAGCCCTTTTAGATGAAGTAAACTATCTACGGCTCATAGGAAAAGCCAAGGAAGATTATAGGCAAATTTGGAAAACAAATTCAGTTCAATTTTGAGATTCTCATACATCCCTTTTTGGCTTCCCTCCTCACTCCTCACCCTAGTTTCTAAT
This sequence comes from Ailuropoda melanoleuca, assembly GCF_002007445.2. Taxonomy (NCBI): domain Eukaryota; kingdom Metazoa; phylum Chordata; class Mammalia; order Carnivora; family Ursidae; genus Ailuropoda; species Ailuropoda melanoleuca. The sequence goes on along the minus strand of NC_048220.1, from coordinate 68,433,440 downwards.
TCATTTCATAATTGTCCTCAAATACCAACTATGCATCCCATACTTTTGAGCTCCAGGGATTCAATGCTAAGTCAAATACAGTCCCTACACAAAAAAATTTATCACCAAATGGGAGTAAGCAATGACAATGTAGTATGCTCCATTCTTGATTTACAGTGGCTGCCAGCCAATCCCTGCCATGATTTGCTGTTTACAATTCCTCAGTAGGTTTGGATTTACAAGGCTGGTTAAATCTTCTTGAACGGGATTGCTATGCTTGCAATTTGTGTCCTTGACACTGGAAGACACAATGGAGTCCTCAGTTATGTTATGAATTCCAGCTAGTTTTCACCAGACACATCTCTCAGATTATTTAGTTTACAACTGAGTTGGTTCTTCTTTTTTGTATAAAAGAAGCTTTTACTAATGTAACAGTACAAATAGAAAATTACTCAACATTGCTAATTATAAACGATACAAAATATAGTTTTAAAACTGCATAAAATAAGATTTAAAGAAATGCAAACCCATGCAAATAAAGTGGTGCCTTCAACCATATGACTCTTTAATTTCTGTCACTACTTGTTTAATTTAATGCGGTGTTGCTTCTTCAGCCCAAACAAAATTTCGCCCTATCTTGACTCTTAGAATTGGAAACATTTAGGCTATACTCATCTGATCGTATTTTGGAGCTACTGAGTGAAAGCTTGCCTCTTCAACCTAATACTGGGATCAGATGTAGGATCCAAGTTTTAACCACCTTCTTCCTAATTACCTAGGCAGGCCCCATCTCTCCCCTCTTATAATCCCCCAGAACTAGAATTTTGCCAGTGTTTCCATCTGGAGAATCCTCCTTCTTCATAGTTTTCCTCTCTTCCCAATCCTGACAGATTCTTTGTGATCCTTTACTCAACTAGAGTAAAAAGAACAGGAGACTGCTGAATGTAAGGAAATCCCCCAGTGATAATCACTTTGAATCAGGAAACAGGACCTTTGACAAGCCATCCAGCAAATTCACTCTGAGATTTTCTTCCAAACAGCCTATTTGTTTGAGGGGTGTTTTATACATAATGGTTTAAGATTACTCTAACTTTGATGTCTTGTCTCCTTTTTTTATCCAAATTTTACTTTATCAGAGGATTATCTTTACTGATTAAGGACATTTTTTTTACTTCTCAAAAGGATTTGAGATGATTTGCAAACAAAGCCACACTTATAATTAAACCATAAAATCACAGAAGCACAAGGGTGAAAAGAGAAAGAAAGAAAACTTGATAATAAAATTTCCCAGAACCAGCCCACCCTCCTCCACAGTAACTTGAGGGGATCTAATCTGATACCATCTACAACAATGAATAGTGTTCATTTGGTGTTGTGTGTGTCACCCTCACCCTCTACTATATTGTGAGTTCTTTGAGAACTAGAGATGTATCTTAGCAACTATTGCACTCCCAGAGCTTTGAAAAAATGCTAAATACAGTCTGGATTTTCAAATACAGTTTGTTGAATTAGCTCCGAATTTCTAAATTTCCACTCTAATTCTTTTAAGAGCTGTGCTTTATTTTTTAAATATTTTAACATGTAATTTAAATATACTAAAATATCAGAACCATTTTAAAACACGGTTTTATGTAATTTTCTTTTCCATGATATTAAAATGTTAGTTTATAAAGAATTAAGATGTGACTCTTCCCCATGTGATTTCTATTTTTAAAGGCTGGGGGAAAACTACCCTCCCTTTTCCGTATCTTCTGTCAGTTTTGCTGCCCCCAGAATGTCCTGAAATAACCCTTATGCCCACCAGTCAGCCTCACGTAGACGTGTGGAGAACATGATCTTTAAGCCACTGTCATGCCTGCCCTCTCACCGTTCTCACCGCCAGCACCTTTACCTCTTTCCATACAGGGACATCACCCCTGCTACTACACAGAAAATTGTAATAAATGAAGATCTGATTTTTTAATCCAGAAGACTGCCAATCCCTTTTAGAGGGTGACTGATCACTGCAGAACAGTATTTGTTAATTTTGCCATACACAATTTACCTTAGAGCCTCACAGCCTCATCAACATTTTCTAGAAGATTCTAGATCACCAGGATAAAATTGCATGCCTTTCATTATCCAGTTTAGCTTTTGAAAATGTGAAAAATATCAAGGTAAAGGCTAATTACCTTTATTTATTATATTTATTGTTTATTAATTGAAATATCACTAACAACATCTGTATTTTGCTAAGCATGTTATAAAATGTCATAATTCCAAAACTTTGATATCTGTTTAAACTCTAATACATCCCTCTAAATTTTTTTTTTAAGATTTTATTTATTTATTCGACAGAGATAGAGACAGCCAGCGAGAGAGGGAACACAAGGAGGGAGTGGGAGAGAAAGAAGCAGGCTCATAGCGGAGGAGCCTGATGTGGGGCTTGATCCCATAACGCCAGGATCATGCCCTGAGCCAAAGGCAGACGCTTAACCGCTGTGCCACCCAGGCGCCCCCACCTCTAAATTTTAATCAAAATATTTTTTATTAAAATACAACTATTGATTTTGTGTCCACCTTTGATGGAAAATTTCCATGACAGATCTGTGTCTGTTTTATTCATTCATAGTCTCCTAAGCACCTAGAGCAATGCCTGGCACAAAATAGGTACTAATTAAATATTTACTGAATAAATAGCAATATTCTTTCTCTTCTTGTCCCATCATCATTTCCTTATCTTCACCACCAAAAAAGAGGCAACCCACCACTAAGCCCTCCATGATAATAGATCAGCAGTTTCTTGAGATCTTATTAGTTTTTGCAAAATAGTATAACAAGACAAATAAAATTTTCAGTGTGAGTGAGAGCATGTCAGCAGCCAGAGAACAGCTGCATTCTGAGGTTCAACACTTTAGTATGATCCTGAATGGAGACTCAGGGAGAGCATATAGGGACCCCAAGATAATCTTTGAATCCTCAGCCTAGTTTCTAAACCTTTGTAAACCATATTGGGTTTAATCAACTAAATGAGAAAAGAATTTGGAAAATGTTTGAAGTGGGGGCAGGAAGATGACCAAGTGATCAGAAATTAAAGCCTATATGAAGTTGAGGAACTTGGTCAGTTCAGTCAACAAAAAGGCAAGAAAATTGAAGAGAATGAATTGTCATAAATGAGGCTGGCTGGGCAAGTGTTGCACAGGATCCCCAGAAACACCACTGACACTGCAGGGGCAGGGGAGGGATAAGCAGCTGGGAACTCATGTACCAGGCAGCACAAGAGGCAATGTCCAAAGGATGTGGTGAACTAAACTTCATGTAGCAGACAAAATTTGAAACCAAGCAGGCAATGGTTTCATGGCTCCAAGTGAGCCAGTAAAAATCATGAGAGTAGCTTCCACTTATTAAATACTTTCTAAGTATTTTACATGTGTTGCCTTAATTCTTACAATTCTATGAGGTAGGTACTATTATTTCTGTTTTACAGATGAAGAAACTAAGAGAAGAAAGATGAAGAAAATAAGGTAAAGAAACTAAGGAGTAGTTAGGTAATTTGTGCAAACTCACCCAGCTAGAAGGTGCTGGAGCCAGCTTCCAACCAAGGCAGTTTAAGTCTGGGGAGTCACTGTTGGCTCCACAAGATATGCTACTTCGTGCACTGCAGGATTAGGCAGCAGGGTCCAGAGAACAGGCCACAGGAAAAAAGAGGCAAGAGCCAGGCAGTAAGGCAGGGGGCTGGAGTAGTGGGCAAAGACTCAAGGTAGGCTGCAGATCAAGTGAAGAAGTGGAAAGTTACACTGGTAAATAAGGCAGAAGTCAGCATGTAAGGAGAAGAAGAGACTCCAAAAGAGAGGTCACACAGCACTCACATCTAGCACACCAAATACAACCTGTGTGTGGTAGGACTCATGCCAGGCTCATGAGAATAAAGAGTAAGCCAATGATCTACTTCCAGGCCAGGGTAGGACTTTGGAAAAAAAAAAAAAAAAGCTGATTCTGCAGTGGGGGGACTGGGAAGATGGGCTAATCAGGCACTTTAACCCCTCACACAGACCACCAGCTCACATCTCAGAAACAGGGTGATTTAAGAAGAGCCTGTCCTACTTGGAAATCCCAATGAAGACCTCGGTGTCCTCCATGAACTTTGCTGCAGATATAACTAATTCAATAAGGGCTAATTATAGAACTAAATCAGATCTGTCCAAAGCCCTGTAAAATATTACATTTTTAGATAGGTGAGCAAACTGTTAAAGCTCAAAGAGTTTCCCCCATTTATTCAGGATAAATGATCCCTTTGGAAAAGCTCAATTACTTGAAGGAAAGTCTCCAAGAATCATCTACAAAGCTTATAAAACATTGTCAGGGGTCATATCTCAAACTTACAAGATCAGAATATCAGATAATAGGGCATAGGATATTGTATTTTTTTAAGTATCCTGGATAATTTTGGTAATCTGTTTGACTCATCTGCTTGAAGACACGTAAAAGACTGCCAAAGGAGTCCACTGGTGGGAATGTTCCCCAAGAGCTGCATCCTTTTGCCAGTTCTAATGGGATCAATGCCACTGCCCTGCTCAGAGTGCTAGCATGGGGTTCTCACCTCATTTGATCTGGTCAGATACTTTAGGCATCTGCTATTCCCCAGCCAGGAATAGCCCTTCACTCAGATGGTAGAGGCATTCTGATTCAGACACTTCGGCTTCCCATGGTAATGGAGTAGGATCTTAAGCCTTCCACAGAGGATTTGAGAGTGACAAGGTCAACTGTGGATAAATCAGAAACATATTAGTAGGTGTTTAAATGAAATAGAAACAACACTGCAGTATTACACAGAGGTATGTTTGGGTAGTGACTGAGGATGTCTCTTCCCTAAAGTTATGACAATTGTTCAGCAGAAATGATCAGACTAATGGCTTGGTTCTGCTCCTATCACTTTGTCTCATCTATTACCTTCCTTTGTCCTCCTCTGTGTGGAGGGCTCATTTTAAACCCTGGGGCTGCTTTCTCTAAATAATAGCTAATTTTTACCAAATTCTTAGAACTGTTGGGTTTTGTCCTAAATTGTTTATAAGCAATTTCATATTTAGCGAACAACTTAGATCCCTAGGATGACTTGAGCAGCAAAAAATTCTCTGATGATTTATTCTAAGGGTCCAGAATTTCTTTCTCTTATTTTCCAGTACATATGGAGGTTTCTTACACAGCAAATAGCAAAACCTCCATTTACGGCAGTTTCAGAAGAGGTTTACTTCAATCTCTCAGGGATTGAAATTAGGTAAAGGATGAATGTGCTGATAATATGGTTATGTTTTTCACCTGAGTGTCACATAATCCAGTCCAGTATTTTCATCGATGTGCATCGCTCATGTTTACATAGTTCAACTGGCTACGTATTGGGCCAAAACAAATAGGAAGAGGACTACAGAGTTAGTCAACCTTGTCATCATCAGCTTTTTTCCTGTTATTTAAACACAGTCTAAATTGATAAACACTAGAATTAATAATAAAAAGAAGTTGGACTCTCTTTAGGGGTTTAATAAAATGTGATGCCTTTTCTGAGGATGTTTTTAATGGATCCACTTCAAGAAGATGAGGGCAAGATAGAAAGAACAAGCTGATCTCTCAAAATCTCTTCCAATCAAGGAATACAATGATCATATCACAAGCAGAAGAAATGCCAGCCAGTTTTTCCTTGGTGCCTAGTATATTTTCTTGGAATTTAAAAAGAGGAGCAGTGTTGATAATTTGCCACAAGTTTAAGCACAGAACATGCTACCTTTCACAGAACTCTATTTTAGAGCTGCAAGTATCCAAAAGACAAGCTGATAAAGACAGCCTAATGGGGAGAAAATGAGTAAAATCATAGCAAACCACGCCAAGTATGCTCGCAACCCAACATTTCCTCCAGCCATGTTGCAACATTCTTCTCCAAACACTGCCCTTATAAAAATGGCTGACACAAAATACAACCTTGATCCAGCCACTTTACCCTTCCCTTGTGTAACCACATTGGCTTTGAGCCAAAGTCCCAAAGTGCAGGTAGAAGTTACCATTCCAGGCAGCTAAATATAGTGAAAGAAATGGAACACCCATTTTTTCCAAGTCAAGCAGGACCTTGTAAGAAGCTAAACAAGAATTTGGATTGGTTGGATAATTTAAACAGCTGTAAGGATGACTTTATGTACCATAATTAGTTCACAGGAACAAATAGCCAATGGAAAAAAAATATACAACTCTATGAATTATTTATTGTAATAGACAAGTCCAAACAATCCATAAAGAACCAATGTCACATAATTGAAAAATAAAACATGTAAACAAGTTGGCAGGTTCTAGGAGCCTGACTTCTTGCCCATGCTCTCCACATTACTATGAGAAAAATTCAGGATTTAAAGTCAGATGAGTCAGATGGCTGGTTTAAAACCCAATTCATTTTACCTGTCTCAGACTTTCTCAGTGACATTATCTGCAAAATGAGGATGATAATTAAATCTACCTCACAAGATTGAGCCCTGAATGGGGCTCCACTCTGGGCATGGAGCCTGCTTAAAATTTTCTTTCTCAGGCTCTGAATCCAAGATGATGGAGGAGTAGGAGACCATAATTTCATCTGGTCCCAGGAATTCAGCTAGATAGCTATCAAATCATTCTGAACACTGCAAACTCAAACAGATATCTAAGAAAAAAATAGCTGAAACTGTACAAATAGAAAAGTAACCACTTTCTGCAAAGTAGGAGGTGCAGAGAAGTGAATCCAAGGTGATATATTGGAAGACAAACCATGCGGGAAGGGAGCCTCCATAAGCCAGCTACTGGAAAGCGAAATAGCAGCGGAGCACAAAATCAGAATTTTCACAAGTTGGTTCCGGTGAGGAATGCCCCTGCCTAAAAGGCACTCAGGTGGTGAAGCAGGGCAGAATCCTAGGTGAGACAGTGTGGTCTCAGGATCCCCAAGGTCACTCCCCAGGAGTGCCTGAGTGCCACAGAGTTCCCAGGCATCAGAGTGGGGAAGACAGCTGCAATCGGCGAGCCCTTCTCCTTCTCCTTCTCCTTCTCCTTCTTCTTCTTCTTTTTTCCTTACAGCCTTTTTAAAATTTCATCTTTACAGACACATTCTATCCTTTCAATGTATTTACTTTTATTTTTGTACATATATGTGTACATATATACATAAAATGTACACATAAAACTTCTTACTTTATAATTTTGAGATTTAGTTTATTCTACAGAGATAGAGACAGCCAGCGAGAGAGGGAACACAAGCAGGGGGAGTGGGAGAGGAAGAAGCAGGCTCATAGCAGAGGAGCCTGACGTGGGGCTCGATCCCATAACGCCAGATCACGCCCTGAGCCGAAGGCAGACGCTTAACCGCTGTGCCGCCCAGGCGCCCCGAGATTTAGTTTATTCTAAAAAACTGACCAAAAAACACTCAGAATATACTGTATTGTTTTGTTCTGTTCATCCTGTTTGTTTATATTCCTTCTTTTTCTTTTACTTTTTTCTCTTTGAATTTTCATCTTTATAGTTACATCTATCTTTTCATTGTATTTAATTTTATTTTTGTACATATTTAAGTTTTCGTTTCTTTACAGTTTTGGGATCTATTTTTCTAACAAACAGACCAAAATACACACAGGATCCAGTGTATTGCTCTGTTCTGTGCAACTGTCTGATTATATTCTCTCTTTTCTTTTTCAATTTTTTTTTCAGTTTCGGGTCCCTTCTGATTTGTTTAGTGTATATTTCTCTGGATGGTTGTTGCTATTTTAGTATTTTGTTCTCTTATTCATCTACTCTAATCTGGACAGGATGACAAGAAGGAAAAACGCATCTCAAAAAAGAGAACAAGAGGCATTACTGACTGCCAGGGACCTAATCACTATAGATATAAGTAAGATGTCAGAAGTAGAGCTGAGGATAACAATTATAAAGATACCAGCTGGGCTTCAAAAAAAAAGCATACATGACAATAGAGAACCCCTTTCTGGAGAAATAAAATAACTAAAAACTAATCAAGGTGAAATCAAAAAGGCTATCAATGAAATGCAATAAAAACAGAGGTTCTAACTGCTGGGATAAATGAGGCAGAAGACAGAATTAGTGACACGGAAGATAAGATGATGGACAATAAAGAATCTGAGAAAAAAGAGATACACAACTAATAGATCATGTGGGAGGAATTAGAGAAATAAGTGATACCATAAAGCAAAACAATATTAGAATAATTGGAATCCCAGAGGAAGAGGATAAAGAGAGACGGGCAAAAGGTACATTGGAGCTAATTACAGTGGAGAACTTCCATAATCTGGAGAAGGAAACAGGTGTTCAAGTCCAGGAGGCACAGAGAACCCACCTCACAATCAGTAAAAACAGGTCAATACCTTGATATATAATAGTGAAGCATGCAAATTTCAGAGACAAAGAGAAAATCCTGAAAGCAGCTCAGGACAAGAGGTCCTTAATATACAAGGGTAAAAACATTAAACTGGAAAAAGACCTAGCCACAGAGATCTGGCAGGCCAGAAAGGACTGGCATGTTATATTCAGGGTGCTAGAAGAGAAAAATATGCAGCCAAGAATACTTTCTCCAGCAAGGCTGTCAGTCAAAATAGAAGGAGAGAGAAAAAGCGTTCAGGACAAACAGAACCTAAAAGAATTTGTGATCACTAAACTGGCCTTGAAAGAAATAGTAAAAAGGATCCTTTCAGCAAAGAGAGAGCTCAAAAGTAACAGACCAGAAAGGACCAGAGACGATATACAGAAACAGTGACTTTACAGGTAATACAATGGCACTAAATTGATATCTTTCCATAGTTACTCTGAATGCATATGGGCTAAATGCCCCAATGAAAAGACACAGGGTATGAGATTGGATAATGATGCAAGACCCATCAATATGCTGTCTGCAAGAGACTCCTTTTAGAACCAAAGACACCTCCAGATTGAAAGTGAGGGGTGGAAAACCATGTATCATGCTAATAGACATCAAAAGAAAGCAGGGGTGGCAATCCTTATATCAGACAAATTAGATCTTAAACCAAAGACTGTAAGAAGAGATGAGGAGGGACACTATATTATAATTAAAGGGTCTATCCAATAAGAAGATCTAACAATTGTAAATATTTATGCCCCTAACATGGGAGCAGCCAATTATATAAACCAATTAATAACAAAATTAAAGAAACACATCCATAATAATACAATCATTGGACGGGATTTTAACACCTCCCTCATTGCAACAAACAGATCATCAAAGCAGAAGGTCAACAAGGAAACAAGGGCTTTCAGTGACACATTGGACCAGATGGACTTCACAGATATATTCAGAGCATTCTGTCCTGAAGCAACAGAATACACATTCTTCTCGAGTGCACATGGAATGTTCTCCAGAATAGATCACATCCCAAGTCACAAATCAGGTCTCAACTGGTACCAAAACATTGGGATCATTCCCTGCATATTTTTAGAGCACAATGCTTTGAAACTGGAACTCAATCTCAAGAGGAAAGTTGGAGAGAACTCAAATACATGGAGTCTAAAGAGCATCCTACTAAAGAATGAATGGGTCAACCGGGAAATTAAAGAAGAATTTAAAAAATTCATGGAAACAAATGAAAATGAAAACACAACTGTTCAAAATCTGTGGGATGCAGCAAAGGCGGTTCTAAGAGGGAAGTTTATAGCAAAGAAGCCTTTCTCAAGAAACAAGAAAGGTCTCAAATATGCAACCTAACCCTACACCGAAAGAAGCTGGAGAAAGAACAGCCAATAAAACCTAAACCCAGCAGGAGAAGAGGAATAATAAGGATTAGGGCAGAAATCAATGCAATAGAAACCAAAAGAACAGTAGAACAGATCAACAGAACTAGGAGCTGGTTCTTTGAAAGAATTAATAAGATTGATAACCCCCTGGCCAAACTTATCAAAACAAAAGAGAAAGGACCCAAATAAATAAAATAGTGAATGGAAAAGAATAGATCACAGCCAACACTGAAGAAATACAAACAGTTATAAGAACATATTATGAGCAAATATATGCCAACAAATTAGGCAACCTGGAAGAAAGGGATACTCCGCATTCCCAGAGTAGTCTAAACTACCAACACTGAAACAGGAAGAAATGGAAAACCTGAACAGACCCATGATCAGCAAGGAAATTGAAGCAGTAATCAAAAATCTCCCAACAAACAAGAGCCCAGGGTTGGATGGCTTTCCAGGGGAATTCTGCCAAACATTTAAAGAAGAATGAATACCTATTCTTTGGAAGCTGTTTGAAAAAATATAAATGGAAGGAAAACTTCCAAACTCTTTCTATGAGGCTAGCATTACCTTGATTCCAAAACCAGAAAAAGACCCCACAAAAAGGAGAATTACAGACCAATATTCCTGATGAACATGTATGCAAAAATTCTCACCAAGATGCTGGCCAATAGCATGCAACAGTACATTAAAAGGATTATTCACCATGACCAAGTGGGATTTACTCCTGGGCTGCAAGGGTGGTTCAACACCCACATATCAAACAATGTGATACACTATATTAATAGAAAAGACAAGAGCCATATTACCCTCTCAATAGATTCAGAAAAAGCACCATCCTTTCTTGATTAAAACTATTCACAGTGTAGGGATAGAGGGTGCATACCTCAATATCATAAAAGCCATCTATGAAAACCCACAGCGAATATCATTCTTAATGGGGAAAAACTGAGAGTTTTCCCCTAGGGTCAGGAACACGGCAGGGATGTCAACTCTGACCACTGTTGTTCAACATAGTACTAGAAGTCCTAGCCTCAGCAATCAGACCACAAAAAGAAATAAAAGGCATCTGAATTGGCAAAGAAGTCAGACTCTCACTCTTTATAGATGACATGATTCTCCCTATGGAAAGCCCGAAAGACTCCACCTGAAAATTTCTAGAACTCATAAAGGAATTCAGCAAAGTGGCAGGATATAAAATCAATGCACAGAAATCAGTTGCATTTCTATACACTAATAATGAGACAGAAGAAAGAGAAATTAAGGAGTCGATCCCATTTACAATTGCACCCAAAAGCATAAGATACCTAGAAATAAACCTAACAAAAGAGGCAAAGGATCAGTATTCAGCAAACTCTATGACACTCATGAAAGAAATTGAGGAAGACACGAAGAAATTGAAAAACATTCCATGCTCATGGACTGGTAGAACAAATATTGTTAAAACGTCTTTGCTATCTACAGCAATCGACACATTCAATGCAATCCCTATCAAAATACCATCAACTTATTTCACAGAACTGAATAAATCATCCCAAATTTGTATGGAACCAGAAAAGACCCCAAATAGCCAAAGGAATGTTGAAAAAGAAAACCAAAACTGGTGGCATCACAATTCCGGACTTCAAGGTTTATTACAATGTCGTAATCATCAAGACGGTATGGTACTGGCACAAAAACAGACATACAGATCAATGGATCAGATCAATGGAAACCAGAAATGGACCCTCAACTCTGTGGTCAACTGATCTTTGACAAAGCAGAATAGAATATCCCATGGGGGGGCGCCTGGGTGGCACAGCGGTTAAGCGTCTGCCTTCGGCTCAGGGCGTGATCCCGGCGTTATGGGGTCGAGCCCCACATCAGGCTCCTCTGCTATGAGCCTGCTTCTTCCTCTCCCACTCCCCCTGCTTGTGTTCCCTCTCTCGCTGGCTGTCTCTATCTCTGTCAAATAAACAAAAAAATCTTTAAAAAAAAAGAATATCCCATGGGAAAAAAGGCAGTCTCTTCAACCAAATGTATTGGGAAAAATGGACAGCCACATGCAGAAGAAAGAAACTGTTCCATTTTCTTACACCATACACAAAAATACACTCAAAAGGGATGAACGATCTAAATGTGAGATAAGAATCCATCAAAATCCTAGAGGAGAACACAGGCAGGAACCTCTGTGTCCTCGGCTGGAGCACCTTCTTCTAGACATATCTCCAAAGGCAAAGGAAACAAAGGCAAAGATGAACTATTGGGACTTCATCAAAATAAAAAAGCTTTTGCACAGCAAAGGAAACAGTCGATGAAACCAAAAGACAACTGAGAGAATGGGAGAAGATATTTGCAAATGACATTTCAGATAAAGTGCTAGTACCCAAAATCTATAAAGAACTTCTCAAACTCAACACCCAAAGAACAAATAATCCAACCATAAATGGGCAGAAGACATGAACAGATCTTTCTTCAAAGAAGACATACAAATAGCTAACAGACACATGAAAAAATGCTCCACATCATTCAGCTTCAGGGAAATACAAATCAAAACCACAATGAGATACCACCTCAAACCAGTCAGAATGGCTAAAATTAACAAGTCAGGAAAAACAGATTTTGGTGAGGATGCAGAAAAAGGGGAACCCTCTTACACTGTTGATGGGAATGCAAGCTGGTGCAGCCACTCTGGAAAACAGTATGGAGGTTCCTCAAAAAGTTGAAAATAGAGCTACCCTAAGACCCAGCAATTGCACAACTGGGAATTTACCCCAAAGATATAAATGTAGTGATCTGAAGGGGCACCTGCACCCCAATGTTTATAGAAGCAATGTCCACAATAGCCAAACTATGGAAAGAGCCCAGATGTCCATCGACAGATGAATGGATAAAAAAGTGGCTATACACACACACACACACACACACACACTAGAATACTATTCAGCCATCAAAAAAAATCTTGCCATTTGCGACAACATGGATGCAACTAGAGGGTATTTTCCTAAGTGAAATAAGTTAATCAGAGAACAACAATTATCATTTGATCTCACTCATATATGGAATTTAAGAAATAGGACAGAGGATCATAGGGGAAGAGAGGAAAAATAAAACAAGGCGAAATCAGAGAGGGAGATAAACCATAAGAGTCTCTTAACTCTAGGAAATAAACTGAGGGTTTCTGGATGGAGTAACTGGGTGATGGACATGAAGGAGGGCATGTGATGTAATGAGCACTGGGTATTATATAAGACTGATAAATCACTTACCTCTACACCTGAAATAATAGTACATTATATGTTAATTAATTAAATTTAAATTGTAAAAATTAAAAAAAAAGATCCTCTCCCTATGTCCCTCCTCTGCTCATTTGCATGCATATGCACGAGCTCTCTAAATCAATCAATCTACCTCACAAGACTACTGTGAAGATTAAGTAAGAATAGTGATAACAATAACATTTTACTACATAAATGTTTGCCGGTATTAGGAAAACTTGCAGCACAGTGCTCTTCTAGCTCACCTTCTCAGCCTCTCTCAGGATGAAGGAGACATGGCAGTAAGAATGGAATGTCCCTTAAACCAGAAAAAAAAAATGTCACTCTCTGTACAAATCTGCAGGTTTCTGTACCCTACAATCTTTTAAAATTTAGTCAGTCACCTACTAAATGTATCCAAGGTCCCTCACTGGCTCCCTTAGCTATATATGGAAATTAAGCCATTTCTAATGCCTCCCCCCATACAAAAACCTTCAGGAATTCATTTAGCATTGAGGGTGGATCAATGTGACCACATTATTAGTCAGAGAACAAACAGTCCAGGTAAGTAATTTTGTTTTGTCCCATAGATTAAATACATTCTCACCTGCAGAGACTAATGGGCTCCAGAGATCGTTCTCTATATATTTAACAATGAGATAATTAAGTGGCAAAGTCAACAATAATCAGAAGGCAGGTCCAAGGAACCAAACAACTTTTTTACAAATATTGTTTTTCCTTAAGGGAAATAAGACACACCTTTAATAAAAGAACTCTGTAACCCAAAACAAGAAGAGAACAGATGTGGGGAGAGAAAGATTGCTGACTAGGAATAGGTCCTATTAGAACAATCAGCTCAAATTCTAATCTTGGCAGGAAATAAAGTTCAAACAAACTTCTTTGAGCTTGGTAAAAACCTTTGGACCCAACTTGGAACAATTTCTTCTCTTGATCTACCAAATCTAACAGATCTACCAAATCTAAAATAATCACTAGATTTAGTGATTATTCCTTTGAAATGTCTTTATATTTTCTTCTTTTTTTCCATCTCCACTTGTCTCTGCATCTTACCATCTCCTGCCTAGATACTGAAATGCCTCATGACTAGTCACCCAGACTCTCCAAACCAAACTGCCCAAGTAACAGTCTCAAAAAGCCACTACAGAGTCAAGCTTTAGCTCAAAATGCCAAGTAAGTTCAGTGTGGTCTACAAGTCTGACCTTTTCTACCCGACTTTCAAAGTCCTTCATAATATGACTCCACCCTACCAGCCTATCCTTCCTTTCCAGTCAGACTGGCTTCCTCACCATTCTCTCATGAATACACAAGACACACACCCACACTGCTCCATTGTCACTTCCACTGCTTCTCACATGCTTCGTGCTCTTGTGTGGAATGCTCTGCTTCTCCAGCTGCATATCCAATTCCTGCTCATTCTTCAGGGCCTAGATTTAGTCTCATCTCCTCCATGAACCCTTCTCTCACTCCTGCAGTCCTCAGTAAACATTTTCTCTATACATATAATCTGTCACTTCAAAACATCTGCATATCACGCATTTCATGTGCACTAGACTCATTTCCATGACTAGGTAATAAATTCGGTCACAAAATACTGGTTTTTGTGACAAATATGATCCCAAATACATTCTATTTATTATCTCATTTTTGTTTACTTTCAGTTAAACAAATAGGCACATTCTTAACTGCCTACAGAATTTCCTTAAGGAAATCATTCCTCAAATTATTTAAATTAAGAGTAACAATATTAGAATATGCATCACTAAAACCTCTAAATCTTGAATGTAGGAGAAAAGGCATTAGGTGGATTAGAAAAATCATTGAACAATGATTTAGGAGATCTGGCTTCTAAGTATCATCCTGCTATTAACTAGCCCTGTGATCCTGGTTAAGCTATGTAGTTTCTGCAAAATGAAGGGGTTGGACTGGGTGACCTCTATAGTTTTCCAGCTCTTTCATTCTGTGACTTTAAAGCTGACAACAAAGGCATCAGAGCCTAGTTGGTCATGTCTGAAAAGCATAAGTGAAGAGTTTTCTCTCCAGGAAATAGAAAAGCTCAAGTGCCTTCTCTTTTATAATCACAATATTAATATTTTCGGGGAAAGTTGGTATCAAATTGTGCTCATTTATTACATAGTATGTTATAATAATATTCTATGTCAAATACAAAAGAGGCAGCTGGTTAGTTTTCACTTTTTGAAAGTCATATATATTTTGAACCAACTCTGTAGTGGCTTCTTTTGAATTTGGGTATCATGAAGCTACATCATGAAGTTGCATGAAAATTTAAAAGAGGCCCAATCCAAATTTGGATGGGAAAGAGTCTTAAGATACATACTGTATGCCATAGTATAGACCTAAGAGAATTGTAGCAAAATTCTGAAAAGCAATTACCTTTCCTACTTTCTAGCCAAACACATATTTTAAGTAACAAGAAATACTAACAAAATTTGTCATAAATCTATGAAATCTTTTTCTTTTTTTTTCTTTTTCTATTGGACTTGATGAGAGAATTTCTTGAAGACAAAAAAACAGATGACAAGTTATAATAATGCACCTGTGAAAGATAATTTATAAAATAATACATAGAAGAAGAAGAGTTTGCCAAGGGCAGAGGAGTAGTCCAGAAAAAAATGATGTTAAGAGGGGGTCTTCCAAGGATGCCAGTCAAATAAAAATGGCAAATGTGTCACAAAATCGGTCACGTTGTGATGCTCTTCTGGGGATCTCGTTTTTTCATCAAATGCTTAAGCAATATGCTGGGCACTTGGGATACTATACAGTGGCTAACTGAACATTATAAAAAAAATGTTTTTCTTGCTGAAATATTCTGAACACTGTCTTAACTCAATGGAAACATCAAAAGGTTATATTTCTTCGTCAAATATGTCAAATTTATATTTGAGATAAATAATGGCTGGTTTCTCTGAAAAAAATAAATAAAGGGAAAGACATAGCATCTGCCCTGTAAGAACTCACTATCAAGCAGAAAGACAACCAGGGTCTGAGTTAGCAGTGCCCCTGACTGAAGGCTCACTGCATGCCAAGCACTATGCTAGGCACACCAGCGCCATGAGGCAGGTACCATTATTATCCCTGTATCACTGATGAAGAAACTAAAGCTTTGGGAGATTTCTTTATTTACCCAAGCACTCTGATCTGAATGTGTCCCTGCTCCCAGACCCACCCAAAAAGTATATGTTGAAATCCTAACCCCCAGTGTGATGATATTGGGAAGTGGGGTCTATGATTGGGTCACGAGGACAGAAGCTATCAGATTAGTGCCCTTATAAAAAGGTCCCAGAGAAATCCTTTATCCCTTCCTTGGCCATTTGAGGTTGCATGCAAGAAGGCACTCTGTCTATGAAGAAGAGGGCTCTCACCAGACATTGAATCTGCAGATGCCTTGATCTTGGACTTCTCAACCTCCCAAATTGTGAAAAGTAAATGTCTATTGTTTATAAGCTGCCCAAGTTATTCTGTGATAGCAGCTGAAACAAACTAAGACATGAAGTCTCCCTAGATAGAAAGCAGCAGCGCTGGCTTTCACACCAGATCTGACTGGCTTCAGTGCTTTCACCCTCCGCTTCAACCCCACACTATAAAACTGATACAGGCAGTGCAATGTGGTAAATGGTGATGGAGACAGGTGCAAAGTACTAGGGTCTCTGCAACTCTCCCCAGAGCTCAAAAGAACGCAGGCCTTCTCTGTGAATTCGAGTCCGCGACCTCTGGCTTCAGCAGCAATTGCAGTCGGTGTGCGTAAAACTACCCAGGATGTGGTATACTACAACTAGACCAAGGCCACAAGGGGAATCAAAGCAAAACACTTCACTTGCTTCAGCTTCTTTGCAAATCTCTGAATAGAAGAGTGTATGTGCACACATACAGGCACAAACACTCCATTGCCACAGCAGTTCCCCTAGAGAGCTAAGTAGTTTATTCAAAAGTACCCTCTTTCCCCATCAAAACGGAAACAATTTTTTTATACGTGTTTAAAACCTAATGAAAAAAAAAAAAACAAACAAAAACCTTCTTTCTGAAAGTAAAGCCCCCAGGAGACTGGGGGAAAATGACTCTGGGTAGCTCAGAGGCTGTTTGGTCCTCCTGGGCTGAGTAGCTGCTAGAACTAAGTGGATTCCAGAGGGGCCTAAGGGTCACAGCTGCAAAAAAAACATTAAACTTTCAGGGGCCCTGGGGAGGACGGTGCAAGCACAGTGGGATGGCGGCTCCACCTGTTCTAATGCCAGTCTGTGGTCCTCATCAGAGTCCTGTTTTGAATATTAACACCAGTGTGGAAGAAGTTTTGTTTATTTGTGTTATGGTACCTTCTTGTCTTTTTGTTTGTTTTAACCTAGTAAGCCGTAAAACCTTCAGCGGGCTATAAGGGGAAGACTTCCCTTCAAAGAAGGGTAAAGGAAAGATTTTTGGCTGCAGCAAGGTGTTAGAAATGTCTATACTGCCAGCATCACCTCCTGAAGGGGGAAAGATTGTTTATCACGTCCCATTAAGGATTTTGGGCTAAGCATTATGGGAGGGACCTTGTCTTATTTAGGTCTCCCAGTAAGTCTTGAGATATTATTAATCTCATTTACAGGAGAAAAAAAAAAGTGAGGCTCTGGACAATTCTAAATCATTTGCTGAGTATCACACAGCTAGTCAGTGGGGGCCAGAACTAAAGGTCTATCTGACCCCAAGGACCAGGAAGAGAATCCTTTCTGTGGAAAGCAAATAGTAAGAGGAAATCTTAATGGGAAGATGAAAAATTAACATCTACTGTTTGTTTAATTACCTGCTTATATGAGTAGGAATTAAATACACAAGGAAAACATTTTAAGCTTTATAAAAAGGCATATGGTGAAATAAGACTCTTTCCACCCTTCTCTTTTAGCTCCCCAGTTCCCTTCACCAGAGGCGACTGCTGATAACAATGCGTCCAGATAGGCTACACATACACAAACATACACATGTATACATAAAGCCCCCGCTTTTTTTAAAAGATACTATTTATTTATTTGAGAGACAGAGCACAAGTTGGGGGGGGGGACAGAGGGAGAGGGAGAAGAGGACTGCCTGCTGAGCAGGGAGCCTGACAGATGCAGGGCTTGATCACAGGACCAGGAGATTATGACTTGAGAAAAGGGCAGACACCTAACTGACAGAGCCACGCAGGCACCCCATAAAGACCCTTTATTTACATAAATGGCAGCATTGTCTGTCCCTTCTTCAACACCTCATATATCTTGGAAATTTTCCATATCGGTACCTATAGATCTGCTTCATTCTTCAAACAATTTTTACAATTGTTAAAGAATCTATTGTATGGCTGTCTGATAATTTATTGAATTAGTCCCCTATTAAATGGACATTTAGACTGCTTCTAACCTTTTGCTATTGTAAACAGTACCATATTAATATCCCCATACAGTCTTCCTTGGACATATATGCTAGTAGAGTTTGGAGATGCAATGATTAAAAGTGAAATTCCTTGGTCAAGAGTATGTGCATTTAAAACTTGATAGAACTAAATTGCCTCCAGGAAATTATGCAACAAATTACAATCCTTAAAATATATATTCATGCCTGCTTCCCCCACTGTCTCCAAAATATTCTGTGTCTCCAGACATTTCCATGCTCTATTGAAAAGAAAAGCACCCATATGTTCACCTGCTCCTTTAA
Source organism: Ailuropoda melanoleuca (assembly GCF_002007445.2). Lineage (NCBI taxonomy): Eukaryota > Metazoa > Chordata > Mammalia > Carnivora > Ursidae > Ailuropoda > Ailuropoda melanoleuca. Next base: position 68,414,790 of record NC_048220.1, on the reverse strand, counting down.
AAACTGCATGCTTCCTTTAGAGTGAGTAGGGGGAACTGATTTATTCAAGACTGGGCATTAGATTCCTGGAGTAGGGGAAGATTTTTGGAGTTCCTTGAACTACAGAAGATGTTGGCTAAAAGCATCTGGTTCTCAATTAGGTGATATTGGCAAAATAGGAAAAGAGAATAAGTCCCTGAAAATAAGCAGTTGGCTTTGACTAATCAGCTTCATCCATCAGGGTACTGTCAAAGACACAGAAGTGGTCACTTCTGGGTATCCTGGTAACTCCACCAGCCTGCTGCATAACAAGGCCAGAGCAGGCTGTGAGCTAGGAAAAGGATACCTGCCAGAAACAGAAACATTCAAAAGCTACTGTCTGCCTCCGCTTCTTGGGGAAAAAGAGTGTGGGGGAGGAACATTAGAAACAAGACTAAAGACAGACTGCGGAGTATAGAATACTATTTCCTAACTGTAATAAAATGAGGAGAAAAAGGATCTATCCAAAAATAAAAACACCGTTGGAGTTACACTTTCCAGTATAAAACCTTTCTAGAGTGAATAAATACCTATTGGATTTGCAACACTCATATCTTCATCCAGTGGTGCAGTCCAATCAAAACCATAGGATCCGGGCAGGAATCCTGAGCTTCAAAGGCTGACAGAATTTGAAGCACACACTTTCTCTTTGTCTTAGTTTTATTTACTTGAATCTACTAAATGTCTGCATTTGACATTCTTTCAGGATGCATTTCAAAATGTTCCTCTTATGTTTGGCAATCACCTTTCTTGAAGGATTGATTGTCAACACCTGGGGAAAAGAGCCTGCTGGCACCACGGCCTGGAGAGGACTGGGAGGAAGGGCAGTGGCTTAGGTAGGCATTGAGGTGAATTGACGTGAGAGGGACTCTGTCTCTAAAGGGGGTGAGGAGGGCCCAGCAGTGGTCATATTAATAAACATTTGTAGCATGGCCTGATTTTTAAGCTGGTGCACAAACATTACATTACTAAAAAAAAAAAAAAAAAAGTAAATATGCATTGCTAACACCATCTGCCAAAAATTTAAACCAGGTGGTTGCCCTATAGAGCTGAATATTTTAACCATTTAGGGGAGGAGCCTCCCAGCAAGCAACAGAATGCCTTCTAATTACAACTCGTACTTTTTTCCAATTAACAACCAACAGCATATTGCTGTGGAGGCATTGTTGGGAATTGTTTGCCTCTGTTTGGATGTATTCAGGTGCTTAAATGTAGGTTTCTAGGCTTGATACATATCATTACAAAAATTACAGGGCTGAAAAAATGATTTCCGATGGACTTGTTTCAATCCATCAGATCTGAGGCAGCCTCTCGGTCAGCCTCACAGGCAGTTGCTGTTGGATAGAATTTGCTGTTGCCCAGCCCACATCCTGTCAGCGATATATACATGTTAACCTAATTTGCCATTGTTAGCTCTACTCCTGAAATCTCTTCAAATCAGTCACTAATTCACTTTCAAGTACCATCTATCATCACTCAGATGAGCTTTGCTCCCTTCTTATTGAGTTTGATTGACTAATTGATCGATTCTCTTATTAGCCTGTCATCTGAAAGAGAAAAAATAATTTGGAACACTCATCTTCAAATTGTATTTCAGGGACCATTTAGCTCAATGTGAGTTTCTATGAGTATCTCTCTTCGTCTGTTCCACTGAGCCCTCCCTCTATTATGTACTTCCGGTATCAAAAAAGGTTTCATGAGCAAGAATGAACAAGAATCTACAAAAAAATAGAAAGATGAAGAAAATTTATAATCTTTAAAAAAGGAAATAATTAAATTGAAGTTCAAATTTTACCTAAGAAACTTGGTGTTCCAAGTTTTAGGTGGAATATGTTTAAAAATAAATAAATAAATAAATGCATGTATACTCTTAGCTCTTCTGTGTTACATACCTTGAGACGACTGGGAAAATGCAAATGAAACCTCTGATAATAAAATAATCTAATACATAAATCAAATCTATTGAAAAGTTATGCTTAAGGAGAGGTTTTAGCCAAAACAATAGGAATGTTTACTAAAATGAAAATTTGTACAAATATCACAAATCATACGGTTTGAGCCGATTTGCCTTAAGGTAAATTGATAAGTGACTTGAAAGGATTTCAGAAGGGTAGCGCTAACAACTCATGCAGAATTCCCTCAGAGGTCAATTAATCCATTGGGGCTATCCTAGTATTTTACCTAGGCTCACACAGGTAGATAGAAGCAGAGCCAAGGCACAACTCGGGTCTTGTAACTCATGGTTTATTTTTGGCAAACTAACAGGGCCAACAGAAGCATTTTTTGGGACTCTGGGCAGTTTTCATTAACTCAAATTAGATAATTCATGCAATTTTTAAGTAGACCTTATTTTTTAGAGCTTATTTATTTATTCATGTATTGATTCATTTCTTCTTTGCTTCCCACCTTGATCTAAAAGGTGATCTGAAGTAGTTTTCAGAGATCTGTGCCATGAAACAAGGTAAAGCATGCATATCAACATAAGAGGAAAAAATATTTTCCAACACTTCAGAAATATTCATTTGCCACAGAAAAATACACTTCCATTATAATAAATTCTGACAATACTTTTACTAATTGAGAATAATCTGCTAATTGGTGAGGCTTTATCATCCTATTTTGTGATGAGATTCTTCCTGTCCATACTAATTTTGACTTCTTTGTTACTACTATATTCCTAACTCTCATTTTACAGTTTTTTGACAAGATTGAGATCCAGACCCAAAGGCATACTATGAGTTCTAGCCAAGATATGAATGTTAAATGCATAAATAGTCCCTGTACTAAAATGTCATTAGCTGACCCAAGACCCTTGTAGAGGAGAGGCTCTGACCCTCAAACTGCCTAGCCAATAAGTGACAGCTCCTGAGGGGTTCCAGAACTCCTAGAGGGACATGGCACATTTCACATCTAGTTAAGTTCCTGAAACTAGTTATTAAGAATGGGGCTGTGTTTACAAACAGCTGTAATTTAGGAATGCAACAGTTAATCTGTTTTTCAGTTTTTTTACTTTCAAGGCATTATTTATGAGCTCACTCCTTAGCCTTAGAAGACCAAAGAACAATATTTATGCTGCGAATAGATTAAATTGGTGCCACTGACAGAGATGTGAATAATGTTTATAATTTGGGGTCACAATTTTGTCCTTATACTAAATGTCTCAATTTAAAATTATAAATGCTCGTTCATTTTTCAAGACTTAGTTGAAATACCACCTCCACTGAAACCCCTAGGCAGATTTAACTGCCTTATTTATTTCTCTGCCATTCAATTCTCCACACTACCTCATAATCATGTCATATATGTTTATATGTCTGTTTTACCTCCTTAACTATACATTTCTGCAAGGCAGGATTCGGGGCTTGTCTTTTACTGATAGACAGTAGACACCCAATAAGTATATAATGGAAAAATACCATTTTCATAAAAATCTCTATAGTATTTCAAACTATTTAAATCAGATTGTGGTAGGGTCAGAAGAAAATTCCATCAAAGTATGATTCCTTCTGGTATAAAACCAGGCTTTGGAATCTAGCTTCAAGCTCAGTGGAGAAGGCAACTGGGGAGAAAGATTAAAAATCAAAGTTTTCAGGGTCTCCTTAATTCCTTATGCCTTTTGTCTTCCTCATTGGTTGCTTGAAGCAATATAGAGTAGTGGACATTTGTTGTTTTTGCCATCTGCTTCCTTTCTTCCTTCTTCTGGTAATAGCACCCTGATTTTGTTTTGGAGAAACTCTTGCATCAGATACGGTCAGGTGTGGTTGCCAATTTAGATGCCCTGCCCTCCTCTAGCCAAGGCGTGGGCACCTGACCCAAGCTAGGCTGATCAGATTCCTTTCTCTGGAGTATGAACAAGAAACAAGAGACTAACTGACCCTGAAATGAACATCTTGCAGTCCCTGCTTCCCAACCCCCCAAGGGCTGCACTTCCTGATCATTCTACACCTTTTGCCTTGCCTTTCTGCTTGGTTGTTTGAGCTTCCCCACTTCCAATAAATTACTTCTCTGATTCAATTAGCCAAAAGTGGTTTATGTACTAGCAACGAACAAATAGTAACAGAAACAGTGAATTGTAGACTCCATCTGATTTATCCAAAAGCCTAGCAAGAAGGAATAACTCCAGATATCTTCAACCTATTCATAAGCTCAGTTTACTTCTTTTAACAAACTCACTCATAGTCCAGATAAGTATCTGAGAAATCTCAATCCCCCTTCAAATATCCCACCTGTTCATAAAATAACCCAGTTTTCGCATTCATTCTCCAGACCAGCCCCAACATATCCTGCTTAGTAAAGCAACCCAGTGAGCTTAAAGGCCCTTGCAGTAGTCAGCCCTAATCTCCCTGTTTCTTGCTTAACCGCCCACCCACTCTGTGACAAAAACATTGGCACCTTCTTATTATTAAAAGATTTCCAAGTCAGCCATATATTATTAGCCCACTCCCAATTAGTTGTTTACCTCTGGTTCCCCAGCAAACACAAAGGAAGAACCTAATTACACTACTTCTTATTTAACACCTTTATAGTTCTTACTCTGCATCAGGCATTATTTGAGGTGCTTTACATATGCTAACTCATTCAATCCTTTATAAAACCCCCTGAGATAAGAACATATGAAAAAAAAATGAGGCATAAAGATTTTTAATAGTTTGCCCGAAGTCTCAAAGCCCATAAAGAGCAGAATCAGGATTCAAAAGCAAGTAGTGTGGCTCCAAGTCTGTGCTTTGAACCACAAACCATGGTTTTGAGATGATGAGTTTATTACATGGCTAATTAAAGGGAAGGACTAATCATATTTTAATCTGCAGCAGCTGACAGGGTACGTTGACATGGAAACAAGATTAGTCCCCACATGTCAAAAACCTAAAAACACCAAGTCAATTTAGAGTGCCCTCCAGGCCTCCTTTCTTAAATATCATGGAAACAAGCCAGAACAATTCTACCCTAGTTTCCATTCCCATTGAGGAGATTCGAATACTTTGGATGGGAAGTGCCTTTCTTCTTTAATTGACCTGAAACAGACACGTTAATTTTCTAGAAAGTTTGAAAAGTAAATCTAGTGTTAACCTCTTACTCCTTATTGTAGCCCAGGGTTTACCGCCTCTGCAGTGTGAGGGAGGATGCTGCTATACTTGCTCAGTCACTGTTGTGCTCTGGCTGACTTCCTAACCTCTCTCTTTAGTTCAAGAAAACAGATGAAGTGACAAATCTGTCCACGCATATAAAGGCTCCACTGGGGTCAAGTAGTCAAATCCCTCCTGGATATGAGGCCCCTCCTCTCTCCAGCAGGATTGTATGGCCATTCATAAACCACACTTAAGGCGATTTTTATTGTCTTCTTGGTATTTCAAACTGTAGTTAAAGCTTATTGTATGATAGTCTTATTGGATTATATATATTTTTTTACTCTCCTTAAATCTTTAAAAGTTTTCAGGAAGACTGTTTAAAGAAGAATTTGTATACTGAGCGTCTCATTTTACCTGTGAAGTCCTATCTCCAATAACTTCTCCCAGTAAACACTATGATCTACATAGATTTGGTTCCATGAACACCAAACACCCTGTACTAGACAGAATACTCATGATATAATGACTAACGAGCAAAGTATTGATATCAGTTTTCTAATTTTCTTAAATAAGGGTGAAATATAACTGAAAGTTAATAGTGGATATCTGTAGGAAGAGGAATTATAAGTAAATTTTAACTTCTTATACTTTCTGATTTTATGTATTTTCTACGAGGAATCACTTTTACCTATGAAGGCAATCTGGTGTCAGAGGACCTAGAGTCTAGATGCAGGTCTGCCTCCTACTGCCCACGAATGGGTTCTCTTGGTTCCCTGTGGTTTAGTAAATCTCAACTGCAAAATGGCAATAATAGTGCCTAGTTCACAGGGCTGCGAAAGCACCTGGGATAGGTTGTGGCACAGAACAGCCATCAGATAAATGTCCATCTACTCATTCAGAAAGCTTACTGCACCCCTTCTCTGCATGAGTGCTTACAAGGTACAGGAACAAATAAAATAGAAAAGAAAGATTTAGTGCTCGCCCTCAAAGAGCTTGTGATCCAGAGAAGCAGATAAGGAATTAAATATTTATGATGCAGCAGAGAAATATTAGAGGTGCTAAAAATCCTTCCGCATTTTTCAAGAAATCTAACAAACTTAAGTTCTACCAAGGAGTTCCTATTTCTCCAGGAACTGGATCTCAGTTGAAAGGGGATTTGTGCATTTCTCTGGGGCAGGCCGGGAGTGGGTAGCTAACATGTCCTCCATCTGTCCTTCAGTAGTTGGTCCCTGTGGTTCTCTGCTGATTCTGTTGATGTTCCCTATCAGCAGTACCTTGGAGCCCAACTCTCCTTAACTCCCTTGCCCCTTTAAGGTAGAGGGGTCCATTCTATGGCTCCCACAGCACACCAGGACCCAGGAAAGTCAGCAGGACCATTCTCAGTCCTTTACCATTTCCATGCTCCTTTCAGAGCATGGGAACATTGTCCCTGTCTCCATGCCTTGGCAGGTTCTGTGGAACCTATGCAAGCCTCCTCGGGCAAGTCCACCTGGGTGCCCTGTGCAGCCATTTGCACTCTGGATTCTTCTCACTTCTTTGAGCTCTATCCAGGAATGAAAATCTAGGCTCGTCTGTGCTCAGATTCTGCATACCTCTGGGGGATTTCTGTCACTCTCATTATCCCTGCACTGAGCTCAGGAAAAGACCAGGGAGCCTGACCGCTTTGTCAGAGGCTCACCTTGTCTACTCACTGCTTGTGTTCCCCTGGCTGGGGTACTGTCTTTCTTCTGCAGCATGGAAACTCTACTTGCTCAGCATGTCTTTTCCTGGCAATTAGTTTATCTATGCACCTTGCCTTTTTCATTCCCTGAAGGGCCAAGACTTTTGAGACTTAAAATGCAAGAAAAGACTATGTCACCCCTCCCTCGATGCAAAAAGAAGTGCAATACCAAAACTGAGTCTGGGGTGACAAATAAAAGCTATCAGTTAATATTTGAAAACTCTTCTCTCACCACAGACCACAGAGGCAACTCAAAGGGAGAAAGTGTCTAACTCAACTGAGGCACTCAGGGAAGGCTTCACAGTGAAAGCCCAGTCAGATCTAAGTCTCTGAGGATGAGTCAGAGCTCAGCTACACAGTTAGACAAAGGGAAGGTCATTCTACACAAAGGGAAGAATAAGTGCAAAGTGACAGTGTTACATGAATAAGTACTTAAATTTATCTCTCTCAATGATCTAAACCATATAAATCACATCTTATTTTGAGAATGGAATAAGCACAGACATAATTATTCGAGTTAGAAGTTACTTTAGGGATTATCTAATCTAATCCCTGCATATCAGAGACAAGGACATTCAGGCCCCAAATGCTGACTTTTTTAATCCACAGTTCAAACACAAATGAGACTACAGTTAGCCTCCCACTTCTACCTGCAGCAGGAACTCCTACTCTCAATTTACCCTCTCAAATATCTCCTTTGGCCAAAATTAGTTATCAAGTTTATCAATACTTGTAACAACCTCAGCAGTGAGTTCCTCATCAAGGTTGGGGGAAAAAAGGTTACTCTCCAATAACCCTCTAATAATGCTGTACTTCTATTAGCTCCCTTAATATTTATAATATTTCTCCAAGGTTTATACTATCATTTATACTTATTTCACAAATCAGGAAACCAATGCAAAGAAAGTTAAGTAACTTGTCCTTGGTTATATGTCTACTAAGTGGTAGGCAGGTAGTAGATATCAAACTCTAATAGCCATGCTTTTTTCTTTTTAAAGATTTTATTTATTTGACAGAGAAAAACACAGCGAGAGAGGGAACACAAGCAGGGGGACTGAGAGAGGGAAAAGCAGGCTTCCTGCTGAGCAGGGAGCCCAATGTGGGGCTCGATCCCAGGACCCTAGGATCATGACCCGAACCGAAGGCAGACGCTTAACGACTGAGCCACTCAGGCACCCCTAATATCCATTCTTTTAACCTTTATAACACCACATTTTTCTTCATGCTGTTATTCAGTCTACAAATATATTACAAATATACTGGCACGAACGCACAAATGCATATATACAAAGCTTCTCATTGAGTGGGCTTTGTTTTTTGAAAGACTAGAAATAACCTAAATACTTATTAATAGGGGGCTAAATTAATAAATTATCACATATCTTCATCATACAGGCAGTAAAAAGAATGGGATAAAGTTATATATGCTGATATGGACCAGTCTCTAAGAAGAAGACACAGTTAATTTAAAAGTAAAAAATAATAATAATAAAAACAAAGTGTATGTTGTATTTCATATGTGGGTTTTTTACAAGGGGGTTGTATAAATAGTATTTAAGTTTGATTAGCTAGGGAGTGTTTCTATAGGGCACTAGCAAGAAATGGTAGTGGTCACCTCTGAGGAAAAAGAGAAAAAGGAACTGGGAATGTGGGGTGGGAAAAAAATTTATTTTTCACTGCACACCTTTTCGTAATGTTTGCATTTTTTAACATGTACAAATAAGACTTACTCAGATTCTACAAAGTGGTTGAGTTTTTTGAATTATCAACTAATGGGATTTATTTAAATCCTAAAATAAATATTCAAGCTTAAGAATCATATAATTAAAGAACACAGTTACTTAAAAGTGTTTTTAAACAGTCAAGTTATCCTATTTGTATTTATCTACAAAATGCACTTTGAAGAAACCAACCTTCTTAACTCCTTGCCAGGATATTGATTCATTTGTGACTCACAAAAGAAAAATAAAGAACTAGCCAGATATGTAACTAGCCTGATGCCAGTTGGTATGTGGGAACTTAGGTGGAGAGATGTGGGTAGGGAATGAAAGGAAGGGAATGGTGAGTGGGGGAGGGGCAGAGAAGGTAGCAAACGTAATTCCCAGTGCTGCTAAGATCCCTGAATTAAGAAGCTCCATCCCTATCATTCAAGACAGGGACTCAAAATTCAGAATTCATGAGTTACAAGACATAAAAATACTTTTCCCAATGGCTTCTTAAATCTCAACACATACCATATGCCCCCATAAATACCCACAAGACAACTCATACTTAGTGAATGGCCCTAACAAACTGTCCAACTACTTTCCTCCCACACTTTGTTTCATTTTGTTCCTTATCTATCAATTAGATTTTTTAAAAGTTCAATCAATTGTTCTGAAATTTTACCTCTGTCTTTAACACTTACCAAGTGCCTCTTAATTAGGAGGGTGTGTACTTGGATAGAAGCTGGAGTGACTTGAGGGAGATGGGCAGTGTTAGAGACTGATTGCTTGTGTTCCCCGCCCCCATTCATATGTTGAAGCCCTAACCTCCAATGTGATGGTATTCAGCGATGGGGTTTTTGGAGGTTATGAGGATTAAAAGAGGTCATAAGGGTAGTGCCCTATGATGGGATTAATGCCCTTACAAGGAAAGACATCAGAGAGCTCCCTTGATCTCTCTCTGCCACCTGAGGACACAGTGACAAGGTGGGATAGTCTCCTCATGGTACAAATATTTATTTTAACTAAAATGTAGTGAGTTGGTTTCACACAAATCTCAACTAAGAAAAAACTATCTTAATGTTCTTGGCCCAAAGATCACTTTAGACAGACAAGTGTCCAGAAGTCAAAGTGTACTGTTCCTCAGAGAAACAATTAATCAGGAAAAAATAAGTTGTTAAACTGCTGTAGACAATTAATATTCAAATAAATACAACTAGTAGAATAAATAAAGTCCACAATGGAAAATGCTCCTTCCAGTTATATTCAAAGAAACACAAATCAAAACAAGCAAATGATAATACCCAATAGACGTTAACAACGTAGAATAGACGTTAACAATGCAGAAGTCATGTGATCATATTACATAAACACTTCAGAAAGTGACATGTAGATATACAGCAAGAACCATAAAGATGTCCATAATCTTTAACTTTCATACCATTTGGGGAAATTTAATTATGAGAAAATAATTCAACTGAATTATAATAAAGAGTTATAGACACGAAGATGCTCAATATAATGTTATCTATAATATACATCTACATTTCTGTAATATAATTTAATAAGAGTTGAAAACTAAGTGGCCAATAGAAGTTAGCATATTAAGATAAATAATATGAAATGTTATGTAATCATTTAAAATAGCAACTGTTAATACAATATACAAACATGGGAAATTTTGGGGCTCCTAGGTTAAGCATCCTACACTCGGTTTTGACTCAGGTTATGAACTCAGGGTCATGAGGTCAAGCCTCACATCAGGCCCCACGCTCAGCAGGGAGTCTCTGCTTGGGATTCTCACCCTCTCCCTCTGCTTCTCAATCTCTCTCTCTCTCTCTCATTCTAAGATAAATAAATAAATCTTTTTAAAAAACAAAAACATGGGAATTTTTAATGTTGACAGACATGTAGAATGTTTCATGAAAAAAGTGTAATCTAAACTAGTATGATTATATGGGGCACCTGGGTGGCTCAGTCGTTAAGCATCTGCTTTCGGCTCAGGGTGTGATCCCAGGGTTCTAGGATCGAGCCCCGCATCAGGCTCCCTGCTCTGCTGGGATCCTGCTTCTTCCTCTCCCACTCCCCCTGCTTGTGTTCCCTCTCTCGCTGGCTGTCTCTCTCTCTGTCAAATAAATAAATAAAATCTTAAAAAATAAAATAAAATAGTATGATTATAAATATAGAACATGTAGACTTATGAAAAGAACTAGAAATTGCTATGAAAAAATATGTATCATTGTATGGGAAATATGATTATGAATTGTTTTTAAATGTTTATTTATATTGTTGTTGACCTTTATTAAATAAAATCACAGGGATTTAGGATTTAGAGGTTTATAAGTGCAATCTAAATACAAGAGAAAAAATAGCCAACTTTATGAAATACAAATTTTAATTATTGAACTTGATATTTATTATTTTCTTTTTTCTTTGTTTCAAAGAATACAGTGAATATTCTTGTGACATAACAAATTCTTATGACATGGCATATGCTTTCAGCTACAGAGACTAACTTCCTTAAACTGCGCTCTAAATTCTGTAGCTACTAATTACTCAACTTCAGTAGCCCATTATGGTAAAGATGGCTCTCAAGTTGTTTGCCTCACTAAAATGTCTGCTTTGATCACTGCCTTTTATTTATACACAGAGGGACTTGGGAGTGCAGGCCTAGATTCCAAGCCCTTAGAGTTATCAAGAAATACTTTTTTATTCAGGTGGCAAATTATAAATTTCACTATTCTAGTCCTTTTTTAGTATTTGCTTTTGTTGCCTAGAGGAAAGGAGAGGGGTGTGTTTTCACTTAATATTGATGACTTGTCATCATATGTTCTTTAGAGCAATATGTCTAGAGCAGGGATACTAGAGACAGATTCGGTTCCAAACAGAAACTCAACAATCTGACAGAATATTATTTGACCTTTTTCTTTACATTTTTATTCTCAGCCTTTTGCTTCAAGGTCCAAACTGGAGGTTTCCAACCCTGAAAAAGTAATCCTGAACAGCTGGCCCTATACTGAAAACAAGCTATCCTGACCTAGGGTGTGGTTGTCCCAAAAGAGAAAAATTACCAAGCAGACACTGGATATTCGCTCTAGAGCTGAAAAAGGAGAGGGGTATCCAAACAACATTCAATTCTCACAAGACAGGAAGGTACGGAAGCCAATTAGAGAAATAAGATGAAGTCCCAGTTCCCCTTAGTCTGTTTTCGACATAGATGCACAAACCAAGTGGATTTAATGTGACAAATTCCCAAGGGAAAAAAAATGTTTTAAAAACTTCAATTCACAAGGAAATGAGATGGTGTTTAATTCATCTTAAAGGAATCATTTAACCCATGAAAATAAACATGCAGACACTTGCCCAGAGAATAAAGCAATTTGACATTAGGCTTAAAAACAATCCTTCCTAAAAGCACTACCTCTCTGCCTCTTTTCTCCGCATGGCTCAAAGTCTTCCCCCTCTGCATGGTGAAATTCAATACTCTGAAAACTTTCTATTTTTTCTTCTTGTCCACATTTTTCTTTAGTTCAGGTTAAATGGGAATTGCTTTCGTTATCTTTGGTTAGTCAATTAGTTGGCAGCTTATGGAAGTAGAATGCACGATGAACTGGGAATCTGAAAAAAAGTGTGTTCAAGTTGCTATTCAGTTACTAACTACATAATCATTGACAAGCCAGTTACTTCTATAAGTCTCTGCTTCCTCATTTGTTAGATAAGAAGGGTGAACTGCATGATTGCTAAGATGCCATCAAACTCAAAATGCTCTGTAATGGATAGGAAAAAATATAGATGGTGCCAAGAAATACTGGTGGAACGGTATACATCCTTAAAAGAAGATGAAAAGTATTGAAAAGGTGGTAAAACCTTATATTTCATCTTCACCTGGCTTGATTTCTCAGAACTGAATCATCTCATGGAATGCACTACTCAGAGCCAAAAGACATATAGATCAAAACAAAGCTCTAAAAATAAAAGATGAACCTATGTTAGGAAGAGGTGACTGGGAGCCAGTGAATAAATTCCTGCAGTAGGAATTTCTTACATTCTTTAAGACCAAAGCAAAAAATTAGGTGTCCACTTCAGTACAGCTTTTCTTCCTGGCAGACCAGTTTCTAGGGATTGGCTTTCATTACACCAGCTCTGTAGCCTGAAAGAGAAGTTATCCAGGGACAATTTATTTTCTAACTCACCACTGGCTTATCACAATGTAGCCTAAATCACAACCAAGTTAGGAATGAGGACTATGCAAACAAGATATAAGGAAAGTCAGAATAAGTATCATCCATAAATAATTCCCAAATCCAACTCTGTGAAATAGGTTCAATTTTCTCCTTATTCACAAATTTTTTCCCCAAGAGATGATAGTAAGTCAGTAAACTCGCTTGTTTAATCTTTGTCCTTCTTTCTTCCTCCTGCCAGAACCAAGGTACTAAAAGCTAAATATATCTTTTTACTACTCATCTTGTACAGTAGTCAATTCTTTGACAGAAGGCAACAAAAACTGTTTGTATTAGTCAGCTCAGACTGTCAGAACAAAATACCATAGACCCTGTGGCTTCAACAACAGGAATTTATCTCTCACAGTTCTGGAGTCTGAGAAGTCCAAGAACAAGGTGCTGGCCAGTTCAGTTCCCTGATGAGGGCTCTCTTCCTGGCCTGCAGATAGCTGCCTTCTCACCAGGCCCTTGCATGGCAGAGAAAAGAGGAAGCAAGGTCTCTGATGCCTCTCCTTGTAAGAACATTAATCTCATCATGAGGGCTTCACCTTTATGACTTCATTGAAACCAAATTACCTCCCAAAGGCCCTATCTCCAAACACTATCAAATTGCAGGTTAGAGCATCAACATATGAATTTGTGGTGAGTGGGTGGGGATGGAGGGCACAGTTCAGTCTACAGCTCTACATAACCTACAAAAGAAATGAGTTTATTAAGGATATTGAGTAGCTCACAGAATCAAAGAGAAATCTAAGGAACCAGCAGGGTAGATCAGTGGGGCTAGGTAGCAGGAGTCAAAAAACTCACAGAGAATGGGGTTATCCTAGCTTGAGACATAAGGCAGGGTACCTTGATTAATAATTTTAAGAGCGCATAATAGAATGGGGTTGGGGAAGGTGGGCAACAGGGGGAGTAATTCTCCAAAAAAGAGAGAAATGGATACAAGATAGCCAAGACAAAACAAAACAAAACAAAACACCCACAACAAATATCCAGAGTTCTCTGTTAAGCAAAGATAGAAGAGACCAACATTTCAATGCTGGCTCAGCCACTCATTTACTCATCAACTTGTCTGAATATATCAGACTTTCTGCACCTCAGTTTTTGCATCATTCAAATAGAAAAGTAATATCTGTCTAATGGCAATACTGTGCTGACTAAACAAGTTACATTACAGAGCAGCAAATGAGTCCTAGATGCTCCATAAATGTTAGTTTCCTCCTGCTGATTTGCAATATTAAGTCTGTATATAGAGTTTACTTTTAAAATACAAAATAGGGGCGCCTGGGTGGTTCAGTCAGTTGAGTGTCTGCCTTCAGCTCAGGTCATGATCCCAAAGTCCTGGGCTCTCTGTTCAATGTGGAGTCTGCTTCTCCCTCTCCCTTTGCCTGCCACTCTGCCTGCTTGTGTGCTCTCTCTCTCCCTTTCTGTCAAATAAAATCTTTTAAAAATATATAAAATAAAATACAACTTGTACTATGTGGACATGTTATACTATTATAAATATTTTATATATTAGGCAATTATCTGACAGCAAAGGGATAACAGGGTTTGAGTCAGGCTTAAATATTTAACTTTTGATAAATCTTCCTGGACTAAGGTGAGAAGGTCAAGTTTTGACATTAGAGGCCCAGAGAATATACAATCTTGGTAACAATACTGCTCATCATTTCTAAAAGCCAAAAATAAACCTTCTGTTTGCTAAACATAAATGGACATGTTCCTCATTAAGGTCTTCTGCACACGGCTTGGATCTGGAATTTAACTGGGATCTTTGATCTTTGAACTCCTTGAAATTTTATGCGAAATTGTGTATGTATGTGCGTGTGTGTGTGCACACACACACACATGCACACGCACAGAGGTTGAAAACCACTGCCTAACCAATGGGGAACAGATAAAACCCTGTGAGCTACTCCAAAGAGCAACAGCCACTTTCAAAATTGTCCTCCTTTGAGACAGACTTGATATCCATCTTTGTACAGTATACCCCATCACATCTACAACAAAAGTAGCAGCAAGGGCATAACACACCACAAAGTAAATACCTACGCCAGGGATAGTGCTTATTTCGTCCAACATTTTAGCAGTGGAACTTTTTTCCATAAAAATCTGAAGCCAAGTATATAAAACAGATTTTCTAGACAAATAGGTTCTACTGGTAGTTTACATTTTCATTGATTTACAGAAAAGACATGTTTTGCAGAAAACCCCAAGCACCCATGAGGGTCGCTAGAGTTACTTAGAAGACTAGACTGCTAAGATAATGGAGAGCAATCCTTCTATAGATTCCCGTTCTCCAATCTCAGTTGCAGCTTACCTCTAGCTGGCTTCCTTCCCCTTCCCCACAATGACTATCTCAAAATTCTTCATTAAGTCCTACCTGCTCCCTACTCCTTTACTCCCTGGAGAGCATATGGACTTCTTCCCCAAGACAGCAGGCCTAAATAATGCAATTGCTTAGACTTTTTTCCTCTTTCCTCAAGCTTGCTCTATTGCTCCGTATCCCCACTCACTCTGAGCTCCTTCTCTATTATCTTATTGTTTTCCCCTTTCAGCTACTCAAATATCACCTTCATGGTTTTTTCCATATCATATTTTTGCCATATCAGTACTAGTATTACTTAATAGTTTTCATCAATTCATTTTATTTACTTACATACATTCATTAAAACAATGTTATGAAAAATTTTAAACATACACAAAAATAGAAAATAAAAAGCCCTATGTACTCTTCAACTTCAAAAATTATCAACTCATAACCAGTCATTTCTCCATTTATACGCACTTACCTGTCCCCATCACAAATATTTTGAAAATAATCCTAGTCGTCATATCATTGCATCAAAAAAAATACTTCAGTATGTGTCTCTGAAAAGGTAACAACTTTTTAGACATACTGTTGTTCTTAAATTAGCAAGTAAGGAAAAAGGACAGGTACAGAGTAAGGAAGGACCATATTCCAGAGAAAATAACAGTATTCACAGTGAAAGAAGGAACTAGAAATGAGATAGGCAGAGAAAAGTAGGACAAATGTTTGCAAGTCAAGTCTCCAAGGACTGAGAACAACAGAGCCAATGCCAGGAAAATGCTGGGTACAAGTAAAGGTTCTGATACATGAAGTATGGTGGAACTTTGGGGAAAATGGGAGTGCCACTGGTGGATGGGAAGTACATCCATGAATAGGGATGGAAAGAATGGAAATTAGGGAACTGGTTCAGACCTAGGAACTGATATTGGGTGCTAGATAAGTGACCCTGCAATTCAAGAAACACCAAAGAGAACTGGAGGAGTAGGGTTGAGAAAGAAAAGAAAGTAGGAGCTGAGGGAACAGTGAGACTGGGAAAGGCACAGCTACAGACAGATCAAAATGGGGTGCTAATTTGGAAAGAGTTTGTTAGGAATGTAGGGTAAGGTGGTCTTGAGGAGGGAGGGACACTGGGTATTTTAAAAGAGGGGAAACTGAGGACTGGGTGGGGACAAAGAAATAAAGGCTGTATATTGGTTGAGGGCTCAGGAGAGGTATAGAGTATGTGACTGTCTACCGTAAATGGGTCATGATCTTGGCCTCAGGCAAAATGACTTCTGAACACCACCAGTGATTTCCTTTCTGAGAAACTCAGTGACCCTTAGCCCTCACACACATTTCTCTGCAGCATTTCACTGTCTTGATCACCATCTCTTTCCACTGCACCTTTGAATTTCATGATACTCTAGTTTTCCAACTTTGGATTCGCATTCTACTCTCAACTTGTTCCCCTTAAGATCCTTAGGTGGCTCATCCTCCTCTTCTATCTGCCCCTCTGAGGCAACATTCATCAGGGTTACATATATCCTGATCAATCTTATCTATTCTCATCTCCATATTGGTTCCCAAGTCTACGCCTCTAGCCCTATCTGCCATCTTGAGCCCAGGATGCAAATTACTAACTGCATTTTGTACAACTGACTTCACACTGGTGTGCTGCAGATATCTTAAATTTAATGTATTCAGAAACAAACTAATTTTTTTAGCCCCACAAATCTATTCATCCTTCCATTTTCCTATTATTGGTCATAACATCTCCAATCATCCATTTGCTAAATGAGAAACCTTGGAATCAGTTTTGATTACTTCTTTTCCTTCACATATGGAGTAGGCATGTTTGTGGTCACCAGAATTCTTGTGAATATCTATTCTATGTTTGAGAAATTCCTCAAACTGTCCAAAATGGAAGCTAGAACCTCTCTTTCCTAGCTTCTCTCGCAGCTAGGGTACAGCGAGGAAGCCAGAGCTGTACAGTATGCACTTTCATGAGGTCACACATAGAGGTGTACAGTTTGGGGCAAGCCGTGGTAGAGGTTCTGGTATCCCATGTCCAGCATCAATGGTCACCTGTGGTATGATATGCAGTGTCCAGTGGTGCAACAGTGGACTCTTCATCACAGAAGCCCCAGGGTATGGTGTGAGCGTAGTTCCTGGCTGCATGGCTCCCAGACCTAACTCTACAGATTTCCTGGAAATCTGTGACCTGGAAAATACCCTTCCATAATCCTTCTACTTCATTAGCTGATGGTGCTCCTTTGCTAGCAACTAGCACCTTAACACCTAAGTTGCCCCAGTTTCCTATAATCAGTTACTAAGTTTTTCATTTAGCGGAATTCTACCTAGCTTTCAACATCCACTACAAATTGCACCCCTGTTACAAAGCCTTTCTCACTACCCCAAGTGAGGACTACTCAATTTTTCCTCTAGATTCCCCAAGCTCTTTGTTTATAGGTGATACCGAACTCATCAGAAGGCTCATGACTTGATTTATAGTTATTGACTGACTGATGGATTGATGTATCTCTCTAATTAAACATATTGATTGAGGACAATGACCTACATTACTCTCTTTTGTAAGATTCACAGTACCTGTGACAGTTGATTTTATGTGTCAATGGATAGACCATAGTACCGAGGCATTTGGTCAAACACTAGTCTAGATATTGCTGTGAAGGTATGCTTTAGATGAGATTAACATTTAAATCAGGATATTTTGAGCAAAGCAGATTACTCTTCATAATGTGGATGGGTATCATCCAATTGTTGAAGGCCTTAATAGAAAAAGGATTGACCTCCCCACAAGCAAGAGGGAAAGCAGCCTACAGGCCACCTTCAGATTCAAGCTGCAACATCAACTCTTCCTTGGCTCTCCAGACAGGCTGAATTTTTTTCTTTTTTTTTCTTTTTTTTTCTTTTTTTTTCTTTTTTTAGAGAGGGAGAGAGGTGGGGGAGGGGGAGAGGGAGAAGGAGAGAGAGACTCTTAAGCAAGCTCCACACTCAGCACAGAGCCTGATGCGGGGCTCTATCTCACAACCCTGAGATCATGACCTGAGCTGAAATCAAGAGTCAGACGCTTAACCAACTGAGCCACCCAGGCACCCCCTCAATCTAATTCTTTAAAATAAACCTAGATAGATGATAAATAGATAGATAGATCGATCAATCGATAGATAGACTGATCAATCTTAAAGCTGGTGGGGGCGAATGTGTGTATATACGTAGATATATATGTGTATCTATATACATATATGTATATGTAAATATACATGTAGATATATATATATATATCAATGGGAGATATATATAGATATAGATGGGATATATGGGAGATATATATATCAATGGGAGAGATATATATATATAGATATGTATATATATACATATATGTATATATAGATATAAATGTGTGCGTGTGTGTGTGTGTATATCTCCCATTGATTCTGTTTCTCTGAGAACCCTAGCTAATATAGTATCCCTCCAGTATGTGCTCTCCACTGCGAGAGGTTCAGTAACGACTTCATGAGTGGATGGAGCTGGAAGTGAATGAATGGATGAAGTGAATAGGAGACGAAAACTGCTGAAGAATGTGAGGCAATTAAGTATGGGGACAAAGAGAGCAGGGAAAGTCTTGGTGGGGTGAAGAGCACCCTGAAGGTAAGGCCTCAGGGGTCCTACCTCTTATCCAGTTTTCCTAGACAAGGCCCAGGGCAGACAGTGCCTGTTTGGTAATAAAGACAGTATGTGAATTCAGAAGTTCTTTTGGCTGATCTTTAAGAGACCAGGATTCAGACAGGGTAGTGGTGAAGAAACTCCCAAGCAGTAAGTCAGTGCCCAGTAAATGCTGCAGCCTGCCTAAAATGATCACATGATTGTTACCTAGTTGTACACCAAATTCAGTAGCACAGGCCAGCCCCGACCCTCTGTCCTTCCCGTACTCTGCTGCCCTTTTGGCACATCAAACCTGTTGTGTTGCACACATCTTCCTTCACACTCTCCCTGACACCTTTATACTGAGAGCCCCTTATCGCTCACCACCGGACACCAACTACGGGGCGCTTTCAGCTGCTTTGGGTTTCCCAGCATTGCCCAGACTGGGTCACATTTAAAAGCCCTATCGCTCTCTAGTTTCTGCAAATACAGGAACTGTATAAGCAGGTTTTTTAAAAGGAAAACTATAAAATGTGGACAGTAAATTACATTGCTGCTTTCCCCTCCCATTGAAAAATGGCAGTCTACTAAGTGGTTTGGAGCTCAGTCAGTGTTTTAGATTAAAGGGAGTTGAATGTAAACCTCACATTACTTCTACAGCATGAAAAATATAGAACCTTAAATAGTCCCCATAACTGACGGAGGGAAAGGGGGGTAACTGTCAGTCGTTACTGCTATTTTTGTATTTGTATATAGATGGAAGGTCTCTGGAGCTTTTTAAAGTGCAAGTATGTCCATTTTAAAGCAAGCCAATTTAAGAAAATCCAGTCTAGCAAAACAGATGAATTAGCAAGTGGTTCTCCATACTATGAAAGAATTCTCTTCTCCAAAAGCAATTAAGACAGTCTCTATGATTATTAATGGTTTAAAAGTCTACCACAAATGTGTTTCTAATGATCCATCGAAAAAGTATTTCCCTTATTGAAGGGACCCGGTAATTATTTAGAGACTATAATGAGCTGTATCCATATTGCATTATTTAAAACATGTTTTTACTAGAAGCCTATATTGGGCAAAAGATTTCCTACACATACACAAATGGCCCCTTTTGTCAGATTGAATGACAAAAAGAAAATTAAAAGCAAATAAAAATATAATTTAGGAATGAGATTGAGGTTCAAAATAATATTCCTATGTACCCATTTTCACACAGCATTGATTTTAAACAAAAATTGAGTGCTTGGGGCGCCTGGGTGGCACAGCGGTTAAGCGTCTGCCTTCGGCTCAGGGCGTGATCCCGGCGTTATGGGATCGAGCCCCACATCAGGTTCCTCTGCTGTGAGCCTGCTTCTTCCTTTCCCGCTCCCCCTGCTTGTGTTCTCTCTCTCACTGGCTGTCTCTATCTCTGTCAAATAAATAAATAAAATCTTTAAAAAAAAATTGAGTGCTTGATATTACAGAAGTCTTGAATACAGAATTTGTTCATTCCTCAGGTGTACTTTGATTCCCTGGTTCCTCTAAAGCACTGTGCTATGCCCTAAAGTGGATACAAGATGAAGGTGATGTTATCCCTCCAAGAAAGTTGGAGAAACAAACCATTCATATGAACCACTTAAGAAATGAGGTCAGAAATCATACAGTGCCATGTAGAGAGTTACAGATGGAAAGTACAACAGGAAAGGGGAGATCAGGATGGGCTGAAGTGGGAAGAGATATGAAACTTGAGCTTGCTGTTGAATAAGAGACAGATGAGAGGAAGAACAGCAAGAATTTGCACCTAAGCAGGCTTAGAACAAGTCCAAGGAAAAACTTAAAAATGGGAGAAAAAAGGGGGGAAAGTACAGAGATAGGAGAAAAGAAATGGAACTAGCTAGAGAAGCTAACATCAAATAGCAAGCAATGGAAACAAATGGAACAGTACAGAGTAAGAGGGATCATAATCATAAGAGATCAAATTCCACAATAGCAAAAGGCAGCCAGACTGGCTCTCAGGGCCCTATTGTTCAGGCTGATTCTATCCACAGGATTCACGCTAAAAGAATATACAGTTGACCCTTCAACAACTTAGAAGTTAGGGGTGCATGACCCCCATGTAGTTGGAAACTTATGTATAACTTTGACTCCCCCAAAATGTAACTACTAATAGCATGCTGTTGACTGGAAGCCTTACAGAAAACATAAATAGTCGATTATCACATTTTTTTAAAAGATTTATTTATTTATTTATTTGACAGAGAGAAAGGCAGCCAGAGAGGGAACACAAGTAGGGGGAGTGGGAGAGGGAGAAGCAGGCTTCCCGCTGAGCAGGGAGCCGGATGCAGGGCTCCATCCCAGAACGCTGGGATCATGACCTGAGCGGAAGGCAGACGCTTAACGACTAAACCACCCAGGTGCCCCGGATTATCACATATTTTGTATGTGACATGCCTTATATACTGTATTCTTATAATAAAGAAGAGAAAATGTTAATAAGAAAATCATGAGAAAATACATTTATATACTGTGCTGTATTTATTTTTAAGAATTTGTATAAGTGGACCGAAGCAGTTCAAAACCATGTTGTTCAAAAGTCAACTCTACTGTACCTTGACAGTGTCCAAGTAACATTTAAACCTATTTATGATGGACCTTGTTTGAAACTCTAAACAGTTTTTCTTCTCCATTAATTTGCCAGCACTAACAGTTCTATCACAAAATGCTTAACAAAGTGTTAACAGAAATGTAAATGATCTGTCTTGTTCTCATGCTCATTGCACTCATGATGTGTTCTCTCTACCTCTGGGACAGATTTCCTTAATGCAGTCCCGACTCCATTGAATTCCCCTCCAACTGTTGGAAACTTTGCCCATGATCATCCAAGAGATAATATGTGCTATTTCACTAAGTCATAGTAAGATGGCAAATTTTGAGCAAGAACTGCAGGTTTATTGCCCTAAAAATAAACCATTAATTTCCACAGCAGGGTCAGAGGTAAGAGTTATCCTGGCACCAAAGAACTCTCTCTGGCACCTGGCTGATGGAATGAAGCAAAGTTTAAAAGATCCAGGGCTAGAGGGTGGAAGATAATACACTCTGCATACCAAATATCCCAGTTATAGTTCTAGGTCGTGGTATCTTTCATTTGCATAACACTACACACTTTAAAAATTATTTCCCTTATCTTGTCTCGTGTTTTAAATGCTTTAAAATAAAATATCCTTAAAAACTAGAAAATATTAATTTGCTTTATTGTGGTATAGCATATATACAGTATAAACCACAAATCTTATACATACAACTCAGTGAATTCGTACGTATAAATACAAACACACACACAGTCCTATGTAAGCACCACTTCAAATCAAGATATAAAGCATGTCCAGCACCCCAAAGACTCTCTTGTAGTCCTCCCCTCAATAATTTTTTCCTCACAGAACTGAAACTTTTTTTAAAATAAAAATTAAAATTAGAGGCAATAACTCTCAGCTATCTCAATCCACTGATGTTTGCGGAAGCTTATTTCAAAATTTCAAAGTTTTAAGGAGTAGTGATATGTTTTCAGAGTTTCAAGAAGTAGTGGAAAACAGCAAAAAAAAAAAATTACCTGTGTTCATGGTTTCCCCAGGAAAAAATGTACTACCCCTCTCATCAAACCTCAGCCTTTTGAGTTCACTCAATAGGAATTTCTTTTAAATACTTTTAGAAGAAAATCATATCTAAGAAATGCTGATAACAGGAAAAACAAGTACCAGAAGACAATTATTAGCCTTTTAAAAAATTTAACCCAGGAATATACCCCACAATATAGCCATTACCAACATATGAGGTCAGCAGAAAGAGGATAAAGGAAATTGAGCAATGGGGATAGCTAGCTGGCCTGGCTCTTTTTCTTTTCTTTTTTTTGTTTTGTTTTGTTTTGTTAATTTTTATGCTTTTAACTTTTATCATGTTTAGCATGGAAATAGGAGACCAGCATAGATGTCACTGAGGGCAAGAATCAGAAGCAAGAAACAATTCCCAGAAAAGGGAATTTCACACTTTTCTGAGAAAGTTAGACTGGGTTATTTCAGGAAACTATAGACTTATGACTATTTAAATAGTTAAGCAAGTGGTGTGTGTGTTTTTTTTTTCCTGTAGGCCACATAACACAAACCACAGACAATAAATATCACTTGTGAAAATCAGGCAGAATGAAGAGAAGTTTCACAAATGCAACAAACTATAGACAGATAGTACCGAGAGACCTCGCCACAATAACTACCTCTATGGTCAGTGTTTGAAGCACATTCTGCAATTAGCAAAGGCTGAAGTCCTTAAATTTAATCATCATCAATTTACTGAAAATACAAAGATGAAATTTATGAGAGCTGCAATTATATACTTTTGCTCATCACTCAACAGCTACCTATGGTACTGTAATGGCAATGTTATTTGGAACATGCACCATATGACCAAAGCTAGCTTTGAGCAAAGCAACTTATATAAAAGCTTGAGACCCTGGGTTTAGGAGGGTCTCTAATTTTCTCCACTCCCTGACATAATCTCTATTCAATGTTCACTCTTTCCCATGGCAACAAGAGGTAAGAGAACTAAGCCTAGCTTCCAACTACCATGTAACCAATAGTGTCAAGAAATAGTGGAATCAAAACAGAAAAAAAACCTACTGTCCTTTGCTATCATTTTCTTTCTTATTCTTATGGCCAATAGGACATATCAGGTTGAATTATAAAAGGAAAATTAGAAGTAAATAAAAAATATAATCTTAAGAATGAGATTATTTGAGATTCAAAATAATATTCTTATGTATCTATTTTCATACAGCGTTAACTTTAAACAAAAAATCGAGGGCTTGATATTTTTTCCTCTGTTAGCTTGTCATAAGGGCCCTTTGTCCCAGCAGCCCTCTGTGTGAACTGAGAAAGAAGCCTCAGTACAACAATAGTGAATGGCATAGCTTCATTAATATACAACTTTTATTGACAATTCCTGGTCTCACCAGATTTTAGACGTGGTTGTATGATCCAACCCAGTTAATGATAGGCAATTCTGGCTGCATGGTCATTTGGTATCCCATAGTCTAGAGCCCAGTAGATAGCACCTCAGGAGCTGTTCATTGAATGGTGTACAGTTCTCTAGATGGTATGTGCTAGGGGTCTGCTTTGTGATTCTCCTTAGGTGGTTGTTAAAGACTGAATGTTTGTGTTCCTCAAAATTTATATGTTGAGGCCCTAACCCCCAGTGGGACTATATTTGGAGATGGGCCCTTTAAGAAAGTAATTAAAGTTAAATGAGGTTATGAGGTTGGATCCCCGATCTAACAGGATTAATGTACTCATAAAAAGAGAAACCAGAGAGCTTGCTTGCTATCTATCTATATCTTTATCTATCTATCTCAATCTCTCTCTGCCCATGCACTGAAGGGAGGCTTTATGTGGTGAGAAGGCAGGCATCTGTAAGCCAAGAAAAGAGCTCTTACCAGAAACCAATTCTGCTGGTCTGGAACTTCCAGCCTTCGGAACTATGAGAAATTTCTGTTAAGCCACCCAGTCTCTGGTATTTTGCTATAGCAGCCCGAGCAGACTAATACAGGGGGATTTCCACAAACTTCACACAGTGTCTTTTCTCACCACCAATACTCCTCCTATCATAAAGTCTGCTTGGTCATATGGCCTAAGCAGGAAGGCCACCTGCACCACAACTTAGAACTAGTGCAGAACACTTTCTTACTGTGGGCCCTACTCAAGGATGGCGGTCTTTTGTATCATCAAGAAAATATGTTGAAGAAATGTTCCCAAGTATAGAATATATTGCCTCTATAACTTAAGAGGCCTAGCAAATATTGTACTTACTTCTTAGTGCTGGGAGGTTTGAAACGCAACAATTTGCTCTTTATTTTGGACAGATATTCCAGTGTGCCCCCAAATCAATGTACTCCAAGAAAGTTGCTATTGTGGTAAGCATCTGAATCTTCATAGGGTTTATGTTCAATCCTCTAAAGCACATGTATCTACCAACATTTCCAATATGCTTGCCATGTTTTTTCATCCAGTCTGATGAATGTGGTATTATTAATATACAGGATGAAAGTGATATACTACAGCATGTCCAGACAGTGAATATTCCTTTGGACTATATTATGGTAGAGGGTGAGAAAACTAATCCTAGAATGATTATCATTTGAGTGAATGCAAACTGTTTCTGATCTCCCTTCCTGTTAGGAATGGAAAAGAACACAAACACCAGACTAATGCTTTATACCGTGTACCAGAGGCTGTGTTAATCTGTTCTAGCACAGATACCACATCTGGCACAGCAGTTGCAAACGGGCTATTGCCTGGTAGAATTTGCAGTAGTCTTCTCTAATTCTCCAGGATCTGTAATGAAACTCAGATATGATAGGAACTGCCTATATCCTTTAGGTCTTTAATGGTGGCACTAATCTCTACCCATTCCCTCCAGGATATATTATTATTGATTTACTCTCTGGGCTAGGGCTGAAGGGTAACTTCAGAAGCTTCCACTGGGCCTTCCACAATACGATAATACTTACCCCCTAAGCCAAAGAACGGAAGTGGAAATTCTGCCAACTACCTATATACACATTCCAATTACACATTCTGAGCCCAGTAAAGTGACCACAGAGTGGGTCTGTGGACCCACTAGACTCACCCTCAGGCAGACCTGAGTCAGAATTCCATTTACTACTGGCCTTCATACACCTTACCCACCCTCCCACAGAAGGGCCCCATAGGTCTCTAGGCATCAACATCAACTAGTACCCTGTATCCAACTGTCCTCAAAATGTTTAAGTATTCCCTTTTTCCCAGTATACAGTTATCTAAGTACATGGCCTTAGTTCCTTTGGGGAAGTACTGGAAGAACCATTACCATATACATTTGACATGCTGTTGCAGGGTGTTTCTTCCTAAAAACCTAGCCTTTCCTTCAATTTATGGCTTCTAACTCTAAAAACTGGCTCAGGTCTAAAACCTGGGCAAAGAATTGTGGCATTTTATTAAGGCAATTGCCCTCAGCTTCCTGATTACCCATCCTGCTAAGTTCTGCATCTCCTTTTGGGTTTAGTTCCTTTTTTCCCTTCCTTAGCAAGCTCACATTAAATTTGACTTGAAACTAGCTATTTATT
Source organism: Ailuropoda melanoleuca (assembly GCF_002007445.2). Taxonomy (NCBI): domain Eukaryota; kingdom Metazoa; phylum Chordata; class Mammalia; order Carnivora; family Ursidae; genus Ailuropoda; species Ailuropoda melanoleuca. The sequence continues at coordinate 68,388,984 of NC_048220.1, read as the reverse complement.
GGTCAGGATCTGAGGGGGTGGCCTATGTGGTTTTGCAAGGCAAAGGCTACATTACCCTCAGGTAGGGCGTAGAGTCTCTAACAAAGAAAAGGCTACTTTTGCAAGCCTAAAAAGTTAAGGGAGAGTTAATTAAGTTCCTTGACGCTGATGTTCCCATCTCAAGTTTTAGGGTCTTATTCTTTTCCAAAACTAGGAAAATTTGGCATAGCAAAATTTGTCATATGTCCTTGGCATAGAAATTTGCTGGGGCTGAATATTTAACCTTTTCTGTAAATGTGCTATTTTTTTTTAAGATTTATTTATTTATTTTAGAGAAAGAGAGAAAGAGCATGAGTGGGAGGGGCAGAGGAAGAGGAAGAAAGAATCTCAAGTAGACACCACACTGAGCACAGAGCCCAACGTGGGGCTCAATCTCACAACCCTGAGATCACCAGCTGAGCCAAAGCCAAGAGTCTGACACTTAACTGACTGTACTACCCAGGAGCCTCAAAATGTGCCATTCTTAAAATTTTATCTTGGTTGTCATCCTCGGTGCTTTCTGCCCGGAAGCTGCAGATGAGTCTCTTTATTTGCGGCTAAGGAGATCCCAACTTCCATACTCCTTCTTCGATTGGTAATTAATCATTGTCTTTCTCTTATGCCTTAAAGAAACTCAGGATAGGCACAGAATTCCATTATCCTTATAATTAGTACTCTCACCTCTCAAAAGTCTGAGATGTTGCACCATCCAGTTCATTCTCTTCCATGGGTACCCCATCCAGTTCATCACCAGTGACAAGTGTAAACAAATGAATGACTACTTCATGGTAGGGATTAAATGCCATTGCCAGGCAACTGCAGTAACCCATCTCCAAAATCCTATTTTAGAGTCAGCTTCCTTAGAGCACTTCTGGTACCAAATCACTTAGAGGTCAATTTCCCTAGGAAATATTCTGAAGGAGTTCTGAGTGCATAAAGTTTATTGAGGAGAGTCCTTTAAATCAACACCTGTGGGGAGTAAAGGAAGTAGGTGTGGACAGAAAGGAGAACTGAACTTCAATGCAGTCACAACAAAGGATTCAGCTGTCACACTGGAAATCTCTGGAGCTGGGGGGGCCCTTCCTCAAAGCAATGAGTTAAGTCTTTGTTCCCATGCCTGACCAATCATTGTATATAGGCTATCCTTAGGAAAGTGATGTGATCTAGCGTAAGACAACCCTTTGGCTGGGGACAATCCCCAGGGAGGCACTTAGCTTAAGGCCCTCAGTTTCCCACCTTCTCAGTTACTGGGGAAGTTAGTGACTTGGTTCAAAAGGGGAGATCTGGATAGTAGCCTACAGTATCCACTAGGTAGTATAAACTCACACTACACACACACTTTTTTTTTAAATGAGACTGAGAATAAAGTCTAGAAACAATGCTTCTTTTGATAGATTTTTCTAAGAAAAATAAGGCACCCCATCCTTCAAAATGCTGAAAACTGTTCTTCTACCACAAGAAAAATACTCAATGATTTCAATCAAGGACAGGATCAAGAATTTAAATATTCTTGCCACAATGAAACCAAAACATAATATTTAATACAGATAAAAGTCAGTGCAAATTATTTAATAGCACAAACATAGACTAGAAGAGACTTGATATGATAACATTTCATGCAGAAAATATGCAGGGGGGTTAGGCGCTTCCAAGCTTAATAGGTTTCAAGAGTATAAAAGCAACTACCAAGAAAGCAAGTGCATTTAGTCTCTATTAATATAGTATTACCAGCAAATGTTATGGTTCTGCCATATATCTCATAATGGACAACAACATCTGGAGAAATACTCAGCTCCCAGTTTCATGTTTTAAAAACACCATTCAAAACCAGACTGAGTCCCAACAGTAGCAATCAGAGGTCTGAAAATAATGCCCTACGGAGAAAAGCTGAAGGGTAAGGGATGGTTACTCCAGAAAGAAAAGGCCTTCATGGGGGAAGAAGGGAGTCAATTGAATATATTGGGTCTGGGTTTCTCCAGAAAGAAGGGCTAGGATTTGTGGGTAGAAATTACAGGGAACAGATCTCAACTCAATATAATGAACAACTTTCAAACAATTAGAGCTGCCTGACAATGGAGCTAGTAGTAATGGCTCTGCCCTCAACGCACCTAAGCCAAAGCTCTTCTCAGGGATACTGGGGGTTACCCACACCCCCCCCCCGGCCCTCACACACACTTAAAAATTTTATTTTTCTAAGACCAGGGGTTGAGAACTAAAACCACACCAGGCCAGAGAAGGAATACATTTCAAAAAGAGGCTATTTTTTCCTTTACTTTTCCATGAACATCTCTACTATATATAAAACTCTCCCGAGTTCAGCAATAGGGCAGGAATCCTGCTATTATTTCACTTTCCCAAGAAAACAGAAGCATGGTGAATGAGTGAGTGAATGAATGAATAAATGATAAAATGACAAACAGCTCATTAATAAACCAATACAACTCAGATATTTCTTATCTCCTATCTAGATGTGTCCATTCATATTCTTTCTCAAGAATTCTGCAATAAAATGAGTTATCTGTGTGAACTCAAGTAAATTGTCACCTCCTTGTGGGCCTTGTGGGCCCAGTCCCCACATCTGGGAATAAATACAGGAGCTGGAGCAAAATAATCCCTCAGTCTCTCTCAGACTGAACAGTCTCATAGCCCAAGGAAAGAAGGTATTGTTTTTAAGAATGCCTTGGAAATCATTAGTTATCCAGGAGAAGCAGCATTGTTTTTTTTGGCTATACAAAAGTAGTTGTGGAAGATTTGTTGTTGAAATTTATGACTTAGCAAAACACCCGGAAGAAAGCAAGAAATAAAGAACTCGCAAGAAGAAAAATCTCTAGGATAATCAGAGATATTTATTTGGTTTGGTTTTTCACTTTTTATTTGTTCCTGTGAGTTCACAGAAATGTTTCAAAAATCTGCTACTCAATATTAGGTATTCATGACTAGCAGGAAGTCAGTTGATTTTAGGAACTCTTAGAAGAACATCCTCCTTAGAAATGATGCTTTTTTTAAAAAAGAAGATACTGAGTTTTTTTCATTTTTTGGAAGAAAACATTTTGCAATACTATAAAAATCAGAACATAATTGACTGAGGCTTTTTTTTTTTTAAGACAGGGATGTCATGGGGCGCCTGGGTGGCACTGCGGTTAAGCGTCTGCCTTCGGCTCGGGGCGTGATCCCAGCATTATGGGATCGAGCCCCATATCAGGCTCCTCCGCTATGAGCCTGCTTCTTCCTCTCCCACTCCCCCTGCTTGTGTTCTCTCTCGCTGGCTGTCTCTATCTCTGTCGCATAAATAAATAAAATCTTTAAAAAAAAAAAAAAAAGACAGGGATGTCATGTTCTATATGTGTTCAGTATTTGTGTAATATTTTAAAAGTTTATCATCTTGTACTTGAATCAAAGTTCCACGAAAGAATTAAATATAGATTATTATATGATGTTAATAAAATTGTTGAAGATATAGTGAAGGTATTATTAAATAACTTTTCATCTGAACCCAAAAAAAGGGAAAAGTGTGTGATTTTTTCCCCCATCTAAGAGCAGCACTATGGTTTAATACAGTGAGGAGCTGATTAAAATGGGTACTTTGGTAACAAAAGGCACATTCTTCCTTAAACATTTACTTCAAATCTAACACAGACCTGAAATACATACATTTGTTATTATTGTGAGTTCTGGTACTCTGATCACTGATAAAATACAATAAACTCTCTGAAGGAACAACATAATCTAAACATTTATTTTGGATTAATTCAACAGATTAACTATTCACGTAAAATGCTAGCCACAAACAGCTGTAAATCAGCTGCTAAAAAACTATATGAATAGCTATGAATAGAAGTGAATACGAATAAAAGTGTAATTTCATAATAAAGAAAATATAAGCCAGGGAAGGAAAATGTCAATATAATTTGGGAGAGGGCTGTGAGTAAAGAAGGTGAAAGAGAGAAAGGTCAGAAGGTAGAGATGTCCACATGGGAGCATCTAGTAAAGGAGCAGCAAAATGGGGAAAAGTGGGAGTTCTGGGAGTAGCATTGAGATTCCGCACCTTGGGGACTCACTTGAAGGATAAATCTTAATGACTTCAAGGATGGGTCATGCACCCAAACTTAAAGAACTAGCTAATGTTTGTGAGGTGCTCTCCTATTTACAAAGTACTTTCACATTCTTGATAGCATTTAATCCATCCACCCTCTCAGATGGTGTCTATCTAGTATCCTCATTTTTAAAGATGGAAACTAAGGCTGAGATGAAAGATTTGCTCCGATTCACACCAGGCCTTCGACCTCCAATCTCACACACTCAGCACACACCACAGTGCAGCTTCAAGATGGCTTCTGGTTTATTTTACCGACTTGGCAGATATTAGGAAGAAAACAGACTAGTAAAAAATAAATCATACTGAACTACACTACATTTTATGTATTTCAAAGTGCTTTCACACACAGTCTACTGTTTGCTCCTCAGGAACTATTATTTCCATTTTATAGATTAAGGAAACGATGGCACAGAATAACTCAAAATTCTATAGGAACTTACTGAGGTGGAATTAAAAGCAAAGTCCACCAACTCTGGCTTTTCCCATGCCACCAGACTTAGTCCTTTTTCTGGTGCAAGGTTTTTGCAAAGCTGATCTTAGGACTAGGCCATGATGAATGAGACTTACAGAAAAGAAGACTGGAAGGAAAAAGGAAAATCTCCTAGTTTACACAGAAATCGAATAGGATCCCATAAACAGACTTACATTAAACTGGTCTGAAAAAGCCTTCAAGTTAAAATATTAGCAACCATAAGTGCTTTGGAAAGGAAAGAACAAGGCCTCTGCAAGAATCACCACATGGCTCTCCTATGACTGCCGTCTGCACCACAAAGAAATGCAATATTCAAGATCAACATACAGTAAGAATGAACCACAACAGGCTTCCAGTTATGGGATGAATAAGTCATGGGGATGAAGGGCACAGGACAGAGAATATAGTCAGTGGTATTGTAGTGGTGTTGTACAGTGACAGATGGGAGCTACACCTGCAGTGAGCACAGCACAATGTACAGGCTGTGGCATCACCGTGTTGTACACCTGAAACTAATGCAACACTGTGTGTTAACTACAATTCAGTTAAAATAATAAGCTACAACAAATGAATGAGTAAGAGGCATTATGAACCCCATCTGAGCTGCAAAAATAATGATGCCAGTTTTTCTAAAGCAGCACTGAAGGTTGGGGAAGGCGTCTTGATATTACAGATGGGGAAACTGTTTTTACCAACTAAGCTCATCATGTGTATGTGGAAGACAATCAGAAGGTATTTTACTTTTAAAGGGCAGTGAGTAAATATTCCCAGAAAAACTGAATAAAATTTGAATAAGATTTCATTTATTACAGATGACATTATTTCCTTTTTCGAGGTCCCTGACCTGCCCTATTTGATGTTCAGTAACAGATTAAAATGTATTTGCAAGAAATCGTGATACTAATATTTTGCTAATACTCTTCTTCAAGAAGATTGCTTATGTCATGCTGCATGATTTTAAAAACTGCAAAATAAAGATCTGAAAAATAATTAGCTCAGCAATAATGACCTCAATTTAGTAATGCAGTCTTTCTACCCATCTCACACCAGGATAGCTGTAATTACTCCAAAGTCTATCATGGAATTTTTCCAAGCCTCAAAATAAACTAAAGAAAAAAAACTGCAAAACTTTTAGGAGATAAGATGGCAAAAGAGTGTCACAAAATCTAATTATAGGTAATGCAAGTCTAAAAAGAAATCTAGAGATCACTGAATTAGACCAGTGGCTCTCAACCTTGGCTGAAAGAATGTGAGTTTTTTTAAAATCCTAATGTCCAGACTACACCGCAGACCAATAACATCAGAATCTCCAGGAGTAAGACCTAGGCATGAATATTTTTTCTGGTTCCCCAGGAGATTTCAATGCACAGCCAAGGTTGAGAACCACTGGAATAGAACCATTAAAAGACTAGATCCTTAAAATGGTGCTATCTTTTGTTAGGCTTAAAGGAAGAAAAGTATGAAAAATTAAGTGAGAGCTAGCTGAACCACTTCCTAACTGTATGACTAAGGCAAGTCTTCACTTCTCTGAGTCTCTAGACTTTCTCAGAGGGCTGCCATGAAGAAGACACTAAATGAGAGAACATGCAAAAGCCTGTAGCCCACTACTTGACTCATAAAAGCATGAAATAAATCTCCCTTTCCTCCCCTTCCAACCCCCCAAGTGTTTCAGGTAAGTACTACTTCCTGCCCAAATGGATTAAAGAGTAATAGATCTAATCACAGGTCAAAACTCTTCTCAGAGAATTTTTAGGCAAATACAACTACAGCCATTCTTTCTCCAATAATGGAACAAAAATATGCACAGAGTCTTCAATTCACTAATAACTCCCACACCAAAAGCTCACCTAAAAATTGGTTGTTTGAAGCAAAAATGAGATAGCATATTTTTCCAGTCAGCTAAGCCAGAAGATTGAGGATCATCGATAATTGCCAGCATCGGCAAAGATTAAAATTAAAAAAAGAGAAGATTGTGGTAATGTAAATTAGCAAATTTTTGGAGAGTAATTTGGCAGTATCTATCAAAAATTTAAATGTACGTACTCTTCCATTCAATTAACCTATTTCTGGGTACCTATCCTAGAGACATACCTACACATGCCAACTATTGCTATGTTTTTGCTTTTGTTTTCATGGTACTTAACAACTTTCTGAAATCCTTTGTTTGCAGTCCATCAAGACTAGAAGGTAAACCTATGTGGAAAGAGTCTCTTGAGTCTTGCTTCCCAGGTGAGAAGGGCTACGCTTGCCAACAGGGCCCATGTTATGGACATATTTTCTGCTTACAATGTCATGAGGCTTGAAATATATACTTACTTGGTTTCTCGTGGACTATTTCCATTAATCCATTTATGGCTCCCTTTATTTATCTTATTTCAATAACATATTAACACCTATGAATAGACCATTTAACCCAAACAATGATATTAACAATAACTATATCTATTTATACGCTCTCCCCATGCCATCCTCTGTCTACCCTCCACCCTCGCCACCTCAGGAGTAACCACTATCCCTAACTTTGTGTTTATTTTTCCTTTGCTTGTTTTTGAATGTTACAAAAATGGTATTGTACTATACATAGTTTTCTGGGATTTTCTTTTTCACTCAGCATTTCGTGACAGATTCATCTTGCTGTTATCTGTACTTTCACTCATTGCAAGTAAATCTTCCATTGTGAGAATTAGCCATAATTATTTACCTTTTTCTCCTGTGGTCAGCATTTTTGTGTTTCCATTTTGGGGCTATTAACAACAGTGGTACTATGAACATTTCCTGACATTTTCATAGCACCAGGGTGACTTCTGGCAGGAAATCTGACTGCCATCACACTAACCCCATCACCCACAAGAGTCATCAATGGGCTCCCCTACAAGGCTGAATTTCTCTCCTCACTACCTCCCCCGACCATACTAATTCAAGGCAATGTAGGGAGTGAACCTGTAAAAAGGGCAAGCACACCTATAAAAAGGCAGCACTTGGGAGCGAGCATTTGGCATAACTGGCTCCTTCCAGAACTAGCCTGCTATCTCCAAACCCAGACTGACTGCTTCCTTGCCCATCTCCTGCCAGAATTTTAAAGATCTTTTACTTGAAATACAAATTCTTGAACACTTTGATTTCAATACTTTATTCCTATCATTTAAAAAAATTAACTGCAAAGAGAATTTTAGCTACTGATAATAACTCCCACAGATATTCTTGTTTAGCACTCATACTTGACATCTAATACCACAAAATCCAAAGAGGACTCCTTCACACACAAACACAAACACACACACACACACACACACACACACACTCACACACACACGAGCCTGAATGAAACATCCAGTATCAACAGCTACTTATAACCTCTTGTATTTCCTCTTATCAAAGTAAGACATAAAAGACTTAGGACAACTTAGTGAAAAAGAAAGAAAGAAAAGAAAGAAAAGAGAAAGAAGGAAGGAAGGAAGGAAGGATGGAAGGAAGGAAGGAAGAAAAAGGAAGAGAATAATCCATGCATTGTCTTGTAATGATTTTTTTTCACTTAATTAAGAATAGGGCTTGTAGCTTTTTGTAATACCTCTGTAGATACTGCTTTTGTCTCACCAGGGTTTGAAATCTTTGCTCTGTTCCCATTGTCTAAAGACTTCAAATTACATAAATTATTTCCTTTAAATTCCGTTTTTTAAAAGCTGCTGCCTCCTCCCAAGAAAGAGAAAACAACAGGAATCACCAAAGGGGCCAACTAAAAATAGCCTTGTAGATAATCCAGTGCCCCACCCCGTGCTTCCTGTTCAGATTTCAGGTGTTTGGGGGAGGAGGAAGAGAGGCCACTTGACCCCTCTATTCCTAAACACACACTCACCAGTCCCGCTATCCACCACAGCCTACATCCTCGGGATCCAGGAGCTCTTTTCAACCTTCACCTCCAGTCAGCACCTCCATACACGAGTACTGCCCCTTTGCTTCGGTCAGCCCCTTTGCTTCGGTCGCCCCTGCCTGAGTCTTGCCAGTACAATGGGAAACACTGGTGGCGGACACCCAGCCAGTGAACTACTTTCAGCTCCATCACATTCTAGAGCAATACTCAACAATCCATTCCAGAGCCCACTTGTGAGCAACTGTTGCGGCCCCCCAAACAGCTTAATAAAATCAAGTCTTTCTTCCTTATCCTCATGCCTTGTGACAGGTGCCATTCTCTCCACACACCTCTTCACAAAGACTACTGAGATCATCAGCATGAATTTCCTCAATATCTTACACCTCCCCCGCCCACGCTTTTATCTATTTTTACTATACCCATTGATGCCAGCTTTCTCCTCATCCTAGAGGAAGTGACCTCCCTTTTCTGGTTTCTGGCTAATTCCTTCACCTGTGCGGGCAAATTCCACCCCCTGCCACAGAGTTCAGAATCACTCTTACTCTTTCTCTCTCTAGTTTGGCTACTTCACACACACAAGCATTCACTTCTTAAAACCAACAAACAAAATGCCACCATCCCTATTTTTCTCTTTCCCCTCACAAAAAAGAACAGAGGACAGTTCCACCCCATGCCCATTTCTTACCTCCTGTCCACTCTTCCGCATACTGCAATCTGGATCCCAGCCCTAGCACTCTACACAAGAATCTCTAGCCAAACTGTGACACGAGCCTCACCCACCCCCAGTTGCTAAATCCAATGCATTTTTTTAGTGTCAATCTTAGCTGACCTCTCTGAGCCAGTTGACAATATTAATCACTTCCTCTCTCTTGAAATCTTCTTCTCTCTTGGCTTAAAAACTGTTTGCCTTCTTTACATATATGACCATTTTCTTTCCTAATCTCCCCACCCTTGCTCTTTTTGCCTCCTGTTCTGTTGCCTTCCTCTTAAAACATTCGTGCTCCCTATGGCCTACTCTACTCATTACTCTGAGCACATTTTCATTATAAAATACCACCTCCCCAATATCCATCATGGAGCCCCCACTCTCCCATAGAGCTATAGACCCAAAGAGCCAACTGACTTCAGAGCATCTCAAATGTAACAAGTCCCACTCTGAGTTCATAATTCCCCTCATTCCCAACCTTGTCCCGCGCCTTCAACCAATAACCCTGACCTTCTTCCTATTTTCTCTAAGTGAATGGAATAACCATCTGCCTAATCCCATCCAAGTGGGATTCTCAGGAAGTATGGCAGCTCCCCAACATCATTACATCAGTCCCTGAGGCTTGTACAATCCACCTCCTTAACATCACTGCCATCTATTCCCCCTTCTCCATTCCCATTGTTTGTCTCTTAATTCACACTCTTCACAGTGTTAAAATTAGAACTACATTGGGGCGCCTGGGTAGCACAGCGGTTAAGCGTCTGCCTTCTGCTCAGGGTGTGATCCTGACGTTGTGGGATGGAGCCCCACATCAGGCTCCTCTGCTATGAGCCTGCTTCTTCCTCTCCCACTCCTCCTGCTTGTGTTCCCTCTCTCACTGGCTGTCTCTATCTCTGTCAAATAAATAAATAAAATCTTTAAAAAAAAATTAGAACTACATTTACAGACAGTACTACATGCTAGAACTTAACATACATAATTCTCACAAGAGAAAATAATGTAAGGAGGTATTGTTCCCTATATTTTTACAGATGAAAAAACTGAGACCTAGAGAAGAAAAATAGTTGTCCAAGCGCACAGAATCCAGAAGTGGCAAAGCCAAGGTCCATCCAAATTTAAGTCTTCCTGGCTCCAAAGGTTACATTCTTTCCCTCATTTTAGCAAGCTCCTGTTGCAATAGCTTCCTGATTGATCTCCCTGTATCTCATCTCACATTCCAAGTCTTATTCAATCTACATCACAGACAAAATCAGCTTTCGTTTTTTAAAAAATTATTTTATTATGAAAACAGCACACATTCAGAAAAAGTACATACAATAAGAGCAGTTTAAATTATTATAAAGTCATCTTTGTAAAATGCAAATCTAACCTTGTTCCTGACATTTTCCTAACCTTTTCAAAGTCCACCCCTCACTGCCCTTCCGGTTAAGTCAAAGCTTAGCAAAGCACAGAGAGCCTTCTGGGAAGTGACCTCAGCCCACTCCTTCACTCCCATCTCCCACCAGGCCAGATGGTTCACCGCACACTCTAGCCTCATGGACTCTATCTCCCAGCTCTGGGCTTTGATCTTACCTGGCTCCCAAATGAGAATCTGGAGTGTGTCCTCCCCTCCTCAATCTTACCTCCTCCATCGCATTCTCACTTTGACCTTCGGGAATGACATCTTACTGCTCTTTTCAGAAGATGCTGTGTCTAAGTGAAAAAGAGGCTCTTGGCAACACGCATGGCCACAGTAGTATAGTTCTTAAAAGGCCTCACTGTTCACATGGAACATCAGAACCAGTGAAGTTCTACATTATGTAGAACATGTCTACTCTGTCCAGAAAAAAACAAAAACACCACCACCAAAAAAGTAGAGACTTGGGGCGCCTGGGTGGCACAGCAGTTAAGCGTCTGCCTTCGGCTCAGGGCGTGATCCCGGTGTTATGGGATCGATCCCCACATCAGGCTCTTCCCCTATGAGCCTGCTTCTTCCTCTCCCACTCCCCCTGCTTGTGTTCCCGTTCTCCCTGGCTGTCTCTATCTCTGTCGAATAAATAAATAAAATCTTTAAAAAAAAAAAAAGTAGAGACTTGAGGCAATCATTTTTGGTTATTTACAATGATTTGGAGGAAGTGCTCTACTTTGATTAAAGACTATACTTCAGGGGCGCCTGGGTGGCTCAGTCGTTAAGCGTTTGCCTTCGGCTCAGGGCGTGATCCCAGCGTTCTGGGATCGAGCCCCGCATCAAGCTCCTCCGCTGGGAGCCTGCTTCTTCCTCTCCCACTCCCCCTGCTTGTGTTCCCTCTCTCGCTGGCTGTCTCTCTCTGTCAAATAAATAACTAAAATCTTAAAAAAAAAAAAAAAGACTATACTTCAGTAATTCCCACTCACAGTCCCTTACCACACCAAAACTCAGGTCAAAGTGGCTGATGACATTATTACTGCCATTATTTTAGCTAACCCATCTAGCTGTGCAAGCTAGAAACCTCAAACACATCCTTGACATTTTCCTCCCTGCCCCTCAACCTACTACATACAACTTCCTATTTTGCTTTCTAAATTATCTCCTGAAGCCCCCAATTTCTAGGCATCTCCAGCATCATTCTCCTCATCCAAGCTGTTATTGTCTCCCAGCTAGACTACTGTAATAGCCCCTTCACTGATCCACATAATACACTCTGGCCTCTTCTCACCCATTCTCCATATTGGAGCTACTTATCTCTGCAAAACACAAATATGATCATATCAACATCCCACCCCCATCTCTGCATGGTTAAAACTTTTTAATGTCCTGTCTTTACTTTTGTGACAAAGTCAACACTAATATTTTCAGCACCTACAACAAAATTTGGCAACAGTAAGCACATAATAATTTGGATTACATGAATAAATGAGTATGACTTTCATTTATACTCCTCTGTTCTCTGAGAATTCTAGCCCTCTCAACTTTCTTTCAGTTCTACATTCCCTCTAATTACTTGGCTTTTCCCTCTGTTCTGTACCTGCTTCCTTTCTTCCTTCCTTCCTAACAAGTTAATTCCTACCTTCTTCCTTCAGATCAGAATGTAATCATCATGTTTCCAGAACAGCTTCCTCTAACCAGCCTCAATAGTCCCAAGTCTTCCTTACAGGCTCTCACTGTACCACGAGCCTCTTCTCCACATGCTTGTCACGCTTACAGTTTTATATGCTTGTGTAATTAGTGATGTCCACTGCCCTGTTAGCTTGTAGCACTATGAAGGCAGGATTATGTCTCTTTTCCCTCATCAATATATCTCAGGTACTTAGTATAGGGTTTGACATTCAGGAGACATTCAATAAATAGTGAACAGACTAATGAATGCATTATAAATTAATATACCGAGTGCCTATCTTTTTATATTTCCATTTTAATACAGGCCTGAAACCTAGAAGTTCACTTGAGAGTCAAATCACAGAAGATGGTTCTCTTTCTACTCTTCTTTTTTCTTTGAAAGTTCTTGATGAAGCCTGACACATAATTTCTGAACTCCTAAAATACAATGCTTTTAAATATTATTTCATCTGAAATGTTACAGGACAATTGTCATTTTTTAAAAGATACTTTTCTGGATTTTGAAAACCCAAAACTAAAGAAGTAGGCAGAATTTGCAATAATAAGCCCTGAATAAAATCAAAACCTTTCTAACCTAAAGCAAGATCTCACACTACCAACAAAGTGCATACTTTTTCTCTGGACAAAAAATAAACTAATTTTAAACACAAATAATATGGCTTGATGCTTCTTGGGGTATATTGGTATACATGCAGGATGTTTTGAAGAAATCACAATGTTTTAAACATCAATACATGTAGTTGGTCAATGCGTCTGACATTCCCAGAAAAAAATCAAACCATAAGTTATACACTTTGTAAAGGACTGATTTTAATTTTTTTAAGAAGTATGTCTTGTCACTCTTTTGGTAAGACTCTTTGTAAAATGAAAAGAGGACTCTTGCCACACTGCAGGCCAGAGGCAGTGTCACCCACTGTAGATAATGCCACCTGTGTAAGTAATAAAGAAGTCCTAATACACTTAGGGCATACCTTTCTTTTCTGAAGTGGAAATTTGATGAAATCATTTTAATTTTGGGGTTTCTCTAAAACGCTATTTTTTAAAAAGATTTTACTTACTTATTTGACAGAGAGAAAGAGCACGAACAGGAGGAATGGCAGGCAGAGGGAGAGGGAAAAACAGGTTTTCCACCGAGCAGGGAGCCCAATGCGGGGCTCGATCCCAGGACCCTAGGATCATGACCTGAGCCGAAAGCAGATGCTTAACCAACTGAGCCACCCGGCGCCCCTTAATTTTTGGATAATTTATGGTGTTGTGAAGATGGAGTATACAGTCCTCTTCGGTTAAAGACTATGCCAGAGTTGTTTCCACCTCTACCCCACAATTCAGATATATATTATGCAGGTTCCACCAAAAGTTAAAAATAGAACTACCCTACAATCAAGCAATGGCCTTACAGGGTATTTATCCAAGGAATACAGAGTCACTAATTCAAAGGGACACATGCACCCCTTGTTGATGGCAGCATTTTTTACAGTAGCCAAATTATGAAAGTAGCCTAAGTGTCCATCAATTAACCAATGGATAATGATGTGGTATATAAAGATGTGGTGTGTGTGTGTGTGTGTGTGTATACACACACACACATAATTTTGTATATGTGTGTATACACACACACAATGAATATTATTCAGCCTTAAAAAAGAACGAAATCTTGTCATTTGCAATGACAATGGATCTGGAGCTAGAATATAATGTTAAGTGAATAAGTCAGAGACAGCAAATACCATATGATTTCACTCATGTGGAATTTAAGAAAAAAAACAAATGAGCAAAGGAAGAGGGAGAGTAAGAGAGAAATCAAGAAACAGACTCTTAATTATGGGGAACAAACTGATGGTTTAGCAGAGGAGAGGTGGGTGGGGGGACAGGAGAAACAGGGGGTGTTGTGATGAGCATCGGATGATGTATGCAATTGTTGAATCACTATAGTGCATACCTGAAACTAATATAACACTGTTTAAAAAAGAAAGAAGTTTTAGGGGCACCTGGGTGGCTCAGTCGTTAAGTGTCTGCCTTCAATTCAGGGCATGATCCCAGTATTCTGGGATCAAGCCCCACATCAGGCTCCTCCGCTGGGAGCCTGGTTCTTCCTCTCCCATTCCCCCTGTTTCTGTTCCCTCTCTCGCTGGCTATCTCTTTCTCTGCCAAAAAAAATAAATAAAATCTTTAAATAAATAAATAAATAAAATAAAGTTCAGGGGAAAAAAAGAAAGAAGTTTTAAAAAATAAAAATAAAAAAAACTGAGTTAAAAATACTAATAATACTAATGACTAATAATACAAGATTATAGGAGACGTAGGAAGATACATCTGGATCTCTACAAACGAACATCTCCAGCACTGAGTATTGAGGTATGAAGCAGAGAGCCGTGAATCTGCACACAGATATCGGAAGATAAATGGAAGGGGGAGGGAGCCGTCGCGCTCACCTGCACTGGGGAGCAGGCCAGACTCGAGGACCGGCACCTGTGAGAAAGCAGGCTGAGAGGTTGAGCCTGGGAACATGAGCATGACCAGACTGAAAACCGGAGCTCCAGAGCGCTCACTCGAACTAGACTGAAACCGGGAGCTCGGGAGCGTGTGCTCAACCAGACAGAAAACCGGCGCTCTGGAGTGCGCGCAAACCACACTGAAACAGGGAGCTCAGGAGCGCACACGTGGGAACCGGGGGTGGCTGGCAGTGTTAGAAGCACAAAAGACAGAGACATGCTGGCCCTGGGAGTGAGGGCTGGGACAGTGGCTGTGTGGCACACATCCTGGGACACTGCAGGGTTTTTGGCAGCACGGACAGAAACAGACTTAAAGTGGCCAGGAGAGCTCAGTGGAGAGTGGATTGCGATCTCTCTGTTCTGAGACAGAGGCTAGGATACGGCCACTGCTGCTGCTCTGACTCTCAGAAGAGTCAAAGAAAACCACCAGGGAAAAACGCCAGAGAACAAAAGCCCAGAAATACCAGCTCACATTGTGCCCATCCCCATCCCCCCTCGCAGGGGACGGGGCAACTCTACCCAAACAGGTTTGCCTGAGTATCAGTGCGGCAGGCCCCTCCCCCAGAAGGCAGGCTGAAAAATCAAGAAGCTCACATCCCTAAGGTCCCTATAAAACAAGTGCACACTGCCTGGGTCCTGGTCAATAATTTGGGATCTGTGCATCCCGGCAACCTCTCCTCATCAGAATGATGAGGAGGAGAAACCCTCAGCAAAGATAGGACACAGAGACTGTGGCCTCTGCCACAGAACTGATGGATATGGATATAACCAAATTGTCAGAAATGGAGTTCAGAGTAACAATGGTCAAGATGATGTATAGGCTTGAAAAAAGATTAACAAAAATATTAATCAGAATATAGAATCTCTAAAGGCAGAAATGAGAGCGAATCTGGCAGAAATTAAAAATGCTATGAATCAAATGCAGTCTAAACTAGACGCTCTGATGGCCAGGGTAAATGAGGCAGAAGACCGAATTAGTGAATTGGAGGATGGGATGGTAGGAGAGAAAGTTAAACAGAAACTTGGCTCAAAAAAATCCAATCTCAAGAATGTAGATTATGGGAGATTACTGACTCAATGAAACATTCCAATGTCAGAATCATTGGCATCCCCAAGGGGGTGGAGAAAAAGAGAGGTCTAGAAGAGATATTTGAACAAATTGTAGCTGAGAACTTCCCTAACCTGGCAAAAGAAACAAGCATTCCTGTCCAAGAGGCAAAGAGGGCCCCTCCCAAGATCAATGAGAACAGACCTACACTACGTCACATCATAGTGCAATTCGCAAATATTAGATCTAAGGATACAGTCTTGAAAGAGGCCAGGGGGAAGAAAATCCTTACGTACAGAGGGAAGAATATCAGAATAACGTCAGACCTGTCTACAGAGACCTGGCAGGCCAGGAAGGGTTGGCAAGGTATTTTTAAAGCTGTAACTGAATGGAACATGCAGCCAAGGATCCTTTATCCCGCAAGGCTGTCATTCAGAATTGATGGAGAGATAAGGACCTTCCAAGACCAGCAGAAACTGAAGGAATTTGTGACCACCAAGCCAGCCCTAACAGAAATATTAAGGGGGGTTCTATAAAAGTAAAAAGGCCTCAAGAGTGATACAGAAGAGAAATTTACAATCTATAGAAACAAAGACTTCACAGGCAACATGACATCATTAAAATCATATCTCTCAATAATCACTCTCAATGTGAACGGCCTAAATGCTCCCATAAAACACCACAGGGTTGCAGTTTCGATAAAAAGACATGACCCATCCATTTGCTGTCTACAAGAGACTCATTTTGAACCTAAAGATACATCCAGACTGAAAGTGAAGGGATGGAAAACCATTTTTCATGCCAATGGACCTCAAATGAAAGCTGGGGTAACAATTCTCATATCAGTCAGATTAGATTTTAAACTAAAGTCTGTAGTTAGAGATACAGAAGGACACTATATTATTCTTAAAGGATGTATCCAACAATTTGATATGACAATTATAAATATCTATGCCCCCAACAGGAGAGCAGCTAGATACACAAGCCAACTCTTAACCAGAATAAAAAGACATATAGATAATAATACGTTAATAGTAGGGGACCTCAACACTCTGCTGTCAGCAATAGATCACCTAAGCAGAAAATCAACAAAGAAACAAGAGCTTTGAATGACATACTGGACCAGATGGACCTCATAGATATATACAGAACACTACACCCCAGAACAACAGAATACCCATTCTTTTCAAATGCACATGGAACTTTCTCCAGAATAGACCATATACTGGGTCACAAAACAGGTCTCAACCAATACCAAAAGACTGAGATTATTCCCTGCATATTCTCAGACCACAGTGCTTTGAAACTGGAATTCAATCACAAGGAAAAATTTGGAAGAAACTCAAACACTTGGAAACTAAGAACAATCCTGCTCAAGAACGATTGGGTAAACCAGGTAATTAAGAAGGAGATTAAACAATTTTTGTAGAAAATGAAAACACATTGGTCCAAAATCTATGGGACATGGCAAAGGCAGTCCTAAGGGGAAAATACATAGCCATCCAAGCCACACTCAAAAGAATAGAAAAATCTAAGATGCATTTTTTATATTCTCACCTCAAGAAGCTGGAGCTGGAACAGAAGAACAGCCCTAACCCTCGCACGAGAAGGCAAGTGATCAAGATTAGAGAAAAGATCAATGGATTAGAAACCAGGAACACAGTAGAGCAGATCAACAGAACTAGAAGCTGGTTCTTTGAAAGAATAAATAAGATCGATAAGCCACTGGCCAGACTTATCCAAAAGAATAGAGAAAGGACCCAAATTAATATAATTATGAATGAAAGGGGCGAGATCATGACCAACAGCAATGAAATAGGAAGGATCATTAGAAACTTTTATCAACAGCTTTATGCCAATAAATTAAACAACCTGAAAGAAATGGATGCCTTCCTGGAAACCTATAAACTACCAAGACTGAAACAGGAAGAAATTGATTATTTAAACAGACCAATTATTTATGAAGAGATTGAAGCAGTGATCAAAAACCTCCCCAAAAACAAGAGTCCAGGGCCTGATGACGGATTCCCTGGGGAATTCTACCAAACATTCAAAGAAGAAATAATACCTGTTCTCCTGAAGCTGTTTCAAAAAATAGAAACAATAGGAAAACTACCAAACTCATTCTATGAGGCCAGTATTACCTTGATCCCCAAGCCAGGCAAAGACACGAACAAAAAGGAGAATTACAGACCAATATCCCTGATGAATATGGACGCCAAAAGTCTCAACAAGATCCTAGCTAATAGGATCCAACAGTACATTAAAAGGATTATCCATCATGACCAAGTGGGATTCATCCCTGGGATGCAAGGGTGGTTCAACATTCGCAAATCGATCAGTGTGATAAATCATATCAACAAGAAAACAGTCAAGAACCATATGATCCTCTCAATTGATGCAGAAAAATCATTTGACAAAATACAGCATCTTTTCCTGATTAAAACCCTTCAGAGTGTAGGGATAGAGAGTACATTCCTCAATTTCATAAAAACCATCTATGAAAAGCCTACTGCAAGCATTATTCTCAATGGGGAAAAGCTGGAAGCCTTTCCCTTAAGATCAGGAACACGACAAGGATGCCCACTCTCGCCACTATTATTCAACATAGTACTAGAAGTCCTTGCAACAGCAATCAGAAGACAAAAAGGGATAAAAGATATCCAAATTGGCAAAGAAGAAGTCAAACTGTCTCTCTTTGCAGATGACATGATACTCTATATGGAAAACCCAAAGGAATCCACTCCCAAACTATTAGAAGTTATAGAACAATTCAGTAAGGTGGCAGGATACAAAATCAATGCCCAGAAATCAGTTGCATTTCTATACACGAATAACGAGACTGAAGAAAGAGAAATTAGGGAATCCATCCCATTTACAATAACACCAAAAACCATGCGTTACCTTGGAATTAACTTAACCAGAGACGTAAAGGACCTATATGCTAGAAACTATAGATCACTTTTGAAAGATATTGAGGAAGACATAAAAAGATGCAAAAATATTCCGTGCTCATGGATCGGAAGAATTAACATAGTTAAAATGTCTATGCTACCCAGAGCAATCTATACTTTCAATGTCATCCCGATCAAAATACCGAGGACATTTTTCAAAGAACTGGAACAAATAGTCCTTAAATTTGTATGGAACCAGAAAAGGCCCCGAATCTCCAAGGAACTGTTGAAAAGGAAAAACAAAGCTGGGGGCATCACAATGCCGGATTTCGAGCTGTACTACAAAGCTGTGATCACAAAGACAGCATGGTACTGGCACAAAAACAGACACATCGACCAATGGAACAGAATAGAGAACCCAGAAATGGACCCTCGGCTCTTTGGGCAACTAATCTTTGATAAAGCAGGAAAAAACATCCGGTGGAAAAAAGACAGTCTCTTCAATAAATGGTGCTGGGAAAATTGGACAGCTACATGCAAAAGAATGAAACTTGACCACTCTCTCACACCATACACAAAAATAAACTCCAAATGGATGAAAGACCTCAATGTGAGACAGGAATCCATCAAAATTCTAGAGGAGAACATAGGCAACAACTTCTATGACATCGGCCAGAGCAACTTTTTTCGTGACACATCTCCAAAGGCAAGAGAAACAAAAGATAAAATGAACTTGTGGGACTTNACTAAGAGACAGCCCACGGAATGGGAGAATATATTTGCAAAGGACACCACAGATAAAGGACTGGTATCCAAGATCTACAAAGAACTTCTCAAACTCAATACACGAGAAACAAATAAACAAATCATAAAATGGGCAGAAGATATGAACAGACACTTTTCCAATGAAGACATACAAATGGCTAACAGACACATGAAAAAATGTTCAAAATCATTAGCCATCAGGGAAATTCAAATCAAAACCACACTGAGATACGACCTTACACCAGTTAGAACGGCAAAAATTGACAAGATAAGAAACAACAAATATTGGAGAGGATGTGGAGAAAGGGGATCCCTCCTACATTGTTGGTGGGAATGCAAGTTGGTACAGCCACTCTGGAAAACAGTGTGGAGGTCCCTTAAAAAGTTAAAAATTGAACTACCCTATGACCCAGCCATTGCACTACTGGGTGTTTACCCCAAAGATACAGACGTAGTAAAGAGAAGGGCCATATGCACCCCAATGTTCATAGCTGCATTGTCCACAATAGCCAAATCATGGAAGGAGCCGAGATGCCCTTCAACAGATGACTGGATTAAGAAGCTGTGGTCCATATATACAATGGAATATTACTCANTCCATATCTACAATGGAATATTACTCAGCTATCAAAAAGAATGGTTTCTCAACATTTGCTGCAACATGGACAGGACTGGAGGAGATTATGCTAAGTGAAATAAGTCAAGCAGAGAAAGACAATTATCATATGATTTCTCTCATCTATGGAACATAAGAACTAGGANAAGGGGGAATGAACCATGAGAGACTACTGACTCTGGGAAACAAACTGAGGGCTTCAGAGGGGACGGGGTGGGGGACTGGGATAGGCTGATGATGAATATTAAGGAGGGCACATATTGCATGGTGCACTGGGTGTTATACGCAAATAATGAATCATGGAACATTACATAAAAAACTAAGGATATACTGTGTGGTGACTAACATAACATAATAAAAATTATTATAAAAAATAATAATACAAGCCTAATAGGTTGGTACTAATTGTGCATTTATTTCTTTTATTCAAGATCCCCTCACCCATTCCCTATGTTTAGTATTCACTCTAATAAGCATACTGTATCTGTCATTGGATAGGTATATAAAGAACAAGTCCTGGCGTATAAGGCCATGCATGATCTGGTGCCCATTAGATCATCCCCTCCCACTTCTGTCCATATCATTTTATTTTAGCCATCATGGCCTCCTAGCTATTTCTAGAACTTACTAAGCACTCCTCAGGGCCTTGCTGTTTCTTTTGCCTGAAACACTTACTACTCAGCTATCCAATGGCTCACTCACTTTCTTTATGTCTGTTTTAAAATGTCACTTTATTTTTAAAAACCTTCCCTAAGCATCCTGTTTAGAACAGCAATCCCCCTTGTCACTTCCTGCGCTATACCGTGGTTTTTCTCAATTGTAGTATTTGCCAGCTTCAATTCTTCACATATCTACCTTGTTTTTTGTCTGTCTCCCCTCACTAGAATGAGAGGCAATATGGCATCATGACTAGAAGCCAGACTCCAGAATTCGAATTATTAGGCTTGCATTTTCACTCTACGACTCACTCTGTGATCTTCAGCAGGTAGCTTTGTGCCTCAATTTCCTCAGCTCTAAAATGGGGATGATGACAGCATCTACCTCAAACCACCACAATTTTATCCAACAAATAATCTATACTATTTAAGTATTATCTGCGGTTATCATTATTACATTTATTTTTATTATTAGGATTAAGCTCCAAGGATGCAGGGACTGAGTTCTCTTTGTATTCTCAGTGCCCAGACAGTGCCTAGCAATAGTTACTATTAATTAAACGAATGCTATTTTGAGATCTTTCTTTCTTTTTTTTTAAGACTTATTTATTTATTTGAGAGGGAAAGAGAGCATGCACGCTTGGTGGGACGATGTGCAGAGAGAGAGAGAATCTTGAGCGGATTTGGTACTAAGTGCAGAGCCCGACATGGGGCTCAATCCCACGACCCTGAGATCATGACCTGAGCCAAGACCAAGAGTCAGACACTCCACCAACTGTGCCACCCAGGCACCCCAAATGAGTGCTATTTTATATATGCATGATTTTTTAAGGAAAAAATTTTAAGTATAGCATACATGTAGAAAAATGCCCATCATACCTGCACACCTCAGTGAATTTTCACAAATAAATCCATGAGAACAAAACATGTTAAGAAATAAAATATTACCAGCCCACCAGGAGTCCTGTCCCAATAGCTATGACCCTCCCCGAACAGGTAATCACTATCTTGACTCCTATTGTTATAGATTAATTTTACCTATTTTTGAAATTTATATAAGTGGAATCATACAGTTAAAACTCTTGAGTAACTGACTCATTTCACTAGTTGTGGTGTGTAACAGTAGTTCATTCGCTCTCGTCACTGCATAGTATTCCAGTGAATACTGTATTCCATTACAGTATTCGAGTGTGGAACTACACCACCATAGATTAATCCATTCTCTCTGGCTGATGGACATTTGGGTGGCTGGTTTCCAGTTTGGGACTGCTATGAATGGTGCTGCTCTGAATATTCCCAGACATATCTGGTACACACAAACACACACATGTATACAGCTAGAAAACCAATTTACTGGGAAGTAGGGCATGATTTGTTTACCATTAGTAGATCCTGCCTGACAGTTTTCCCAAGTGGCTGTACCAGTTTATGCCCCTGACAGCAATATGTGAAAGTTCCAGTGTTCATATATTTTGAAGTACCATAAATATTGTAGGATAGATTTTGTTCTCTTTCCCACTGTTTTCACTGAATACTATGCTTTTATGATCTATATATGTTGTTGTACACATATTCCCTCTAGCCACTGCATATTATTTAATAACATGCTTTCATCAGTTGAATTCTTTTTTCCCATTTTTTTTGGAATGGTGCTTGTCAGTGTAGCAGGGTCTTTGTCTTCTCAACACACATTCCCCTCTTTTTCCATCCTGACAATTAGTTGTGTTCATCCAATTGGCCGTGTGCTCTAGCCCCACCCCCACCCCCACCCCCGAAGTGACACTTATGTCATCCAGCCAATCATGGTACTTTCACTTCCATTATGACCCTATTATGGCCAACAAAACTTGAAGAGAAGTCTGAGTAGGATGGAACAGTGGGGAGGTTCCTTCAAAAGGTTTTTTAGCTTTTCTACAGAAACACAAGGAAGAGGTCCTCTTTTCTTACCTCTGGACATTGGTGTGAGATCATGATAGCTGGAACTGCTGCAGCCATATTGTGACCAGGGAGGGAGCTGGAAGAAAGATGAAAAACAATAGCATGAAGCCACCAGCCACCCTACCTCCCGACCTGTTATATGAGAAAATTATTTTAGTTGGATTTTTCTCTCTTGCAACCAAAAGGATCCCATTATAATAATTAAAACATTATATTGGGTTATTCTTTAAAATATACTATATTTAAATGGATTCATGTAACACTATTTCTCAGTTCCTTTACTCTGTTTTAAATAATGTCTATTTGACGCCCTTCATTGACTTTGAGGTTAATTTTATGACACTGATCTTCTAACAAGTAAGTATATCTTTTAACTTACTGCTCAGCATTGGGCAATTTGTTGGTTTGTAATTTTAGAAGAACATAGTTGATTTTGAACAAATATGATCTGCAAACTAAAGGATATCACAATATATTTTGAGTTAGTGTTTTAATCTTGGACCTTAGAAAAAAGTATGGTAGCCCCAAATTTTCAAATATACAAGTAATCATGTCTTCTATAATAAACATATTTCATAAATTTTAGAGCAATTTTGTTTTCTTAATTTTAATTTTTGGATAAGTAATACATACATTGATACAAAATACATTGTCCTTTACATGGATTCTTGATTTATTTGACCAGTCTTTTATGGGCTAATAAAATAACCACACAGCATAAAAATAATATAATCACACTTGATGGGACATCTATTTTGTGTTAGGCATTGCATCTGGGCCTTTGCAAGCATTATTTAATCTCACTCCTACAAGCTACCTTTAGTCTAATTTTTAGGAGGATAAAATGAAGCTCAGAGAGGTTAAGTAACTTGCAGATTACACAGCATCTGAGGAGTGGGCTGGAATTTGAACCCAGACCTAACAGATTATAAAACACATTCTTAGCCACTTTGCCATATGACCACTCTAATTTTACTATGATAACTACATGTACATTTAAGACCAGATAAAAGGTTTCATAACAAAGATTTAGCCCTTTAATGTAAGCAAAAATAACAATAAATAAGTAACATTTAACATTTTGGGGCACTTTCTGTGTGTGCTATGCAATCGTTCTAAATGTTTTAAGAATGTTTAAGAATTTATTCTTGGTTAAAAATATTAACTACTTTACTTTTCAAATAAATCATAAATTATTTAGGAATAAACAAAGCAGCCTCAAAAAATCAGCAATCTTAAAATCAAGTAATATTTTGATCATATTTAACATAGAAATAAATTGGAGGACAATTCATTATTTCATTGTATCATTTGGGAAACTCATCCATTGAAATGAATTAAAAAAAAAAAATCCCAAACCAAACTGACTTAAGCCAAAAAGAGACTAATGCCTTGAGTAACTGAGATCTTCCAGAGGCAGAGCTCCTCTTAGCAGGGATGGATTCTGGGCTCCATAATGTCCCACAGCTTGTTTTTTCCCATCTTTGAGTCTATCGCCTACCACCTCTATTCTGTTGGTCTCTTGCTCAGACTCTAGATGGTATCTGGTACCTTCAAGTTCTCCCCTCCTGACAGCAAGACAAGAAGCAGCAGCTCCCACCTCACATATACTCAAGTTCAAGGCCAGAGGTTAGTTTGCTAACAGTCCTAGAGTTGCTCTGATTGCTCTGGGTTAGGTCACTGCACACTCCTGAAACTACCATGTGGCAAAGAAGATAAATTTCCCTGATTCTGGTGAAGGAGATGAGACTCATTGGTTACTTCAGGCCAGAGTCAATGGTTCTATCTCTGAAGCCAACAGGTGAGGCTCCAGCTATATGAACTGGGACTAGAGGGTAGAGAGGTGAGTTCTCAGAAAAAAATCAGTGGAATTGATGCTATTGTAAATGACCCTGCAATGAATCACACCTACTATTTATACCTCTTGTAGTTCCCTCCCTTCAAATCTGGGCCTTATGATGAGTTGTTTTGTTTTTTTTTTTTATAGACCTTATTTTTAAGGATAGTTTCAGATTTATAGAAAAAAATAAGACCATACTATGGACACTTCTCATATACCCCTCACTCAATTTCTCCTATTATTAACATCTTATATTTGCATGGTATATTTGTTATAATTAGTGAATACATATTAATACATTTTTATTAGCTAAAGTCTGTAGTAATTTATTCAGATTTCCTTCATTTCTGCCTAATGTCTTTTTCTGCTCCAGGATCTTCACCAGGATACCACATTACATTTACTTGTCATTGTCTCTTTAGGCTCCTTTTGGCTCTGATACTTACTTAGACTTTCGTTGTTTTTGATGACTTAGTTTTAAGGAGTGCTGATCAAGTATTTTATAGGATGTCCTTCTATTGGAACTTGTCTGATATTTTTCTCACAAATAGACTGGAGTTTTGGGTTTTGGAAGGAGCATCACAGAAGTAAAGTGCCATTCTCATCACATCATATCAAGGATATATACTATCAATGGATTTATCACTGTCAATACTGACCTTGATCATAGGGCTGAGATACTCTTTTCCCCCCTTCCATTCTATAGTTTTGGAAGAAAGTCATTATGAGAAGTCTACAGTTAATAAGTAAGGATTCATGCTTCCCCTCCTTGAGACTGGAGTATCTGCACAAATTATTCGGAATTCTTCAAGGGAGAATTGTCTCTTCTCTCTTGTCTTCTCCCTTTGTCTTTTTCTTGAAAATTATTTATTCAATCATTTATTTATATCTGTGTAGGCTCAATGGACCCCTATCTTATATAAGGGTTATAATCCAATGCAATCTTATTTTTTTATTGCTCAAATTGTTCCTGCTTTGGCCATTGGAGGCTCTATCAATTGGCCCCTATGGATGACTAGCTTTTGGACCATTAAAATGAAACAAAAGTGATGCTGTGTGACTTCTGAAGCTAGGTCACAAAAAGCCTTGCAGCTCCTGCCAGGGTCTCTTGAACCCTTACTCTGGGGGAAACAGCCCCCATGTAAGAACACTAACCCTAAGACTATAATGCTGTGAGGAATTTCAAACTAACCACGTGAAAAGAGAAAGACAGATACCAGCTTCTAGCTCTTCCAGCCATTCTAACTGAGCCACCAAATTTGTAAGTCAAGAAGCCATCTTATATGTCCAGCCCAGTCAAGCCTTCAGATTATTCTAGCCTCAGCCACCATCTCACTGCAACCAGATGAGAGGCCCCAAGCAAGAGGCCCAAGTTCAGTTGAGCCCAATCAACTTACAGAACCATAAGTGATTACAATGTGTTGTTCTTTTAAAGCCTCTAAATTTTGTGGTGCTCTGTGATATAGCAAAAGAGAACTAAAACAGATGCAAAAATCTGGTATGGTATTAACTATCAAACTAGAATAAATTTTATTAAACATATTGTGATGACTCCCTTGTTTTATCACCCAGAAGAAATAATTTATTCAAATCAAATTATTTACATGACAAAATGTTAATGAATCTTTTTCTTCTCAAATAAAGTCACTTAACCTCTGGGGATCTCAGGGTAACGTTGTGATCAGAAACATTGCTCCATACAGATAGTTAGGCTTTCTAAAGACATTAATGTCAGTTCAAAGCTAGTAATATTAGTCTCGAGTAACTCTGCTGTCTTCCTAACAATTAGTCACAGCAAAGTAAACTTCTGAATAGGATTTGCAGGCAGCAGAATATTTAAGAATCCAGAAACCTGAAATGTCTTCCACTGTCACGATGGGAAATAGATTTCTACATTTAAGCCAATCTAAACTTTTGTTGGCCTCTACAAGAGCCTGGGGAATGTAAGACTCCATTCTACCAGAGGGCAAACATGTTGCTTTTCTACATGAACTGCACATTTCCAAGAGTTTATGGGGGTGGGAAGGGTTAGGTGGGGAAAAAAGCCAAAACACACCTCCAGGAAAGATAAGATTATTAGCATCAAGATTAGATTAACAGATTCAAGGAGGCTATGTCACATCTTTTTTTTTTTTTTTCTACAAAGGAAGATAGATTGCACTTGTATTTTACTCCTGGTTCCCCTTCCTTTCCTTATTCCTATTTCCTGTCTCTCACTGAAACAGTTTGCTCTCAGAAATTTTATTTGCAAATAGTTTCATTAATACATATTCATTTTTTCTAGAACTTGAAATAATTTACTTGGCTTGAGTTTAAGTTTATCTTGAGATATTTGCCTAATAAATTAATAGAATAAACAAAGCTAAGAGAATTTATTTTAAAATAGTTAAGATCAAAATATTTTTATGGTCTTAAACATTAATTGTGAGTATATGAACATGTACTTGCTAGTCTGCAAGCAAGTCTTACCTACTCACTGGAGATTCAACTTGGAAACACTTACTAATTAGTTTAAGTTGCCAAAACAATGCAAAGATGTTTCTTTTTAAATATTCACCAAGAGGGGCCACTAGAGTCTAGCGATTGAAGGCTCCTTGAGGTTAGAAATAGGGTCTGGCTCCTGAACATGAAGACTGGACCTTAGGAGGCATTCAATAAATGTTTGCTGAATGAATGAATCAATGATTCAGACTTCAATGATTTAAGTTTAGGGATTTGTTTAATAGGGAGGCTTCAAATGGCAATTCATGGGCCAAATTTAGTCCACAGTCTTGTACAGGTATAGCCTGCATATTGTTCTATTTTTTTTCTTTCCTTAAAAAAGGTACTAAATTCATTTGGTTCAAAATCTTTTTTAAAAATAGCATATAGGGGGGGCGCCTGGGTGGCTCGGTCATTAAGCTTCTGCCTTCAGCTCAGGGCGTGATCCTGGAGTTCTGGGATCGAGCCCTGCATCAGGCTCCTCTGCTTGGAGCCTGCTTCTTCCTCTCCCACTCCCCCTGCTTGTGTTCCCTCTCTCGCTGGCTATCTCTCTGTCAAATAAATAAATAAAATCTTTTTAAAAAATAGCATACAGGGGCACCTGGGTGGCTCAGTCTATTAAGCATCTGCCTTTGGCTCAGGTCATGATCTCGGGGTCCTGGGATCGAGCCCCACATCAGGCTCCCTGTTCTATAGGGAGACTGCTTCTCCATTGCCCTCTGCCACTCCCCTTGCTTGTGCTCTCTCTCTCTCTTGCTCTCTCTCAAATAAATAAATAAAATCTTTAAAAAACAATAAAAATAAAAATGGTATATAATGTGGGGTGCCTGGGTGGCTCATTCAGTTAAGTGTCTGCGTTCAGCTCAGGTCATGATCTCAGGATTCTGGGATCAAGGCCCATGTTGGGCTCCTTGCTCAACAGGGAATCTGCTTCTCCCCCTCCCTCTGCCCCTCCCCCTAATCATGTGCTCTCTCTCTCTCTCAAATAAATAAATAAAATCTCTTAAAAATGGTATATAGTGAAAAGTCTCAGTCCCACCTCTGTATCTTATCTAACCACATAACCCCAACTTCTCTCAAGGTAATCTCTTATTAGTTTTTGTGTATGCTTCTAGAGTCTCTTGAGGCAGATTACAAGAAAATATGCACAGAGTCTTATTATTACCTTTTTTATACAAAAGTAGAATTATACACACTGCCTTTTATCATGCTTTTTTCACAAAAATTACACTTGGAGATCTTTTTCTATTGCTATAAACCAGTTAGTTTTACTCACTGCATTTCATGCCCAGCCATGGCAGGCATTTGAGTTATAGCTAGAGTAAAAATATCAAAAGCAGAGTGGGAACAGACACATGTTTTACCTTGCTTTATCACACCAAAGAAGCTGAGCAGGGATGGGGAGGCCACTACATGCTAAGTTTCTTACACATAGTGGGCACATCCTACATATTAGTTACACTGAATGAATTGCAAATACAGCATCCACAGATGGTTAGCTACCCCACTCCACACCTTACACACACACACACACACACACACACACACACACACACACACAGACCTGAAAATGCTAAATCAGTGACAATGCCAGAATTCCTATATGAGAAAATCTCATAATTTCTTTCCCTTTCCTCTAGGCGCCCAACTCCCTTACACTTTCCAGAGGTGAATTCGCCAGATGTAGCATTTCCTAGACTTGTGTAATCTCAAGAATTTTAAGAGTCCTTGTTAAAACCAGATTCCCAGCCCCATTCCCCTGGACATTCACATCTAGGTCTGAATCTCTGCTTTTAGGATCAGGAAAGTTTAGGAAGACTGTTCTAAGATGTTGCTAAATACATTCTCATGCCTGTGTTGAAACAGTTCTCTTAGGGATCAGTCATTGTAATTAGATCCTCAGTACCTTATTAGATGTCCTTTCTAATAGCTATTTTAAAGAAATCCTCTTTTAGAGAAGTGCTCCCCCAAGTTTTTCACAATGATAAACATGTAAAATATTAATACACATTCGGCACACTAGAGGAGGACACTGTCAACAAGAGGCAACAAACCCAGGGACTTTGGAAGGATGGCAAGGTGAAAAGTGATATTTCATAGCACAATGCTTGGGAAATTCTGCTTTAGGGTATCTTGAAGAGAAGGAGAAAGGAAACTAGCACTTGTTTAGCTCTTATATGCCTAATGCTATACTTAGAACTAAGGCTTTTATCTTGTACATTATCTACTAAGCATAGACAGATGTGTATTAATTCCTCCATTTCAAAGAAGAACAAACTGAGACAGATTTACATCAAACCTCTTCCAAACGTAGAGTCAAGAGCTAGAATTTGAACAGACATTTCTGGCTCCCACATCCAACTTTTTTTTTTTTTTTTTTTTTTTTTTTTTTACCAATGCCTCAAATGGTAGCCAATACATATCTCAAAAATTAAGTAATGTTCAAGCAGGACTAAAATGACAAAACTTTTCCAGGATGCATTTTGACTTCAACCCTAGTTGATGAGTGCTCTGAACACAACCCTGTTTGTGGTATCCAGTCTCTAAGCTGGTCCCCAGTGACCCTACCTCTTGGTATTCGCGCTCTGATATTCTTCCTTCCACCTTGTATCAGGATTGGTCTGTGTGACCAAGAAAATAGAGCGGACATAATGATGTGTGACTTCAAAAACTAAGCCACTCACTCTGGGAGAATCTAGCTACCACGTGGTGAGGATACTTGAACAGCCCTATGGTGAGACCCCTGTAGTGATAACTGCCAACAATCATGGGAATGGCCATTTTAGGAGCAGTTCCTTTGGTTCCATCCTTCAGATGACTGCAGTTCTAGCTGATTACTTGATTGCAATTTCATGAGACACCCCGTGTCAGAGCCCCCCAGCTAATCTGCTCCCAAACTCCTGACTCACAGAAACTGTGAGATAATACACGTTTGTTGTTTTAACCAACTAACTGTTGTAGTAATCTGTTATACATCAGTATATAACCAGCACAGGTTTCTATGATATGGACAGGAATAACAAAACATAGTAGATATTTGCCTCTGTTGTGATCTACATTGGCATATACCATAGTCATTTGAGGGAAGAAAAAACAACAAGATTTTTGCTTCAATTTAAAAAATTAAATAAATAAAATGAATTTTGTTACACTTTCCAAACATTTTTAATTTTTTTACTTTGTTTTATTAAGGCCTGGTAGTGAAAGTAGAACAAAACTATCAAGGCAAGGTCACTTCAACTAAAAAGTAAAGGAAAGTATCTACATGAACTTGATGTTTGAACCAGTATGACTGAAAAATCAAGTAATTTACCACATGGGTAGGAGAACTTATTTTGTAAAACCAGCTCAGTGGTATGCCAGACTCTGGAAATACAAAGAACTGAATTTTCCTCTGACCAAGGTAGATTTTTTTTTCTTTTCCCTTCCTTTCCCTTCCTTTCCTTTTTCTTTTTCCTTTCTTTTGTTTTTGTTTTCTTTTTGGTCATGCTCCGGGAAAAGAAGGCTATAATTGTAATTAGGTCTGAAAAAAGTTCATTTACATCTCTGATAATTTTTGATCATTCATATAAAAATATTGCGAAGCAGGTAATTAACAACCAAGGAAAAATATAGCAAATAAGCCATAAAAACATGATAAATAAGTTTTCAATGTGTTATATGGATGGTAAATATTATCATGGCACACTCATTTTGGCTTTATTTTTGCCATGTATTTTATAATTATTTTTACCTCCTATCCACCAAAGCAATATGGTGTAATAAGTTAATACTCTAACTCAAAATTATTAAATGAGGAAACTCGGACAGGCTAGATTAAGTGCATAAGAGGTTTTTGTAAGTACTAGAAATAAGCTCAGGTGATATCATCTAGACCTTGGGTACTTGCCTTTCGTGTGGCAAATCCCAGAACTGGGGTGGAGGAAGAAGAGGAGAAGAATTGGTAAAGAGTACTACTCTTAAAGTAACCTCCTTCCCCTTCCCCTCATCCTCAGGCATCTGGGATTCTTAAGCTCTTTCCATCCTGCTCTAAATCTTTCATGGGATAGCAATTAGCTTATTGTCTATCCTTATGGCCTGCCTCTAAGCTGTTCACAATCCCATCCTACCAATGATTAACCAAAGAAGGCTGACCAAACGTGGACCTCCAGGCTACTATCCAACAAGCAGGTATATTGCCTTCTATCTAGAAAATCTTATACATGTGAGAAAAGCAGTTCATCCAGTTATACCTCTAACATTTGTAGGATCAGGACAAGAATACAAATGAAGGCCCATACTTAAAAGTTATAAATCAGGCTAACAAAATTTTAGCTAAAATATCTCTTATCTTCCTATCTTGACAACTTTATAACAACAAATTTTTTTAAATATGTGCAAAGCTATGGGTTTTATAAAATTAAAAGCAAAATAACAAAGACTATTGAACTATTATTACTGCACCTGTCTGAATAATATTTGGATGAGCAATCAAGATATCCATAATTCATAAAATACTATATATTTATTCTGTGAAATATATTTTTCTTGCCTTTGGTTCACCAAGATTACTAATGATGTTAAATCAAGATTTTCACATAATTCGAGTTCTACTGACAGGAAATGCCAAACTGGACAACCTTTCTTGGGTCAAAATTATTACATAGTGTTTACTAATTCCATTTGGAAAAACTTAGCTCTGCCGAGATAGTGACAAATGGAATCATCAATAACATTTTTAAAACTACAGTTCAGAAGTGAACATTTATTTCACATATGCTCAAACATTATAATGTATTTGCATATGATACATTGTTATTGCAAAACAATATTACCAAGAATTTGAATTTCATTGTATACGTTGCTATCACATCATGATTTTTCAGGATCTCTTAAAAAATATCTAGATTCAAACAGTTTTTCCTAATTCTTCTGTTTTTACATTTTTAAATTCTGGAATATTAAAAAAAAATTGAAAACAGCAGCATGTTGCTCAATTTGGTCAAATTGTTTTTTGGTCTCTAATAGCCAGAAAATGGCCTTTACAGAAATTAGTTTGGGGATTTTTCGTGGTAGTATGTGAACTTCTCCTTTCTAGTTATTTGACCATTTTTATTTCTTCATTTTAATTTTATTTTTTTCAAATTGTCACTTTTGTTGCATATTGCACTTGTAGTTTCTATTTATTAAAAGCTATTTTCTTTAAATTTTGTTTTTTTAATCTTTTTCAAAGTGAAGTAGCCAAACTTAGATCTGCTTTTTCCAAGCTTTTGCTAATGTTAATAGCAAGTAAACATTGCTAATCCACATGTATTAGGGTCAAATTCAATGTTTATCTCAAGATGTTCCACCTTTCTACTGATCCTGAAAATACTGTATCTAACATTTAAGCTGTTCAAAAAAATGTCAACAACATCAGCAACATTGAGGCAATCTCTCTAAGTAATAAGTTCAAACTATGTACTATTAATTGCATAAAGAATTGTTCTGAATTTTTCAGCAAAATCACCTTTGTTGTTATCAACCATGTTAGCATCACTATCACAGTTTTGCCCTCAACAACCTTTTATTTTTTTAATGTAATGTTTTTATTAGTCTCTGATAAGATTTTTTTTCTTTTCTTTTTTCTTTTTTTTTGAGTAGAGCTGACACACAATATTACATTAGTTTCAGGTGTACAACATAGCAATTCAACTTCTCTGTACCTTATGCTATGCTCACCACAACTGTAGCTGCCATCTACCACCATACGACACTATTACAATATCACTGACTGCATTCCCTATGCTGTGCCCTTTATTCCCATAATTTATTCATTTGATAAATGGAAGCCTGTATCTCCCACTCCCCTTCATCTATTTTCCTCATTCCCCAACTGTTCTCCCCTCACTTTGTTCTCTTTATTTACAGGTCCGCTTCTGCTTTTTTTTCTTCATTCATTTGTTTTTTACTTCTCCATATCAGAGTCATCATTTTTTACCAATCTTAAATTATTGGTCATTCTTTCTTCAAATTTCAAGATAATTTCTACCAATCCTAGATACCTGCCATTAAGTTCTATCAATATTGTGCTGTTGTGCCATGAAAGGTATCATTAAGCTTAGATGAATATTGAATATACAGCATTATTCTGTAACTGAACATTATGCCCATGTACTAGTTTGACATACGTTTTTATTTCTGGAATATTATTGGTTGTTTGCTGTTAATTGGCACTTTTTTTTCAGGTCTAGTAATTACATCTGAGCCTTTCTGTGTGCAAATGACATTTCATGGCATTTTAATTGGGAATTTAAGTGTTTCTTATCACAAATACATTCATTGGCTGAAGCCAATCATAACAAAGCAGTTTCTAAGTAAAGAATAAAAAAGCCAGTTTCTACAATCTCCTATTGAAAAGAATTTTGGAATAAAACGAAATATTAAAAATTCTGCCATGTTCATGCAATGGAAAATTCTAATCATCATTTTGAACCTGAATGTGTTTTACTAAGAACATTGTCAGAAGGATATGGCATTGCCATTTCTAAGATCATCATCCAGTCAGATGCTTTAGAGTATTCTTCCCCTATTTGCTAATTTCAAGACCATTCATTTCTCCAACTTGTAATTGGCAGGCCAGAGTTGCTTTTCTTGTTTCTGGGTTATGAAATTGATGTAAAACTGATCTTCTTTTTCATTTTCATTGTTTTAATTAATAATTAAATCTTCATTTAATAAAGAATGTAAAGTTGAGAGAGGTTTTTATCTGACCTACTTAAGTTGTGGGTTGATGAGAATAAGGTTATTGTTAATTTGCATTGTTTTGATCAGTGGTTACATCTCCATTAAAAAAGAACTTATCTCTTGCAAACAAACTCTATTAGGGCCATGCTCAATAGAAGTCTGCTCACTTTCAGTGTTCCCATATTTTTATTTTTAACTTAAGTAGACCTTCACTCTGAAAATTCTGTATTTCTTTTTTCTTTATAGCTTTTTTCTTTTCTAATCCGTACTTTTGAATTGCTCATTTCTATCAAAATTCTCTATTTTTCACTAGCCCTCATTCTCAAGGATCTAAAAGATTAGAAAGTAAAATGTAGTTGTAAAAAGGGTATAAAAATGTAAATATATTTTAATCATAAATGTAAATTAAAATGCAGAAATATGAAAGCTTTTCATGTGTTAATAGTTCTTTTTCTTCTAAAATATAAAAAATTATTAAAATTAAAAGATACAATATAAACTATAATGAATATCGAATTATAAAGCAAGACTAAATGCTGAATTTTTATTTGTTTTTGAAAATTAAAATACTCTCATTAAACATTTAATAAAACTACTTGCATTTCTAGCATTCAATATCCATCTAGTTGCCGATGTTTAAGAGTTGGTATCACACTTTAAGTATATTACATCTGGGCATAGATACACACAAATATAAGAGAGCAATATTAATTGTTTAATATTGCAAAATACTCTTCAGCCAGCATTTACAATAATTGCAAATACTGAGAATATCTGGAGTAAGTCCAGAACCATAAATTGCTTTATATGGAGGGAAGCAAGAAAATGGATGCTCAGCACTAGTGGGAAATAAAACTTCATTATGCAGATATATAATGTATTCATGCTGTGAGAAGAAGGATTTGACAAGTTAATTAGTTTGTCTTTCTCTTATTTAAGTGTTTCCGCCTTCAAATCCTCCCTGGACTCCGAAGCATTCTCCTTTTCTCATATTGGAGGTAGCATAACCCACAATATGTCACAGCATTCAGATGTAATTGTTTTTTATTCCTAGGAGGTAGTTAAAAGATGTGGGAAAGCATTTGCCTGTAGCCTGATGGGTGTTAGTCCACAAGCAGGAATGTTTAGTGAAAGAAGAGCTTATGGTTTTTTAAATAATTTATTGTTTATATGTTGTATATATTCGTGATTTGAGAGCCCTCTGAAGCACAGAGCCCAGAGCCTCTTTTTCTCAGATCTAAGTATGGTACTGAGCTCATTCCATATTTCCTCTACTCCTTTCTTAGTCCACTGCCTCAGTATACATCAAAAACCACTGCCCTCCCCATAGCCCAGTTCAAGATCCTGATTAATTTATTCTTCAGCCACTCTGAATTTATTTAGAACTTGAACAGAAAAAGTTCAGACTTTCACATGTTGTAAAGCATTATTTGTGAGGAAAACAGAAGTCCCTGTAGTAAGGATGAACAGTCAAACTTTTGTTCATGCTGTTCCCTCTGCCTAAAACACTGTGCTCTCCTCTCTTCAGCTATTTAACTCTTATTTAGATCTTTGCTCATTTGTAACTTCCATAGCAAAGCCTTCCTTGGGAGCCACAATTAGTTCACATTTCCTCTGTGTATGTACCCCTAACATCTTAGTCTATTTAATAGAGTGATGATGTTGTATTTATTTCTGCAATTTGACTAGTGTTTGTCTCCTTCCATAGAGAGGAACCAACACGAGGACCGTGTCTGAGTGTGTCTTGACTCACTATTATATCTCCAGAGCTTAGGCTATGTTTTACACAAAGGCACTCAAGATTTAATTAATTAGGAGCCATTCAGCTGCATCTTACACACTCTTTTCTTCCTTGCTTTTAGGCCTTGGTCAAATCATGTTACTAAAGAAAAGATATTTGCCTTTTAGATCTCAGCTTAATAGTGTCTTCTTAGGAAAGCTTTCCCAGACCTCTCTGACAAATTCAAGTCCCCTTATTTTTTTATGTTTGAAAAAACTGAAAACTTCATTTGGCCTCCTAATGTGATTTCAAGTCATGTGTTTACACCTGAGCACCCATGCTCCAGCGAATTCTCCCCCAAGTTGTGGAAAACAGTATATCGGACAGACTGTCTTCATGGAGAGCATGTGCATTACAGCAGTCTTAGAAATATTTCCACTGGCTTAGCAAAATCTTAAGTGTGGCCACACAGCATGGTCAATTTTAGCATTAGGTATATTTTCTCAAAATGAATTACTTTGAACACTGACATGGGAACCAGGAAGTACATTTTCTAATATGATCACATTATTTTGAAGTAGTTCAGGATTTACCCTCAGCATTTAGATTTACCTGAACACTAAGCAGCTGGGGAAACATAAACAAATATTTCCGGAAAGTTTCTTCACTCCCTTTTTGTAAGTTTTAACTCCATTACCATGAAATCATTTGTTTATTATAGAACGACTTTCATCCTGGTTCTGCTGAGAACTTGAAAAACTAGAAGAACCAACAAATGACGATAAAGTGTCTCTCTACATTTTCCCATTACTCTCAATATCTGGTGGACACGGACCAAACTTTAATTTCGCTTCCTGCCTCTTCAGCTTTCCCACACACATTTGCAGGATATCTGGTCTATGCCTCTTTGCACAATTTTTCTTGTATTTTAAAAGAAAAGACAGCAAAATTGAACTATAATAGACATTGACATCACAACCCACAAAATAACTGTTGTTAAGTTGAATCAGCAGTGAAAGTTTTTCAGTAGATAATTTTTTTTCTCTCATTTGAGTCTTCATCTGTTTTAAGAAATGGCATAATTAATTGGAAATGGCGAGTCAAGTTGGAGACAATTCAACAGGGCACCTCATTCTCATGAGTTACTGAGGGTCCATGTGGCCTGAGGGTACTGGCTGGCTCTGTCTCAAACAACTGAACTTTCTACCTAAAGTGTCCCATGAGCAAAGAAGGATTTTATTAAACTCAGTTGGGGGAAATGTGAAAAAACATCAGACTAATTACACTCAAACTCAAATGATCAAGCACTAGTTCTTTGGCTCAATCCATCAGAAAAGCTTTACTAAGTGAGACTCAGAAGCAGAAAAAATAATTTTTTAATGTGTTAAGAAATTAGCAAAAATACGACCAGGAACATGACATTTAACCATGCCAAAAGGCCCAGCCTCCATTTGGAATCAATGAGAATAACCTGGCAAAAAAAGTGCACCATCAAGTTCTGAGAAAGTGAGCACTAGACACCCTGACTCTGTGGACTTAGAAACAGAGGGGGGAAATATACATTTTTTTCCTACTCATATGAAAACAATGCTAAAATTGCTTTGAGGTCTTTACTTCACATAAAATTGCATTAATCTGTTTTTAATCAAGGTAATAGGATATAAGTAGAGAGTCTAATTCATCTGTTTTTATCAGGTAATAAAATGGAAGTGGTCTTAATAAATGTCTATTATCTTACTTCTAGCTGTAAAAGACATACATCAGGAGTTTTATCTGTTATAAAACAGCAGATGTTTCTGCTGAGATTCTGTGTAAATTCTCTTTGGAGCAAACAAAGCACTTTTCCTTGTGGTAGGACAGAGCCAAACAAGGAGTCCTACTGAAGGTTTGTCCAATCCCTAGGGATTCTAAACCACATTCTAGCACATTGCTTCATCTCAGCCTCAACTGGGAAGTGAAACATTATTACAGTTTTTCAATTACTTTCAAGGGCAGAAATGTTTTAACTTTTTGCCTTTACAAACCATCATGTAAGTATGCTTTTTTTTCTTCCCCCCACTCCCACCTTTGGATTGTTTGTTTTTCAGTTATTTTTTAACCATAGGTAAATTTTAAAAATGACTGAACTTGCTAAGTGTTGATCCTGACATAATATGAGTAAATTGAAATCTTTTCTTTCAAAATAATGAAATAAACTTGGATGGTGTTCTAGAGGTAGAGACTGCCATAAAGCTACTTGAGGCAAATACTGCACAATATTTCTGCACAATTTTCAGTTTCTATCTATTTGAGGGATTATGGGTTTAATAAATGATTTGCCTGCATTGGATGATAATAATTCTGTGGCTTTTGTTAGCTATTTCATTCTTGGCTGAAATTACTACAAAATAAAGGAAAGTGTGTGTTTATTTTGTAACTATTTCATTAGCA
This sequence comes from Ailuropoda melanoleuca, assembly GCF_002007445.2. NCBI lineage: Eukaryota > Metazoa > Chordata > Mammalia > Carnivora > Ursidae > Ailuropoda > Ailuropoda melanoleuca. The sequence continues at coordinate 68,351,163 of NC_048220.1, read as the reverse complement.
GGTTATAAGTTACATTTTCTCATTGGTCAAATTTTATTGAGTAAAGACATGAAAGTAATTTCTTCAGGATTTTATTAGCTATCCATGTTTCCAAAGGTAAAGTTGGAAGCAAAATTTCACTCCCTTATCATATTGCATAAGTCTTATTTTTTATTTCTACCCTTCATTATTTAACTGGCCTGTTATACAAAACAGGACTATTTAAATAGCATAGCAATGTCTCATAACATTGCTATGTCTTAAAATTTTCCATGACCCATATTTTGGATTATACCTTCAAGAATTCTAAATAGTGAATAATTTTATGCTTATCCAGGATCCAATCTTTCCATTACTGTTTCTTTTCTCTGTCCCAGTCCACAGGTTTTTTAGCATAAAGCAGCCACAAGAAGAAAAGCTATTTCAGAGGTTCTGAAAGCAAAAGAGATTTGGAAACCTCAAATCCTCACTAGTCTTGAGCCTAGCTGCTCGTCTAACAGTATTAATTTATTATCGAATATTACAATTTTGTGTCAAGATAGAGGAGAGGCCCAAAGAGCTTCCATAAGTGGCATTTCAAAGTAAAATCTTATTTAGACTCTCATCAGCAAAGTGAAACCTCGGCTATCATTTTCAGCAGGAAATGAAGGCCTTCACCCTAACCCCACAAGAGTTATTTATCAAAAGCCATCCTAAAATCATCTACATCTTGACCTCTTCAACCCAAGTTTCCCAGAGATGATTAAACCATCATTTCCTAGCTTATCTAGAGCACAGCTACCTTTCTGCTCCACCACCATGACTGCACGATCACTGGGGAAGTAGTGTGGGCGATGTCTTGAGGGAAGAAGGGGCAAGAGGTCACACCTGTTCTACTTCCTTTTCCCAGCCACCCTGAAGCAAAAGTTGGGCTATGTCTGAAAATTTTCCAGAGACTTCCTTCTACCAGCATGGTTGCCTCATAGAGACTGAGGGATGATTAGTGTGTGTGTCAACTTGGCTATGCTATAGTACCCAATTTTTTAATCAAACACTGATCTAGATGTTGCTGTGAAAGTATTTTTGTAAATGTGCTTAATATCTACAATCAGTTGACTTTAAGTAAAGGAGATTACCATCAATAAGGTGAATGGGCCTCATCAATCAATTGAAGGCCTTAAGAGCAAAAACTGAGGCTTCCTGGAGAAGAAGGAATTTGCCTCAAGACTGAAACTTCAGCAACTATCTGAGTGTCCAGCCTGTAGGACGCTTGTCAGTCCCCACAATCTCATAAGCCAAATGTCTGAAAACAAATTTAGTTAGTTAGTTGTTAGTTAGTTAGTTAGTTATTATACATATTGGTTCTGTTTCTCTGCAGAACCCTGACTGAAACAGAGCCTAATTCCATTCCTGCTCCTTCCTAATGAAATTATATACTGTGTATTAAGAGGAGGAGTAATGAATAGATACGCCCATTCATGTTGAAGTACAGTTCTAAGAACTACCCTTAAACTTGGGAGGATTCCTGGAGAAAACCAGAACATAGCTGTCTACCACGTCTGGCTATGTATACATGGGGACCACTGCACTAGATGCCTTTTCTATACCTTTATTTTTGCCTCATTTTAAATATGTTATTGTATTTGTACTACAGGCAAGGTCTCACAATTCTGCCTCAGTGTTTTCACAAATAAATATTTATGGTAGAATAAGATTTTTTTGTTATATGAATCCACAATCTTTGACAATATGACATACATCTTGGCACTTGGGTATTTCATTTCAACAGTGTTTAGGTTTGGATGTATTGATATAGTTACACTTAATTAGATCATTCAAGGTAATTGAAAATCAGTAATTCTTTAAAGATGCAGAAAACATTTCCCAGAAAATTTTGCACAAACTTTAAAAACTTCTGAATTGTGAAAAATGGAAAATGCTGACCAAGAAGGACTTGTAAATAATACTAGCTTGAAACAACTGAACAAGAGGGCTCTTTAGGCATAAAGCTGGTTTCTTGTGGCATGCTTTTAGAATCCTAAATACTGAAAGGCATCTATAATTTTTTAAATTATTCTTTTGTGTAGGAAAAGTTCCATCATGTCAACTAATTTTTCATCATAGAGTGTTTAGAAATTTCAGAAAGCATGCAGTTATATTGACCAAGCTCTCTCCATTCATTCTGTGAGATGAAAGTTAGTAATGATTCTTAGTTGAACAATCTCACTTCCCTGCTCTATAGTAGGTTATACACTTTCTAGATTTGTATTAGTTTATATTAAAAAAACAGGAAAAAATATTAGATTATAACAAAATAGGCAATAAAATCCTAATTCAATTAAAATCTATATCACAAATTTTTAAATATATACTTCTGACTAAGCTTAGTATTATCTAGGGTAATTGAATTAAATCTCTCTCTTTTTAAAGATTTTATTTAATATTTGACAGAGAGAGAGAACGTGTACACACAGCAGAGGGAGAGGGAGAAGCAGACTCCCCACTGAGCAAGGACCTGATGTGGGACTCGATCCCAGGACCCTGGAATCATGACCTGAGTGGAAGGCAGACACTTAACCAACTGAGCCACCCAGGCACCTTAAATATCTCTCTTTTGAAAACAGAATGTGAAACAAATACAGTAATGGTAGTTGACTAGAGGACTGATATTTACAACCATTTCCACTTTGGAGATGTGTTATAAATCTGCTGCTTATTTTTATCAACATTCATTCTATGTTCTCAGAGCCCTAGTAAAAAAAAAGAGGATATACCTAATTTCCAAGCAGGTACTAGCTTATAATTGAATCAAAAAAATAATATTATTTCGGATATGGGAACCAATATGTCATAGTGGTTAAGTCAACCAGATCTGGTTATAAACCCTACCTCCACCATTTTCCCGCTGTGTGACTGCCAAATTAACCATTCTAGGCTTCAGTTTCTTCATATGTAAAACAGGGATAGTAAGCTTACTCACAAAGTCATTGTAATGACAAAGTTTTATACATATATATTTTAAAATAACTGTACACACACACACAGGCACTTAGCAGGACACTTGACAAGTAGCACACGCTCTATAAATGGTACACAATATCCTATTTTAGAAATTGCCTTTACTCAAAATCATTAAAATTCTATCCTTAAAAAAAGGATCTTCTTTTTCAATATATTTAAAATCTAATTAGCATTTAAAATATCTATTTACATTAATGCTCACTATGAAATAAAACATAAAAGTTTATTGTGTAGTTTTTTAGTGATAAGCAACAGAAATGGACTGAAGGAGAAAATGAATTTCTGGGTATGATATAGCCCCAGAAGCCTTGGAAAAGATCAGGAGTCAGGCAGTTCTGGGGGTCTAAACAGCAGAAGCTAATGACTTTTCTTCCCCTTTCAGGATTTTGCTACTACAATGATTCCATTCCAATTATTTCAGGCATTTTGTCACTAGACAATAGATAACATCTAATTGGTCTAGATCTGTTGAGAAAAAGTAGATCTTTAGGTATAGTTCCACTGGGCTTTGCCTGCCAAAGCAAAGTCCAAAGGCTATTACAGAGGAAGGAGAAACCAATGCCAATGAAAAAACTGATACCCTATAGGTACAGAGGTATTGTCTTTTATTGTTCTTCAGAAATCATAAGCTCTGGTAACTCACCATAATACATACATTGGATAAATTATAAGGGTCAGGAACTTTGTGAATTCTTTAGTGTCCCCCCACACACACACACACTAACGATAATAGTAGAGAACCTAGGATTGTGAGTAACCATGCAGAAAGCTGACATCACCTGGAAGTGGTAATGACAAATTTCCATCTCCACTTGTACATTAGGAGTGCATTGGGAAAATCTGCTCTCCTGCCTTACTCCCTTTTTCCACCTTTACTAGTCTTTGCCACTTTGGTTTCTGAGAGTGGCAGGAATGGGAGCAGTATCTTCCAGTACAGGCACAAGATGGGCTTTGGAGGTAAAGAATTAGAGGCACCCTGAACCTCCACGGGCACCCAAGCTCATCTGTTGACACTGGAAGTATACTAGTGATTCTAATCTACTTTATACTTCTGATGGATGGTAAAATGATGGAATACAAATACTATGTAATTTAGACTCTGTTTAACTTCTCAATTACAGTGAAGTGGAAATGTTTCCAGTAGTAACAGATAATTAGAATTCTTTCTTCTTTGAAAAAACATCAGTAGGCTACTACAAGGAATTATAGCAATGTATACTTACCAAGTGGTGACTTACTTCAGGCTAATTTCTTTTAAGTTATGTATAATTCTAAAAAAAACCAAAAAACAAAAAAAAAAAAGGTTAACATCTTCCCAAAATTTGCAGCAGAATGAAACCAGTATATTAGGTCAATGAATTTTTTTGTAAAAATTGTCAAAGTTACACTAAGAACAGCAAAGAAGTTACAAAGAACAAAAACTGCTATAAAAATACACTGAAACATCAGAGCAGGTGCCCTGCACACTTCAAAGTGTCCTCCTGAACTATATTGCATTATAGTATAATAATTGACATTTATAATAATGACCCTAAGCCCTTAAGAATTCTATTTAAGGTAAAAAGAATGTGATACATTTTAGAAAGATGTGCAAGAAAAAAATTCTTTTAAAAAGGCTGGATATAAAGGGGGTATATTTGGGGAATTTATAAAATATAAAACATTTAAAATATATATATAATATTTAGCTCCCAAGACTCTGGATAATGTGGGTAACAATAGCAGCCAACACTGACTGAGGATGTATCATATGCCAGGTGCTTTAACTGGATAATCTCATTTAGTCCTCACACCAGCCCCAAGAGAGTTACTATTAATATCCCTATATTACACATAAGAAAACTAACAGAGTTATGTACTTATTCAAAGCCACTTTGTTAGCAAGGATAGGTGAGATTACAATAACACAACCCCAAAATCTCAGTAGTTTAAGACAACAGCTCCACCAGTGGAGCATCTGTTGTCGGATATGAAGCTGGCTGCCATGCAGGGGGAAGAGAAAGATGGTGATTGATGCCCTGACTCCTTCCTAGAGGTCATGTGGCCATAACCTATTTCAAGGAAGAGAAGTACAAGCCTACCATGTGCTAAAAAGAGGAAACCAAAATATTGGTGAACAGCCCTACTGACTGTTGGGCACAATCATGTAACTAGAAAGTAGGGGAGGAGAGTTCAAACTCAGGCATCCTAAAAATGAGTTTAGAATAAAGACTAGAAAGGTCTCTAAGTTGTGTGTACCTACCAAGGAGAGTGATTAGGGGAAGACATCCTTTAGAGAGCTTTTGCTCTCCTTGCAAAAGTGATCTTTAACAGATCTTGCTTAAATGTTGTCATGTTGGGGAAATCATAGTTTCAAGGCAAACTTGCCCTTTGTTCAAATCATGAGATTAACAGATATGTTTAACACCAATGGGAGTGAATGCCTGGGCAGCTCAGTTGGTTAAGTGTCCACCTTCAGCTCAGGTCATGATCCCAGGGTCCTGGGATCAAGTCCCAGATCGGGCTCCCTGCTCATGGGGGAGTCTGCTCTTTCCTCTCCCTCTGCCCCTCCCCACTTTGTACTCTCTATCACTGACTCTTGCTCTCAAACTCTCAAATAATAAATAAAATCTTAAAAAAAAAAAACACGCAATGGGAGCAATGCAGAATAGTCATTTTTATTTACTTTCCGGGTGTCAAATGCCCCTTTTGCATTGTCTAGGGATAACACAAATAGAATTCCTTTAAGACCAGAATTGTATGTTCAACAATAGTAACCACTGACATCCCTGGCACCATATCTATGCTTATTTAACCTAAACAAGCTTCCTTATCAAGTAATTTGTACCTGGAAGTAAACAAAAGAAGGCTGATTCCTACTTTGTTCTTTTCATATTTCACATTAGGCTTTACTGGTTTATATCTCAAAATACTATTTCTGCACATTTTCCTTGGTAGCCTATATTGGGAAAAGTCAAATATGTTCAAATTTATACTTAACAGATTTGCAAGAGTGTGTTGAATGTTTACATATTTTCTGCATGACTTCAATATAGGGAATTATTCCTTACAAGAGTCTTGCAGAAGAGAAGAAGGAAGAAGGAATAACAAGGAGATTAAGTACATAGGTATCTATATTTTCCACAGGACAAAGTAAGCAAAACAACACAGTACCAGCAGCTAAATCACTTGGAGTAAATTTAAATAACTATCTTCGTTTTTATATTGGCCTTAGGATTTTTCAAAATAAGATGCATGTGGTTTTATTTTCCATATAAAATTAATTTATCCTATATAAACCTTAATATAAATTTTTGTAACCTTAGTAAAGTGAGACACATTCCACATTTTGTGGCTTAGCTCACATAGATGATCCATCTAAACAAAATTTCTCAATCTCTAACCAGAGCCAAAAAATTTAAGTTCTAGTCTTAATTCTGATTGTGACTGAAGTAAGTGCTTAAAGGGGGCCTACTATTTTTACATCTTGTTTTCTTAGTCTGTATAATGGCAACAGGAATACATGGTGCCCCAAAACAAAGACTTACTGATTTATGATACTAATAAAAAATGTTATATAGCTGAAAGGAGTCTGCTAAGTTATAACAAAGTCTGAGGAGGACCTCTTATTCTCTGAGAAAGGGATGTATCATGTACTTTGAGTCTAATTGACATGAGATGAGAAAATGTTAAAGAGAGATCTCACTTTACTTAAGAAACAAAATACAAATATACAGCAACAGTCACTTTACAGGCAATGCAATGGCACTAAATGCATATCTTTCAATACTTACTCTGAATGTAAATGGGCTACATACCCCAATCAAAACATACAGGGTATCAGATTGGATTAAAAAGCAGGACCTATCCATATGCTCTCTGCAAGAGACTCATTTTAGAACCAAAGACACCTCCAGATTGAAAGTGAGGGGATGGAAAATCATTTCTCATGCTAATGGAAATCAAAAGAAAGTTGGGGTGGCAATCCTTATATCAGATAAATTAGATTTTAAACCAAAGACTGTAAGAAGAGACGAGGAAGGACACTTTATTATAATTAAAGGGTCTATCCAATAAGAAGATTTAACAATTGTAAATATTTATGCCCCTAACATGGGAGCAGCCAATTATATAAACCAATTAATAACAAAATTAAAGAAACACATCCATAATAATACAATCATTGGACGGGATTTTAACACCTCCCTCATTGCAACAAACAGATCATCAAAGCAGAAGGTCAACAAGGAAACAAGGGCTTTCAGTGACACATTGGACCAGATGGACTTCACAGATATATTCAGAGCATTCTGTCCTGAAGCAACAGAATACACATTCTTCTCAAGTGCACATGGAATGTTCTCCAGAATAGATCACATCCCAAGTCACAAATCAGGTCTCAACTGGTACCAAAAGATTGGGATCATTCCCTGCATATTTTCAGAGCACAATGCTTTGAAACTGGAACTCAATCTCAAGAGGAAAGTTGGAGAGAACTCAAATACATGGAGTCTAAAGAGCATCCTACTAAAGAATGAATGGGTCAACCGGGAAATTAAAGAAGAATTTAAAAAATTCATGGAAACAAATGAAAATGAAAACACAACTGTTCAAAATCGGTGGGATGCAGCAAAGGCGGTTCTAAGAGGGAAGTACGTAGCACTACAAGCCTCTCTCAAGAAACCAGAAAGGTCTCAAATACACAACCTAACCCTACGCCTAAAGGAGCTGGAGAGAGAACAGCCAATAAAGCCTAAACCCAGCAGGAGAAGAGGAATAATAAGGATTAGAGCAGAAATCAATGCAATAGAAACCAAAAGACAGTAGAACAGATCAACGGAACTAGGAGCTGGTTCTTTGAAAGAATTAATAAGATTGATAACCCCCTGGCCAGACTTATCAAAAGAAAAGAGAAAGGACCCAAATAATAAAATCATGAATTAAAGAGGAGCGATCACAACCAACATTGAAGAAATACAAACAGTTGTAAGAACATATTATGAGCAACTATGTGCTAACAAATTAGGCAACCTGGAAGAAATGGATGTATTCCCAGAGATGTATAAACTACCAAAACTGAAAGAGGAAGAAATAGAAAACCTGAACAGACCCATAACCAGCAAGGAAATTGAAGGAGTAATCAAAATCTCCCAACAAACAAGAGCCCAGGGCTGGATGGCTTCCCAGGGGAATTCTGCCAAACATTTAAAGAAGAATGAATACCTATTCTTTGGAAGCTGTTTGAAAAAATAGAAATGGAAGGAAAACTTCCAAACTCTTTCTATGAGGCCAGCATTACCTTGATCCCCAAACCAGACAAAGACCCCAACAGAAAGGAGAATTAGAGACCAAAATTCCTGATGAATATGGATGCAAAAATGCTCACCAAGATACTGACAAATAGGATCCAACTGGACATTAAAAGAATTATTCCCATCACGACCAAGTAGGATTTAATCCTGGGCTGCAGGAGTAGTTCAACATCTGCATATCAAATAATGTGATAAACTACATAAATAAAAGAAAGGACAAGAACCATATGATCCTCTCAATAGATGCAGAAAAAGCATTTGACAAAGTACACCATCCTTTCTTGATTAAGACTCTTCATAGTGTGAATATCATAAAGGCCATCTATGAAAACCATACCAATATCAAGAAAGGCCATAATCACGAATCATAAAACAATACCATAATATTCATATATGAAAAGCCCACAGTGAATATCATTCTCAATGGAGAAAAACTGAGAGCTTTTCCCCTAGGGTCAGGAACACGGCAGGGATGTCCACTCTCTCCACTGCTGTTCAACATAGTATTAGAAGTCCTAGCCTCAGCAATCAGAAAACAAAAAGAAATAAAAGACATGCAAATTGCCAAAGAAGAAGTCAGACTCTCACTCTTTGCAGATGACATACTCTATGTGGAAAACCCAAAAGACTCCACCCAAAATTGCTAGAACTCACACAGCAATTCAGTAAAGTGGCAGGATATAAAATCAATGCACAGAAATCAGTTGTATTTCTACACACAACAATGAGACAGAAGAAAGAGAAATTAAGGAGTCAATTCCATTTAGAATAGCACCAAAAAACATAAGATATCTAGGAATAAACTTAACCAAAGAGGCAAAGGATCTGTACTCAGAACACTATAGAACACTCAGGAAAGAAACTGAGGAAGACACAAAGAAATGGAAAAACATTCCATGCTCATGGATTGGAAGAACAAATATTGTTAAAATGTCCAGGCTACCTAAAGCAATCTATACATTCAATGCAATCCCCATCAAAATACCATCAACTTTTTTCACAGAGCTGGAACAAATCATTGTAAAATTGGTATGGAACCAGAAAAGACCCCAAATAGCCAAAGGAATGTTGAAAAAGAAAACCAAAACTGGTAGCATCACAATTACGGACTTCAAGCTCTAATACAAAGCTGTGATCATCAAGACAGTATGGTACTGGCACAAAAACAGACACATAGGTCAAAGGAACAGAACAGAGAACCCAGAAATGGACCCTCAACACTATGGTCAACTAATCTTTGACAAAGCAGGAAAGGACATCCAATGGAAAAAAGACAGTCTCTTCAACAAATGGTGTTGGGAAAATTGGACAGCCACATGCAGAAAAATGAACTGGACCATTTTCTGACACCATACACAAAAATAGACTCAAAATGGATGAAGGACCTCAATGTGAGGCAGGAATTCATCAAATTCCTAGAGGAGAACACAGGCAGCAGCCTCTTCGACCTCGGCCACAGCAACTTCTTGCTAGATATGCTTCCAAAGGCAGGGAAACAAATGTAAAAAATGAACTATGGGGACTTCATCAAGATAAAAAAAACTTTTGCACAGCAAAGGAAACAGTCGACAAAACCAAAAGACAACTGACAGAATGAAAGAGGATATTTGCAAATGACTTATCAGATAAAGGGCTAGTATCCAAAATCTATGAAGAACTTCTCAAACTCAACACCCAGAGAACAAATAATCCAATCAAGAAATGGGCAGAAGACATGAACAGATATTTCTCCAAAGAAGACATCCAAATGGCCAACAGACACATGAAAAAATGCTCCACATCATTCGGCTTCAGGGAAATACAAATCAAAACCACAATGAGATACCACCTCACACCAGTCAGAATGGTTAGAATTAACAAGTCAGGAAAGGTTGTGGAGAAAGGGAAACCGTCTTACACTGTTTGTGGGAACACAAGCTGGTGCAGCCACTCNTGTGCATCCACTCTGGAAAACAGTATGGAGGTTCCTCAAAAAGTTGAAAATAGAGCTACCCTACAACCCAGCAACTGCACTACTAGGTATTTACCCCAAAGATACAAATGTAGTGACCCGAAGGGGCACCTGCACCCCAGTGTTTATAGCAGCAATGTCCACAATAGCCAAACTATGGAAGGAGCCCTGATGTCCATTGACGGATGAACAGATAAAGAAGATGTGGTATATATAATTGATAAAAAAGGGGACAGCATCATTGACTAAAATTCTAAGCTCCTAAAAGCTTGTAAGTTAAGAATTAAAACAGAGGGGCGCCTGGGTGGCACAGCGGTTAAGCGTCTGCCTTCGGCTCAGGGCGTGATCCCGGCGTTATGGGATCGAGCCCCACATCAGGCTCCTCTGCTATGAGCCTGCTTCTTCCTCTCCCACTCCCCCTGCTTGTGTTCCCTCTCTCGCTGGCTGTCTCTATCTCTGTCAAATAAATAAATAAAATCTTTTAAAAAAAAACAATTTAATAAAAAAAAAGAATTAAAACAGAAAACTTAAAGAAAAGTTGGAAAAAAAATAATGATGGCCTCCAAATTGAGAGTACAAAACCAAGAAGGCAAGTGACATGCCTGTGAATAGGTGTGACAGACACTGTTTTGACAACAGAGCTGTGTGTCCTGTGTGCATGATATACAGTACAAGAAAAATAAGATAAGTAAAACCTGGTGTCTGCCTTCAAAAGTTGGAGGGTACAAAATATAAAAGCTCATTACCTCATTATACTGAGGCAGTGAATAATAAGTGTAATGTGTGGTTCAGATGTATATGCAGCATAGAGCTCTGGACTTGGTTTCAAATTTCTAACTTGCTGTATACAAAGAATGAGTATAGCATTCTGGTAAGTGCTTGAGCTGTGGATTTAGACAAATGCATCAGGGTTCAATCAGAGAAAGAGAACTAGTAGATTTATATTAAGAGATTTATTACAAAGAACTGGCTTGTGTGATTATGGGAGATGGCGAGGCAAGTCTGAAATCCATAGGGCAGAACATCAGGAAGGGCAGGCTGCAACTCTCAGGCAGCTGACGCTACAGTCCTCAGGCAGAATTTCTTCTTCAGGGAAGCTTCAGCTCTGCTCTTCTGTCCTTTCAACTGACTGAGTTAGGCCCATGTAGATTATCTAGGATAATCTCCTTTACTTAAAGTCATCTGATTAGGGACTTTAATCACATCTACAAAATACCTTCCAGCAACGCCAGGGCTAGTGTTTCACTGAATGTTACAGTGAGAACTGAAGCCTACCCAAGTCGACACATCAAACTGACCATAATAACAAACCTGGATTAAGTGCCCACCTCTATTACTTCCTAGCTATATGGCCTTAAGAAAGTTTCTAAATTTCTTTAAATCCTACTTTAAAGCTGCAAGAGCAACTGTTCATAGAATTGTTGTGAAGATAATGGGTCCATGTAAAGTGGGCCTAGCGATGTGCCTGGTATATAGTAAGTACTCAATAAATGTTACTCATTATCATCATCAACCTCACGATATATCTGGGTGATATTGAGCAAGTCAACCCCTTTCTCTAAGCTTCAGTTTCCTCATCTGTATTATTACCTATAATTCACAGGAGTGACATGAATATTAATGAATGTATATTAGAGGTGATATTTTTAATTGTGCCAAAGGTATGTTATCTGCTTAGCAAATTATAGACACTTACACATATTTTCCAAAACCCATTTTAAAAAACACATCTTCTAAAAATTCAACCAACAGTTATAACCACAGAAGTTCAAAAGCGAGTTGAATTCATAATGGTTTCTTATATATCTTAATACATCTTCAGGTTGATAAGTGGAAATTCACCTGACTCCCACAGGTACAGTCAAATATACACCAACCCACCCCCCCACACACAATTTATAGATTATTTTTTATGAAAGCTATCAAAACAGGAGATGTCAGGAAAAATATTTTAGGATATTATACTAGTATTAATTTAATTATACCTTTATTTTAAAAGTAATTTTAGAGAAGTTATGGTTTAGCGGTCTTAGCCTGGAGTAAGTCTATTTAAGTTAGAATCCCAGCTCCACTGCTTTCTAGCTGAATGAAATCAGGCAAGTCACTCAGCTTCCCGCCACATCAATCTCCTCATCCTTAAGATGAGGGTAGTAACAGTACTTCACAGGATGTTGTGAGGATTTAAGAAGCTGATACCTATAAAGTGCTGGGAACTTCCTGGTATACAGGCGTCAGCTCTCTGAAAATATCACTTCATGTCCTCCTGGAATGTCAGTAGGATGGCTTCCTGTGTGAAATATTACACTGGTCCTGCAGATTAAAGGAAAATGCTGTTAGATATTTACAATATCTCTTACCAATTAAAATTCATGTGTTCCCCTAAGAAAGACACTTTGATAGTAGCTATTCCATCTGTATACATCTTCCTTTTCTTGAGAATTTATCCCACAGATATATTTACATTGCAGCAAAAGAGAGAAAACAAGTGACCATCAATAAGAGACTGTATTCTCTTTTACCATGGTATACAACACAGCTGTAGAAAGGAATAAAGAAGCTTTCTATATACTGATACACAAATATATCTAAGATAGCAAATGAAAAAAAGCAAAGCATAAAACTGTGTAAAATGGTGGAAATGGGAGCCAAGATTATGTATTCTTGTCTGTTCGTATTTACATAAAGAAACTCTAGAAGGATACAAAAGAAATCAATCAAGTGGGCATTTTTTTTTCAATTAAATATTTTATTTATTTATTTGTTAGAGAGACAGAACACAAGCAGGGGGATGGGCAAAGGGAGAGGGAGAAGCAGGCTTCCTGCTGAGCAGGGAGCCGGGCATGGGGCTCCATCCCAGGAACCCCAGGATCATGACCAAAACCGAAGGCAGATACTTAACTGACTGAGCCACCCAGGTGTCCCTCAAGTGGGCACCTTGTGGTGGTAGGACATTGGATAGGACCCAGGTGAACAGGAAACAGGGCATGGAGCAAAACATTTCACTATATGCCTTTTTATATTTTTATTTTTGAACCATGTGAATGTGTTTCCTATTTAAAAATACATTTTGATAAAAGTCAGTGGTACCTGTTGTATCACAAAAATGCTGTGTCACAGACAACATCAAGACTTAATAATTATTTCTTCTTCAAGATCTACAGGTCAGCTGAAACTCAGCTGATCCAAGCTGGGCTCTATCAACAGGCTCTGCTTCTCATTAACATCTGTAGGTCTGCTCCCCGTGGTTCTCATTCTCCTTGAACCAGCACAAACAGAAGCACAGATGACTAGTGGAAGCATATAAGCCCTCTTAAATCTTAGGCTGAAAAATGACACAACTGCTGTTCATATGTCATTAGCCAGAGCAAGTTAAGGACTGAGGACGCATCCTATGCCCACAAGGAAGCCATGGCAGGAGTGCAGAAGCAGGGAGAGGCCCATGATTCAATCTATCACACCTGTTAGTAACTACAGACATCCTGAATATTCTAAAACTAGAACTGTGAATCACAGGTCTAAGGAGTAGCAAAAAGCAGGCATAACTTTCCTGAAGTTTGAATACTCTATGAATGTCATGTCTTGTCTTGACAATTATGTCATCACCGTCCATCTGGATCATTAATGGAATCAAATTAAATGAAATGGAAGACAAACTTATGAACTCACAGGACCAGAAGAGACTTTGGACCACACTTTAACCAACACATTTTACACATTAGGCAATTGAGACCTAGAAAAATTAAGTACAGTTAGGATATATAAGAAACTGTAAGTTAAGTTGAGCAAACACATAAAAAAAAAAAAAGTTGAGCAAAAACAAGAAGCACTAAAAAAGAGCTGTAAGCCCTAAAATATAACTACTATTTATTTGGGGTAAAGAACAATTATAAAAATATTAAGTGGTACATCAAAGAATTTGTTAAATGCAGGACCTACTAGATTGACTGAAGTTCCTTAGAGTCCAGGCGACGGGCTGAGCCAGGAAACAAAGAGGGAAAATCACAGTAACATTAACTACAAATAGCACCCACAATCATAAATCAGAACAGATTTCATGCATACAAAGGAATTATGATTTAGAGACAGCTCTCAAACATACATAAATAATAAAAGTGTATATTACATTTTTTATTTTGAAAATTTTTATTAGATTTTTTTAACTTAAAGGATTTCAAGTGTATACAAAAAAATAAATCTCTGTCTTTTACCAGACACCTGATCCACCTGCCCCCCAGAGCAAAATACTGTTAGTAGTTTCTTACGTATTTCTACATAAATGTACTATGTTTATAAAGATAAAAATACAGGGCATTTGCATCTTAACTATGTATTTCTGAAGACCTGGCATAATTCAATACATATTTTCCCAAAGGACTGTTAAAGTATAATGAGTACTATTTTTTTTCCAGTTCAAGTGACAATGGCATTAAAAACGATTTATAATTCACTAGTCCTATTAGCTTGAAAAATTACACAACTCTTAACTAATTCTTTTTAATTTGGGGAAACTCACAATATTTTATTTACATGGAAATGCAAAGGACATAGAATAGCCAACAGTCTAGAAGAACAAAGTTGGCAGAGTCACACTACCTAATTTTTGAGACTTACAGTATATAGTCATTAAGACAATATGGTACAGTGTGGCATGGGCAAAACAATAGGTGAATAATGGAACAGAACACACATATTTTTGATAGTTTTCTCACATTAATAATTGTGATTGAGCTGACAATTCTCTAAAATGACTTAATCTTTTTCATATTTATCCATGTCAGCTTCACCCTCACTTTGCTCAGCTGATGATCTGGAGCAAATATTGGACTTTACATTTATCACTACTACATTGTATCTTTTTTTTAAAGATTTTATTTATTTATTTGACAGAGAGAGAGAGAGAGCCAGTGAGAGAGGGAACACAAGCAGGGGGAGTGGGAGAGGAAGAGGAGCAGGGAGCCCGATGCCGGGCTTGATCCCAGGACCCTGGGATCACGCCCTGAGCTGAAGGCAGACGCTTAATGACTGAGCCACCCAGGCACCCCTACCACATTGTATCTTATTAGTTGCTGCTCTTCTTTTTAGCTAAGATCTTTCTGGATTTTCACTCTGTAATATATTCTAATATATTCTCTATCCCTTCATGCTTCTTATTGTCTATGAATTTGGTAATCACGTTTTTTAGCACTCTTTTGGTTATAATTAGTAAAGATTCAATTAAAACTGACTAACCCAAAGAGGAAATGTATTGGCTTTACAATCAAAAAGTCCAGGGTAGATTCAGATACAACAGAATCCAGGTAATCAAATAATACCACCTGAGTACTCCTCCTCTCTCAGCATCATTTTCCTCTTCATGGACTTCAGCTTTGTCCCAATGTTTCAGCAAAAGACTTAAGCCTATCTCTCATTGGCCTGAAATGACTCATATGTCCATCTCAGAACCAACCACTGTAGTCAGGAGATGTAGTTCTCTGATTGTCCTCATCTCAGTATCACATGCACTCCTGGAGCCATGGATGAAGTAAACCTCCCTTCAATCGCATGGACTGGGGAGTGAAAATGGGGAAAGGTGATTTCCCAGGGAAAACAAGGCACTATAATCAGGTTGTAGGGGGATGGACACCATAGAAAGGAAAAATAAGATATTTACATTACAGTATTCATCTAGATTGCTGACAAAAAAAAATGCTGGACATGGCCAAATGAAAGGATAACTAAAATGCTTACAAACAAAAAGATATTGTCTCCAAAATATATCTATTTTTATATTTGATTTTAAAGTATGGTGCTAGGAGAAATAAATGGGTGTTATTAGGTCTAAAGGAAGTAGAATTAATATAACCTGCAAATGCTCAATACTGGTTAAGGTTTAATTGCCCTATTCTATTTACACTGAATCCAAAAACTGGAAAGGGCTATATCTTAGACAGCCAGGCTGCTGCTACAACAAAATCCATAAACCGGTCTGTGCCTTAAACAACAGATATTTATTTCTCACAGTTCTGGAAACTGGGAAGTCCAAGATCAAGGTGCCAGCAGAATTGATTCTTGGTGAGTGCTCTCCCTGGCTTAGAAGTGTGTCCACATGGCCTTTCTTTACTGTGTGCTCATGGAGAGAGAGAGAGAGCTCTCATGTCTTTTCCTCCTTTTATAAGAGTATTAATTCCATCATGGGAGTACCACACTTACAACCTCATCTAAACCTAAATACCTCCCAAAAGCCTCACCTTCAAATACTATCACATTGGTGGGAGTAGTGCTTCAACATAAGAATCTTGACAGGTCACAAACATTCAGTTTCTAACAGTCCACAAAAGAGCTATAACCAAGTTCAAAAGTCAACGGAATGACCAAAGAAAATAAGTTTATCTAGCCATTATTCACACAATGAAAATAAACAGAACCAAGGTAGTCAATCCAATCTTGCACCCAGAAATAGTATTACTCTTAGGGAAGCTTAATCTGCAAGTACACAGACGAATATTCTCTGTACCGCCTCCAACGTTTCTCACTTGGACCAGGAACCAGTATTGAAGTCAACAAATCAGGATAAAAGCCTCCAAAGGTTCTACTAAACTCAAATGTCCCATAGGCAGGAAGTCAAAGCACAAAAGATTACATTTAATGCAAGCAAATAGTCAATTAATTGAAGAATGTGACACCGAAACCACCTCTTAAAATCCACAAGAATATCAGATAATTATGTGATTGAGGGAAACTGGAAATGCAAGATACAAATGGGTGATGTCAAAAAAGAAAAGAAAATGACAGGTTATTATACCAATTAGAGCTTTTAAAATATGTTTTAGCTTAGATATTTAGCTATTGCAGGGCTGTCATTTTCATTCGCTCAATCTACTGAGAGAAAACAAGGTACGAGAGGAGTTTCCTATGATGTCTGGTTCTTGGAATATAAAAAGAGATTTTAAAAGTACAGAAAGTGATAAGGAAATTAGTAAAACTGCCCTAAAACATGCTACTGACCCTAGTCCAAGCATTATATGCCCAACATGGTTTTGCTTCAGGGTCAATCTCACAAACCTGGAGTTTACACTTTCAAGTCTAGTGCCTATTATGATGACGTCAACAGGAGATACCAATATCTCTGGTGTCCCAGGATAAACTTATACCCCTACCCCTGGCAATAGAGGGTTTGATTTCTAAGTCTCGGTCTACCACTAGATCAACAGATAAATCACTTAATCCCTATGAAACTGAACTACCATTTAACCAAACTGGTGGAGAGGAAAAGGGAAGCAATAATGCCCGAAAATAAATAGTGCATCATTTTGAAGAAGTGGCCTAGCCAGATATACTCATTCATTACATGAACCTCAACTAGTCCTGCACAACTTCTAATCTGTCTGCTTTCACTCGTTTGGGATGCTTAAGTGGGGATGAAGAGGTTAACTTGAATAATCATAATCTAAAACTAATTAGTCCACTGATTGAAACATATGTTACCCACCTAATCTTAAACAGGGATATTTATTCACTATATAAAAAATCAAAAGTTTCCATGAAAAAGAACAAAGTGACTGGTAATACTGAATAATTCAAAATGTAAGACAAATATGTATAGACAAGATTTATTAACAATAATGCAATATTTTATTTTTCATAAATTTTTTGAAAATCAGTAATGAAATAAATTTTATTTTTATATATTTTGATATTCATTAATTTTATTATACTACACTTACTATATGATACATTATGCATTATAGTGTACTGTTTTCTTTCTTTCATCTTTTATGTTTCTGTGGTTCAATTTTTAAGACTTTATCTTTTGGAATAACAGTTTTAGATTTACATAAAAATTGTGAAGAAGAGTTCCCATATGCCATACACCCAGTTTCCCCTATTATTATTATTTTTTTTTTTTAAAGATTTTATTTATTTATTTGACAGAGATAGAGACAGCCAGCGAGAGAGGGAACACAAGCAGGGGGAGTGGGAGAGGAAGAAGCAGGCTCATAGCAGAGGAGCCTGATGTGGGGCTCGGATCCCAGAACGCTGGGATCACGCCCTGAGCCGAAGGCAGACGCTTAACCGCTGTGCCACCCAGGCGCCCCTCCCCTATTATTAACACCTTTACATGGTTTATTTTAGTACGAACTACTTTTATTTCCACTTGATTCTTATTTTTAATCAACATAACTGAAATACTTGATAATATGATCAAATAGTACTAAAAAGCTGATAATCAACTTTATCAGATCTAGCTGCATTCTTCCCCATGAATAACCACTTTTATCCCTTTAACTATTTCTTCTAGTTATTTAACTTCCATGTTTCTAAATATTTATACCTAAATTCCTTAAATTATCAATATTAGAAATTTTGATATTTTTTTCCCAAATGCTCCATCATATTGATCACAGACCCATGAAAATTAACTGCTGAGCAGTTTAGTATAATCAAATAATCCATCCGTTTCATTTCTTCCCCCAGTTTCCATTATGGAACTTGCATCCTCTTGCTACAGTCTGCAGCTGGTAGCTTCCTAGGCTCAATGCAAAGCTGAAACTTCCTTTGCCTATCGCCTAAGTTGGATACCCTGTTTCTTGGGCCTTGGGACTTTTTTGTCTTTCTTGGGTTGCAACCTCAATTTCTTGGAATAGATCTTTCAGTCACCTCCTAAGGAAAGACTCCAAGGAGGTAATTTTTCAAAACTTTGTTTATCAAAACTTTCTCTCTTCTACCCTCACAATTGATTGATTGGCTGAATATAGAATTCTAGGTTGAAAGGCAGTTTTTCTCAGAATCTTAGTGGCATTACTTTATTGTCTTCTACTTTCCAAAATTTCTGCTGAGATGTATTATGCCATTCTATTAGCTATTGCATGTGACATGGTTTCCCAGCATTTCCTCTTTAATCCAATGGTGCTGTAATTTTATGAAGATTTGCTTTACAAGTGTCCCTTTTCATTCACCGTGTTAGGCATAATGCTAGGCACTCAGTGGGCCCTTTCAAACTGGAGACTCATGTTCTAGCATCTTAGTCTTTGCTTTCTATCTGTTGAAATGGTGTTGAATCTCTCATCTACTCATAACTCCATTCCCACATTTTACCAGAAATCCTTTGAAGTAATATTTTAAATGCATAGTCAACTCAATTATTAAGTCTAATGGCATGTATATTGACTTTGGAACATGGTCTAAAACTTTGGAATGTATAGCATTTCAGGCCAAATAATAAAACTACTTAAAGAAAACCCAATTACCTGGGTTGAAGTTACCCAGTTTTCTCCTCTCCCTCCACATATAATCACCAAGATAGGACTGACTGAATAAATAATGAAACATTTGTATAATAGAATGTCATGTGATTATTACTGTTGTTCTAAACCATTTGAGAATAAGTGGGAGACATTATGCCTTTTATTACCACTAAATATTTCAGTGTGTATTTCCTAGGAACAAGTCATTCACATGATGCTTCTAATTTTATGAGCAGTAGATTGCAAGAACAAGATATGCTCTTGCTAAAATTAAGCACATACATAGAAATTCTGTATATAATATATCTACACCGGACATAGTCTGAAAAGGTTTAATGTAACAATAAGGCAGGGCCTTTTGGTAATATTCTTTCATCCTATGATGCAGACCCCATAAAGCTCTAGAGCATGGCAACACGGCCAACATCCAGAACATTTTAAGAGCCCAAATCAACTTACATTTTATAACTCATCTTTGATATGCAAAGAATTCTAATATGCTATATTTAGATGCTGGTTTGCTCTGTATGTGTGCCACCCCTTCTTCTTACTCTATTTTAAAAGCTGGAGCTGTCCTAATTTGTGAGTATGAAAAAGAAAAAAACGGCTACTGTATTTGGACTAGCTATTTAAAACGCCTCAATGTAATTCCCTCCTTCATGTGTGCTTTGGAATTTTCCCCTATCAAAAAGCTTATCAGTGTCAAGATCTGAGAAATAAAAGGAAAGGAAATGTGGTTTACTGGAAGGTTATAACTGTGGTCACTTAAAAACTCTTTTCTAGTCTTTAAGTAAGGATTTGAAATAAATTCTATCCAAAAAAATTTTTTTAACTCTAAGTAACCAAACACCATCAACACACCCAAATTACCTAAGAAGAATTGCCTTTTAAATAATCTCTCTCAAGTAAAATGCCTGTGATTTTTATTGTGAAATAAACATAGTTTGTCCAAGTAATCACAATGAGAATATTTATAAAAATTTGATAAGGTTTGAAAATTAATTTTAAGAATTGACACTGAATGCCAATTCAGTAAAAAGGAATCTGTAAGTAAGATCAAGTTCTCTCTTGAGTTAAATAGATCTCTAGAATATTTGGGATGGTTTCAAAGATAAGTACATATTGCAACATGATTAGTAGCAGCTTTGGGGTTTTGTGGCAAATGAAAGCCAGTGCTCCTTGCACTTAAAAGTGTTTACTAACACCTTACCAAATGTAGTGGACATCTGTTGTTTGTGTCTTCCTGGCATCCACTAGGAACCTGCTCTTCTTTCACTCCATGTGGCTCTGGAGAATTTGTCAAATCAGGAGGCCTTACTCTGACCTGACTTCAGGAGCTGGGACAGCTCCTGGGCTAGTCAATCTTTATACCTTCTGCTCGTCACAGATTAGTACATGGAGATAAACATATGACCCAAGCAAAACCAGAGTCCCCTGATGAGTGGCAGTATATGGACCCCAAAGAGTCTCTCTTCCTCTGACCTTGACTTATAGAAGACCAGAGGAGTCTGGAGGTGCCAGTGTGAGTGGCCATCACTGATTACCACACACAGAGAATCTGCTAGAGAATGATGTCAATACCCTGAGGAATACTGAATTGAGTGACAGAGTCAAGAGAGCCTAGAAGTCTGTTGACTCCCTGGATTCAGCTGTGCTAAGGCCACTTCCACACTGGGACTTTCTAGGTAAAAGAGCCTAATAAATTCTCTTTTTGCTTGGGTTAGTTTGAGTTGAATTTCTGTCTGTTGCAACAAAGCATCCTGACCGATCGGCAAGGCCTTTTCAAAACACAACGTATAGTTAGGGCATAACTAAGTACACTTGAGCTATGGTTGCCCCTAAATGGTACATCTGCCAAGAAAAGATTATAAAGTTATATGAATGGAATGGAACGTTAGGGTTTTTTTTATAACTTTGCAAACAGTTCCAGTACTCAAATACAAGCAGCCCCAGACAATCTACTGTCAAAAAGAGAAAATACATGCGTGTGGAGGTAAACGGGAGAACAGGATGATAAATTCAAGCCAGAGGAACATAGACACCCCTAACCTAAAAAACTTTTCAAAAGTCAGAGGTTTCATGTCTGTACATTACACAAAAGGCTATTAGATAATTTAGGTTCAAGTTTGAAGGTACTGTAGTTATAAAAGGAAGTTCAGAAAATGTACTGAAGAATGTAACTCAGAAGCTGAAAGACAAGTCTTGAAAACAGGGGCATGAAGTTCATTTATATCACATTCATGTTCTTGCATTACATTAAAATACTTCTTTTTTTTTTTTTAAGTATTATCTATTTATTCGACAGAGATAGAGACAGCCAGCGAGAGAGGGAACACAAGCAGGGGGAGTGGGAGAGGAAGAAGCAGGCTCACAGCGGAGGAGCCTGATGTGGGGCTCAATCCCAGAACGCCGGGATCACGCCCTGAGCCGAAGGCAGACGCTTAACCGCTGTGCCACCCAGGCGCTCCTACATTAAAATACTTCTTAACAAAATGTCTCATACTATAGGTTTGCTCTTTAGGAAAACCTGAAATATAAGAAGTATCAATTATAATCTTCAATACAATAATGAGAATTATATACCCAATTTCTACCAAGTTCTTTATATAGTCCCAAGGTTTATATACCTTTCCCTTCTACTTCTCTTAGAGAAATAAATATACTTTTTTACCACAATGTGAAGAAATCTCATTGTCCAAAGGTAGGTTGCAGTTATATAGGCTGGAACTCCTCTGTCACACGTCTAACATGTGAATTCTCTCTTACAGAGCACATTCTATAAGCTGATCTTTGGAGTCATTTTCCTTCTTGTTTTATCTTTCCCAGTTAACTCCCAGATCAGAAGAGATATGCAATTCTAGACCAGGGAAATCATAGAGGTAACATTAAATGTGCAGCATTATCTTCTAATGATTTTTTTTCTCATTTCTTATTATAAAAGCATCTGGCTTCTTTGTCTTACCTTTTCTTTTTTTTTTTTATAATCATATTTTATTATATTATGTTAGTCACCATACAGTACATCCCTGGTTTTTGATGTAAAGTTCGATGATTCGTTAGTTGCATATAACACCCAGTGCACCATGCAATACGTGTCCTCCTTAATACCCATCACCAGCCTATCCCATTCCCCCACCCCCCTCCCCTCTGAAGCTCTCAGTTTGTTTCTGAGAGTCCATAGTTTCTCATGCTTCACTCCCCCTTCTGATTACCCCACCTTTCTTTATCCCTTTCTTCTCCTACCGATCTTCCTAGTTCTTATGTTCCATAGATGACAGAAATCATATGATAATTGTCTTTCTCTGCTTGACTTATTTCTTAGCATTATCTCCTCCAGTGCTGTCCATGTTGCAGCAAATGTTGAGAAATCGTTCTTTTTGATAGCTGAGTAATATTCCATTGTAGATATGGACCACATCTTCTTAATCCAGTCATCTGTTGAAGGGCATCTCGGCTCCTTCCACGATTTAGCTATTGTGGACAATGCTGCTATGAACATTGGGGTGCATATGGCCCTTCTCTTCACTACGTCTGTATCTTTGGGGTAAACACCCAGTAGTGCAATGGCTGGGTCATAGGGTAGTTCAATTTTTAACTTTTTAAGGGACCTCCACACTGTTTTCCAGAGTGGCTGTACCAACTTGCATTCCCACCAACAATGTAGGAGGGATCCCCTTTCTCCACATCCTCTCCAACAATTGTTGTTTCTTGCCTTGTCTATCTTTGCCATTCTAACTGGCGTAAGGTGGTATCTCAGTGTGGTTTTGATTTGAATTTCCCTGATGGCTAATGATTTTGAACATTTTTTCATGTGTCTGTTAGCCATTTGTATGTCTTCATTGGAAAAGTGTCTGTTCATATCTTCTGCCCATTTTATGATTTGTTTATTTGTTTCTTGTGTATTGAGTTTGAGAAGTTCTTTGTAGATCTTGGATACCAGTCTTTTATCTGTAGTGTCATTTGCAAATATCTTCTCCCATTCCGTGGGCTGCCTCTTAGTTTTTTTGACTGTTTCCTTGGCTGTGCAGAAGCTTTTTATCTTGATGAAGTCCCACAAGTTCATTTTATCTTTTGTTTCTCTTGCCTTTGGGGATGTGTCATGAAAAAGGTTGCTGTGGCCGACATCTTACCTTTTCTTAATAGTGCCTCACAGTGCCTGGCATAAAGTGAGTACTCAGTAAATGTTAATTAAATGAAAAAATAGAACATTCCAAGGTAAAGGGCTTGAAAATGAACTGCTACTTTAAACTGGGAGCAAACTGAAGGTCTCAGAAGTTAGGTGATGATCCAACAACACAAAGCCATTAGTGTTAGTCCCAGACTAACTCTCTTGATTCCTAATCTAATGTTCATCCACTAAACCAGAGTTTTTGAACATTTTTTAAAGTAATGTCCACATGAGAGACATGTTTTCAGGGTATAACCTGAGATGTGATGAATTCTAAGATATTACTCACTATAGCCCCCACTCTAAGAATAGCAAGTGCTTTTTAAAAAAATAATTAGCAAACACATCTGTATTCGAACTCTTCATTAATCATAAATTTTGAAGGGGATATACCTTAAAACAGATGGTGACAAACTAGTGTGTTAAGAGACCAAAGAAGCTGGAATCGTTACACTAGACTGGGCTAATACGTACACGTCTTTTCCCTGAGAACACTGAAGCCACTTCCGTGATTTTACCTCAGAGTCATTTTTGTTGAGCTCACCAGATCTTGAGTTGTTGTGTTCCTCTGCTCTATACTCTTTGGTTATGTTATATTCCTCCCTAGATTATACTTGGAATTGAAAATCATATTATTCATTTTTGTATCACAAGGGCCTACCCTAAAGCCAAGCACTCAATAGAGGTCAGTTTATAAGACAAGTAAGGACAAGAAGATATCCACATGCCCAATGATGAACTTAGACCTTTAACTCAAATGAATCACAGACTTAAGTCTGTAAGACTTAATGTAAGAGCTAAATAGAAAAAAATATAGGAGGAAATCTCTGAGACCTTAAGTAAGGGAAAACTTTTTTAGATATGACACCAAAAGCACATTCCATAAAAGAAAAAATTAACAAATTGGACATTAACAAACTTTAAAATTTCTGCACTACAAAAGACAGCTTTAAGAAAATAAAAAAGACAAGGAACAAACTATGAGAAAATATTTACAAAACACATATCTAATGAAGAATTTATATCCAAAATTATACAAATAACTCTTACAACTCAATAATAAAAAGACAACCCAAAAATTTTTTTAAGAGAGAGAGTGTGTACATGCAAGTGGAGTGGGGGAAGGGCAGAGGGAGAG
Organism: Ailuropoda melanoleuca; assembly: GCF_002007445.2. Lineage (NCBI taxonomy): Eukaryota > Metazoa > Chordata > Mammalia > Carnivora > Ursidae > Ailuropoda > Ailuropoda melanoleuca. The sequence continues at coordinate 68,326,412 of NC_048220.1, read as the reverse complement.
GAGAGAGAGAATTTCAAGCAGACTCCACTTTCATCATGGAGCCCTACGCTGGGCTCAATCTCATGACCTCTAGATCATGATCTGAGCCGAAACCAAGAGCTGGACGCTTAACCAACTGAGCCATCCAGGAGCCCCAAAAGACAGCCCAATTTAAAAATGGGTAAAATATATGAGTTGTTATTTCATTATAACGTAGATATGCAAATGGTTAATGGCTAATAAAGTCAGGAAAAGATGTTCAACATTTGTAGTCATTAGGAAAATGTAAATTAAAATAGGAATGAGATACCATTTCACACCCATTAGAATGGTTGTAAGAAATAATGCAGATAATTATAAATGCTGGTGAGGATGTGAAGAAATGGGACCCCTCATACATTGCTACTGAGAATATAAAATGGTGCAGACACTTTGAAAAACAGTTCTGAAGTTTCTCAAAAAACTAAACATAAAACTACCAAATGACCCAGCAATTCTACTCCTAGATATAGACATAAGAAAGATTTAAACATGTGTCTATACCATGACTGGTATGGAAATTTTCATTGCAGAATAGAGAAATGTTGATAATAGTCCCAAACTGGAAATGACTTGAATGTCAATGAACCAGTAAATGGATATACTAAGTGTGGTACATCCATATAATGGAATATTATTTGACAATAAAAAGGAAGAACTACCAACACATGCTACATCACACATAAACCTCAAAAACATTATGCAAAGAGAAAGAAGCCAGACACAGGATACCACATATTGCATGCTTCTATTTATATGAAGTGCCCAAAAAAGGCAAATTTATAGACATAAAACAGATTGGTAGTTGCGTGGGCTTGGGAGTATTAATGGGAATAACTATATAAATGGTCAAAAGGGATCTCGTTGGGAAAATGAAAATGCTCTAAAACTAATTTATGGTTATGGTTGCACTGCTCAGTAAAGTTACTAATAATCATTGAATTGTACAATTGAAATGGATGGATTTAATGATATGTAAAATACATCTCACCAAGTTGTTTTTAAAACGGAAAAGTGAATGAACCATTGCCTCATTTATACCCCTTGCAAAGATCCTTCTCTCTGTTGTCGTTTAGTATTCCATTAAATGGGTACACCACCAATTTCCAGAAGTTCTCTACTCCCCTATTTTTAAGATTCTTAACCTTCCTTCCCCCCGACTCTCCAGCAAAAACTCTCTCAAAAGCCCTTAGTACATTTTAGCATATTTGCCCCAGTCCTTCCATTCATAGCAAGAAAACATGGGCCCTTTGCAAGCAGCTCATTCACATTTTTATGGAGTCCTTATTCAGTTCAGTTACCTTGCCCTCAGAATGCTAGCAGTTTGATGGAAAAGATAGAAGATTCACAGAAATAACTATGAAATAGAGGTTCTACTAGATGCAGATGGGAAAAAAAAAAAAATCTTTCCGGAAGAGGGGTCATCTGAATGAGACAATGCATGACAGTCAGAATCCCTACAAGTGGAAATGAGCAGTACAAGACTTCCATGACCAGGGCCAGTGGTGAGTACACCTATTCTGAGCGCTTTCAGCTACAGATCTTTGTTCCTGATCTTTCTCTTTTCAAACCAAGTTTACCTGCTATTGGCTTTGTTTGTCATGCCTAACTAGTCAAACTTTGGCAGAAAAAGAGCCAAAGCTGAAGAAATAAATGAAGTTTCATCTGAGCCCTGTGACTGTCATCTCTATATCATCAATACATAATTGTGGCTCAGAAGTTACTATTTCACAAATGCTGTTTTTCTCAAACTTAAGCTCCTGGCACCAGAGATAGTGTCACAGAGGGGAGGACTAAAAGAACAGTAGGAGGGAAAGTCCTGCTAGAACTCAAGCATTAGAGCTCTGGAAAAAGACACCTTGTTTAGTTATAAACATATCAGACATATGGATACAATTTCCCCTGATATATATGTAAATCAGAAATTAGAATGTAGAATCTTATGTTTGACCATTAAAAATCAGTCCTGGCTTTAGTGGGAAGCCCACTGAACCATAAGTTTGACCAGAGAGAATCTGATGAATCACTGTATGGAAAAATATTATTCAATTTGCTTCTTTAGTTCCAAAGCATTCTTAGATTTTGAGCAACACGTATATGTAAAGTGTGACTATTTTCAATATTTCTGTTCTTTATTATTCATCATGCAATAAAAAGATTCCGCCATTAAGTAAATACTTACGGAGTACCTACCATGCGTCAGACACCAGGCAAACATTGATGAATGAGGGTAAATATAGAAAAAAGATGTATGAGGAGCTCAACTATAGTCCAATGTTTATAGAAGTACGGTCTGTGGACTACCTGCATCTGAATCACCTGAAAAGCTACTAAACTGCAGATTGCTGGGCTCCACATCAAACCAAATGAATCAGAATCTCTGTGGGTAGAGCTCAGGAATATACATTTTAACAAGCTCTATGGGTGACTGCGCACGGTGAGGTTTAAGAATCATTGTGCTGAGTCCCAGAAAGACTCACTCACATCACAAACAAGTAAAATACAGTAGAAAAATAGATTTCTCCATTAGATTCAGTGGTAATTATGTGCCAGAATGCTCTTGTATAGTATTCTTAGTACCAATAATTTTCACATGAGCTTTTAGAATAAAGTCTCCAAAGAAGCTACTATAAAATTGTAAATACTATGAAATTAATTATCACTCTTAAAGATAGGCACAAAAGAGGATAAGCCCTCATGACCTAATCACTTCCCAAAGGCCCTGCTTCCTGATACCATCACCTTGGGGATTAGGATTTCAACATCTGAATTTTGCAGAGACATAACCATTCAGTCCATTGCAGAGGTGTTTGAAAGAGGCAGGGATGAGCACTTCACAGAGCGTACTATAACCCTTGAAGGGATTTATTATAACTGTTTCCAAAGCCCCCACCCCCACCCCTTTAACCATACCCTTACCTAAATAGTCTGAACTGGGTCCTGGCACAGGTAGTGGGAATGTGAGAACCCTCCCCTTTCCTAATTACCAAAGGTCACAGAAAGTAACTGAATCTGTTGATCATCTGCTTCAGAAGTCAGCAACAATCCAATATCAAGTATGCTAGGACCCAATTCTTCATTTTCCACATACAAATTTCAGCAGCATGCAAATGGAAAATACCAAATAATTCAATAGGTCAACTAATGTCATTACCTGAGGTTACATCTTGAAGATAATTTGGCAGGCTTATCAGGTGGCAGACCAGCTCAAATCAAAACATTGCACATGGTCCCTATTAAAGTTCTATCGAAGAAGTTCTAAGTATTGATTCTTATCAGTGGAATTTGTCTTCTCTGCTTGTAATTTAAAAACTAGGAATTCAACAGAATGCTTGTCTAAACATTTAAAGAGATAAACTCCACACAGGGCGGGGTGAGTTCCCCTAGGTTTAGAGTGTTCGATTCTTATAAAAATGTCAACACCTGCAAGCATCATAGATTATACCTCAGTCTCTCTGCATGAACTTTAACATACCTCCTTTGTTCTTGATCTCACATAAACTCTTCTTGGTCAGATTACTGACATCTGAAAAGCTGCTCCAAAGGGTAGAGTAACAAGAAACTATGTACTTTATTTTTGCTCCTAAAAAAAAAAATGGTTTATTCATGGTCAGTGTAAGAGTCAACCATACAATCATATAAAGAATATTTTCAACTTTTTTCAGTCCTTTAGAATATATTGTCCACTATATGGTATTTAATGTTTTGATGTGAAGATTCTCACAAATAATTATTCTTTACTGATTGAAAAAAAAATGTGCAGTCTTCAGACAACCAAATACTCTTCCATTTATGATATAATAAAAAGTCCACAGCACATGAAGTTTTCATTTTTGTATTATTTACCAGGAAACTCAAAGCTAAATTTAGTGCTCAATTTCAATAATTACTATTAGCTGGTTTTTAGATATAATTAACTTTTCCTTTATTATTTGGTTCTTATTCCTTTAGCAGTGTGTTATTAATTCCAAAGTCTCAAATTCTTTTTTTCAATTTATTTTTCAATTTTATATTTTCAATTTATATTTCTATTGGTTGAGTTGAACATAAAAGTCACTTACTTTAAAAGTTTTCATAATCGTATGTAGTCATGGAGCCATCACCACAATCAAGTTACAGAATATTTCTAGGGATGCTTGGGTGGCTTGGTCAGTTAAGCATCTGCTTTCGGCTCAGGTCCTGATCCCAGGGTCCTGGAATCAAGTCCTGCTTCGGGCTCCTTGCTCAGCAGGGAGCCTGCTTCTCCCTCTGCCTGCTGCTTCCCCTGCTTGTGCTCTCTCTGACAAATAAAGAAATAAAATCTTAAAAAATATATAAATAAATAAATAAAATATTTCCAATCACCCTAAAAAATGTCCTCTTTGCAGATGATCCCCTCCTAGCCTCAAGCAACCACTGATCCACTTTGTTACTATAGTATTACCTTTCCCAGAATTTCCTATGAACAGAATCATATAGAATATAATTTTATGGCCTCTTTTACTTAGCAAAAAGTTTTTGAAATTCATCCATGCTGTTGTATATCAGTATTTTGCTCCTTTTGTATTGTCATTTAGAATTTCATGGTATGGTTATACCACAACTTCTTTATCCATTAACCAGTTGATGGATAATTGGATTGTTTCATTTGAGGCTATTATGAATAATGTGGCTATAAATGTTCACATACAAGTCTTTGTATGGATGCATATTTTCATTTCTCTTGGCTATATAACTACAAAGTAGCAATGCTGGGTCCTATGATAAGTATATGCTTACTGTATAAGACAGTGCCAACATATTTTCCAAAGCAGCTGAACCATTTTGCAATCCCACCTACAATGTATGAGAGTTTCAGTTGCTCCAAATCTTTGCAACACTTGAAGTTGCCAGGCTTTTTAATTTTAGCCTTTCTAATGTGTATGTGTTGGTATCTCATTAAGATTTTAATTTGCATTTCCCTCATGACTAGTATCGTTAAGCATCTTTTCATGTGCTTATTGGCCATTTTTGTATGTTCTTTTTTGAATTGTCTGTTCAAATCTTTTGCTTATTTTTGATTAGATTGTTTTCTTTTTATTGGTCATAAGACTTCTCTTTATATATCCAAGCCTTTTGTCAGATACCTTCTCCCAGTCTGTGGTGACTTTTCATTTTCTTAACAGTGTCTTTCATGAAAAAGAAGCTTTAAATTTTTATTTATAACTTTTATTTATTCTTATTTAAATATTTATTTAGTTTTATTTTATGATTCATGATATCTCTATCTATCTAAGAAACCATTGATTAACCCAGGCTTTCTCAAACTCTGTACTATTGATATATTGATAACTTTTGTTGTATGGGCCTAACCTGTGCATTGTGGGATGTTCATTTGCATGCCTGGACTCTACTTAGATATCAACAGCATGTTCCTCACACCAGTTGTGGTAATCAAAAAAAATCTCCAGACATTACCAAATGTCCACTGAAGAGCAAAACTGTCCCCCATTGAGAACCACTGACTTAACCCAATGCCACAAAAATTTCTCCTATTTTTATGTGTGTGGGGGAGGGATAGGAGTTTCATAGCTTTAAACTCTTAAATTAAGGTCCATAGTCCATATCAAGGTAATTTCTATATAAGGTTGAGGTAAGGATCAAAGTTCATTTTTTCCATAGAGATATTCAGTTGTTCTAACACCTTTGTTGAAAAGACTACCCTTTCCCCCACTGGATTACCTGGGCACTTTATTTGAAAATAAATTAATCTTGGGGTACCTGGGCGATGCATTCGTTAAGTGTCTGCCTTTGGCTCAGGTCATGATCCCAGGATCCTGGGATCAAACCCCACATCGGGCTCCCCACTCAACAATGAGCGTACTTCTCCCTCTCCCTCTGCCCTTTTCCCCAATTTATGCTCACTTTCTCTCTCTCTCTTTCTCTCAAATAAATAAAATATTTAAGCTTGTCAATTTCTTATTTTCTTTAATAAACTTTTTATTTTGGAATAATTTTAGATTTGCAGAAAAGGTGCAAAGACAGAATGGAGAGTTCCCATACACTCTCACCCAGTTTCTGTTTCCCAATGTTACCATCTTACATTACTGTGGCACATATGTCAAAACTAAGAAACCAACATTGGTACATTGCTATTAACTGATGGCCTAATTTGGATTTCCCCAGTTTTTAAATAAATGTTCTCTTTCTGTTCTAGGATCCAATCTAGAATTCCACATTGCATTTAATCATCATGTCTTCCCTCTCTTCTCTAGTCTGTGACAGTTTTCAACCTTTCCTTGTTTGTTCATGGGTGACCTTAATGGTCTTGAGGAGTACTGGTCAGGTATTTTGTAAAATGTCCCCAAATTTGGTTTATGTGATGTTTTTCTCATGATTAGACTGTACTCATGGGTTTTCAGAAAGAGAGGTTCCATATACTTCTTACCACATAATGTCAGGAGATACCACCTTGAAGTCAGTTTTCTTTTTTAAAAGCCAGCTAGCATTTTCATTGGGATCATAATGACTCTATGTACCAATCTGGAAGAATTGCCATCTTAATAACTTCTAATTTTCCAATTCATAAACATAGTTTATCTCTCTACTTATTTAAATAAGTCTTTATCTCCCTCACCTCCTCCAGGCATGGATTTCTCACCAGGACCTGTCTGCTTCTGTCCACTCCCCTGGACCATCAAGTAGCTGCTTTTTATTTTTATTATTATTCACATATTCAAGAGTCTATAGTTATAACCTGGAAAAGGTCAGCTCAGTAAGATCTAATTCAGCCACTGAAAGCAAAATCTAACATTGCCTCAGATACTTTTTAAGGTTGAAAGGAAAAAATAATGTATATGGTTGTCCTTAAAATACCCTTAGACTAGAATCTTAATCACAATCTGTGCTAAACCAATCTGCAATCTTAAAGTTCACAACCAATTAGCAGACCTACAATCTATGATCATGAAACAGAGCTTGTGTGTGAAATGAATTTGAGTATATGAAATTATGACTTCATACTTAGTTAAAATTCCAAACTCTAAAATTCAAACACAAGAGAATCATATTAAAGTCTTAGTAAAATTATTCAATGCTATCCACGATGTTGTAAAATGGGCAGAATTCTATAGAGTAATATATTTTTAATGGTAATACAGTTTTAACTAACTCTTTTGGAAAGCAAATGCATATGAGCCTTAAAATTATTCATAACTTTGACTGAGAGTCCCACTTCTGAGACTCTGCCCTATGGAAATAATGCTAAATAGAATCAGAGGGAAGAGTGACCCTTATGTACAAAGATTTCCACCAAAGTGTTACTTATAATATGAAAAAAACTGATACTACTTAAATGTCCAATAAGAAATTATTATAGTCACAAAGACACAAGCTTTAGTAACTCTATAATATTAAGCAAACATATATGCCATGTGAGCTCGACTCTAATTTTTTTTTAAGTATAGAAGAAAAGCCTAGAAGTTAATATACCATATTCTTAATGATGGCTAGTGGAACTATAGATGTTTTCTTTCTCTTCTTCCTGCTTACTATTTTTCTATAGTGAGCCAAGAAAACAATAAGATCTTTTTTAATCTTATAAAAATTTACCTTATTTTTGAATTTCTGAGCTGGGAAATTTAGAAAACTGGTTCACCTCTGTACTTCATTGGTAAGGAAATTTTGTTACTTCTAAGGCTAAGAAAATAGGCATGGGTCACATCAGCAATATTTAATTAAAATACTTTTTAAATTATTAGCCTCAAAGGAGCTTAATTTTAATATGAATGCTCTAGAACCTGGAAAATGAAAGGAATTTTAGAGTTGTGTTTCCAATGAATATTTCAAATAATGAATAAAAGTGGAGTTTTATTCTAAAACACTTCCCAGATAGGAGATTTGAGATGCCTAGTTAAAAGCTCCTCGCTCCCTCGTTACAGTTACCAACGTCTGTTTGTAGTCGCCCAAACAGAGATGGCAAAGTACAGTGTGATCTTCTGCACCAGGACTTTCTGTTATAATTGGTTCACCTTTACTGTCCAACCCTCATGAGCTAATGATAGAGTACTAGCATTGCTAATTATCTAATAAATCATACACTGGACATAATGACTTTTAACTTGGTTTTAAAAATCCCAAACAATTTTTCCTGATGTCTCTCTAAATAGAAAAAAAAAATGTTTTTAGTTTAACATTTCATAACATGGGAAGTTAATCTAGAGGGAATGTTTAAGGTTAGTAGCGTGTTTATCTTATCAAAAATGGTCTGGTCTGTTTGGGTTACTGTTTGGATTCCAGCTAATCAGGCCTATTTACTAGTTTAAGAACTTTCAACAATTAACAGTGTTCAAACAGCACCAATCTGCTATGTTATTTCAGCTGGGAAAGCAGCTATATGAACCAATACAGCTTCCTTACTAAAAATAAATGATAGCACTTTCTACTCACTGGGGAGTGAGTTTTTAGGTATGTCACACTGTCACACTGCATAACAAAACAAAAGAGTGTGAAACATCTAAATAATAAAATACCCAAAAGACATGCCATGTTTTTGGATTTAAAAAAATAATAAACTTTGCCAACAAAAACATCATTGCAGGAAGACAAAACAAATATAAAGTGAGTTTAAGACGTAGGTTGTAGTCCCTTTCCATCAAGAACCACGACTTTCCTTGTTTTTAAGATCACTTACTTGTATTAGCAATTTTTAACGCATGGCAGCTCAAATCAACAATACATTTGCTCTTCAGACTTTGACACTTCCCAAACTTCTAGGCCTATGCTTAACCAAACAAGTACAGTAGCACAAGTGGAACATTTATGTAACACAGAAACTATAAATGTTCTTTGAGGAACAAAGAGGCCTACTCATTCTAGAAGATATGACAAAGGGATAAGAACACTAAATTTTAAAACAGATTTAAAACTCCTGAGAAGAATATACTTAGCTTATACTTTTGTAGTTAAAAGCATCACATCACTTGTTTACTAAAAAGAAAATATTCTTTCTTTTCTCTAAATTTTTTTAAAATTCATTGATCATTTATCTAGTGTATAGTATGCTCTATACTAAGGACTTAACATATATTCTCTCACTGAATCCTTACAATAATACTATGAGGTGTAGATACTAACATATATTTTCATTTTGCAGATGGAAAAATAGCATTGGATTAAGTAATCTGCCCAAGGTCCCTCAGCTAGCTCATATTACAATATGGTTTGAATACAGGAGGTCTGATTTAAGAGCCTGTGCTCTTACCCACTATGGGTAAATTAAAATGACACTAAAGAATTTTTAGATGAGATATCAACATACCTGAAATAAATAGTCCTGATAATAAAGTCATAAAACACATCCTATCTGTGGCCTTTGTTTTCCCATTGACAGATATTCCCTTATAAATGCCAGCTCTTTCTCCCGGTTACTGCCCCTTCTTTTCCACCTTCCAGCAAACACATACACACACACACACACACACACACACACACACACACACCAGCAGCTTTGCTGATAGTGCCTGTGGTACTCAAAAATAGGACAGAAAAAAGTTAATATTCTACTTCAAAAGTGGACTAAATGGTTAAGTGTGGCCTCAGAATTGGCGGGGGTAAGGAGGGGAGGAGACATCATTATTTGAACAATCGATTGGATGTTTCCACTTGTTTGTTTACTTGAGGTAAACTCATTTACAGGTATATAGGAACATAAAAAAGAAAGTCTCCAAAAAGAGGTGGTTCCCAGATTTCCTTCACTTCTCTGCTCAAGCCAAAAGGCTTGCTATTTATCTAACAGAAACAAATATAGAAGGTTTTCCATAAACAGAGTTTTAAAAAGATTTCTTTGCATAAAGTTAGGTCTTATTGAAGCAGATATACAAACGAGTGTTTTCCAGTCTACAGAACTTTCCGCAATGAAGGAAATATTTGACATTTCTGCTACCCAATATGGTAGCCACCAGTCATCTGTAGCTGCTGAACACTTGAAATGTAGCTAGTGGGACTTAGGGACAAATTTTTAACTTCATCTAATTTTAATTTAAATACTCACATATGGCTAATGGCTATCATATCAAACAGAATACCTATAGCCTTAACTCAATAACTACTATTCATTGAGTATCTACTATGTGCCACACAGCTACCTTTGAAGAAGGTACAATTTTATCCCCACTTTACAGATAAGGAAACTAAGGCACAGACAGACTCATGGATTTACAACTAATAAGTGGTAAATTCTGGATTTTACATGTCCCTCTCAAGGCGTGATACTTTCATTACCAGTGGTTTTTAATACCAGCAGCATATTAGATGGCGAGTTTTTCAAAAATACTTATTCTCAGGTTCCACTCCCATAATTTATTCAATTGGTCAGGGGCAGGGCGCAGATACGTACATAGCACTGAAACTGCCACTGTGTAACAACTGGTGTGACTGAGGCCCCTTGTTATTGGACAGCCGTTTCCAAAAGGGAGCTGCAAACAAGTTCTACCTCTACGTCTTGTCTTAAACATGGTTAACACTTAATGCTAAAGAGTCCCTCTCCTTTTTGCATCAGAGTAAAGGACCAAGAGCAGCAACTCCTAGTTAGGATGAGGTCACATAGCTGATATGGGGGGGGGGTTAAGATTTTATTTATTTATTTGACAGAGAGAGAGAGAGAGAGACAGCCAGAGAGAGAGAGACAGCCAGCGAGAGAGGGAACACAAGCAGGGGGAGTGGGAGAGGAAGAAGCACCAGGTGCCCCGGCATAGCTGGTGTTTTGATAGAGCTGAGACCAGGGCCCAGGCATGGGTTATAAGTAAATGCTCCAGCTTCTGGAGCTGTGGAGATCCCAAATGAGCAAAGGTTGAGAAAGCTCAGGGGTGCCTGGGTGGCTCAGTCGTTAAGTGTCTGCCTTCAGCTCAGGGCATGATTCCAGGGTCCTGGGATCAAGGCCCACATCAGGCTCCCTACTCTGCCGGGAGACTGCTTCTTCCTCTCCCACTCCCCCACTTGTGTTCCCTCTCTCACTGGCTGTCTCTCTCTCTCTGTCAAATAAATAAATAAAATTAAGAAAAAAAAAAAAAAAGGTTAAGAAAGCTCAGCCCAGGGATTTAAAGCCCCATGCAGCAACCCAGAGGCTGGAAGGCAGAAAAAAGCTGCAGGTGCTATTTGACTGTTTCTAGAGGTGGGAACACTCAGCAATCCCAGGCTTGTCAACTTTGTCCTCTCCACCCCCTTTTTGCCACTCCAAAGGTCCTGAGGAGTGGTCCAAGGGCCCCTGTGCAGTATTTTTCACTCTGCCAAGGTTATTTTAACAGATATAACCCTACCCTGTCACACAGTATGTACTTAAAATGGTAACTGTGAAATTAATGAATGCAGATTTTGGAATTCAAGAGGCTGGGACTAATCAGCTTCTAGACGGGTTCAGATATCTGAGTATGTGTTTGGTAAATAACTTCCTAAAAATCAAATCAAAAGTCCCTTCAAACTGACAGTCCCTTCAAACTTACGAGAGAACGGGGGTGGGGGGATGGGCAAAATGGGTGAGGGGGAATGGGAGATACAAGCTTTCAGTTATGGAATGAATAAGTCACAGGAATAAAAGGCACAGCATAGGGAATATAGTCCATAATACTGTAATAGCATTGTATGGTGACAGATGGTAGCTACACTCATGGTGAACCTAGCATAACATATAGAGATGTTGAATCACTATTTTGTACACCTGAAACTAGTGTAACTGTGTGTCAACTAAACTCAAAAAAGCTTTAATAAAAATAATTTTTTATTTAAAAAAAATTCAGTGTCCAATATAAATAGAAAAAACATCTGAAATAAAGTAATATCAAATATAATTAAAATAATCAATATAATTATCAAAAAAGATGGGTCATCAATGAGTAACTTTTTAACAGTTAAAAAAACCACTTTAAAATAAAAACAGTTTTTCAACAGTTAAAAAAAAAAATTAGTTCCTTCAAAACCTTTGCACTTGCCTCAGAAAAGTGGGTAGAGAAGATGACATCAGTCTCTAAGACAGGATTATTTTTTGTTTCAGAGGCTAAAAGGTTTGAAAGGGATGAAATAAGAAGAGGAAATGAGAAAACTGACAAAAAGTTAAACAGGAATTTATACCATATCCATACATATTCCAAGAGTCCTATTAAGCATAGGTGACCTGCATTTATCCTTGGTAGGTCTAGGAGACCACTAAATCAAGTTCTGGGGTTGAGAAATCAAACAAAGTCAACAAAGCAAGGACCTGAAGGAAACTGCCACAAAAATAGAAAATGCTGATATAAACATTATCCCTCAGGCTAGCCAAGTATGTCTTTCTCTCCTACAATAAAGGAGTAAAAATAAAAATAATCTGTGTCTGAGATTATGCTCAGGAATGGTGTATGGCTATAAAATACACTGTGGAAATCATCTCTCCATTCAAAAACTCAGCACAGCTGCTACAATAAGGAGGCTGTGTATGTTTTGAAGCTAAATGAACTTGTGTTCTAAGAATCTCTGCAGAGGTAATAGCTCTGAATGCCATGAGCAAAACTCTCATGGATGATTGTAGCAAATGGCTTCAAAAAGAAACATCTAGCCTGTTGGTAAGTGCCCTTTAGAAGGGAGGACTTGAATTCTCTAGAAACAAAACCACCAATCATTCTTGCCAGCCTACTGCTTATAAAAGAAGGGGAAACATGGGTGTTTCAAGCTACAGCTGCAGATTCAAAAATCAGTTTGTACCAGTTGATTTTGCTTTAGTAATGTAAAAAGTAAACGATCCAAAGAGAGCAGAAATAATTAACCAAGGGCATCTAGAGATGTGAAAGAAGATAATGGTAGAAAAAGCCACTTCAAGTATCTTTTGAACCTTATCTGTCTGCTTCACCCACCATCCCAGCCTTTTTTTTTTTTCTTTCTTTCTTAATAGTAATACATGCCCAAGTTTTAAAAATTACACAGGGGTGTGTATAACTAAACATTACAGTCTTCTAACCTCTATCTATTCTCATCATATTCCAAATCCGTAGAAATGTTGTTGTTTTTTTTAATCATTGTCTAGCTCTTAAAATGTTAAAGAAACATGATGTCCCATATGTAGGTGTCCTAAGGAAGTTTGTTTGGCTTCAAATTTTCCATCAGGAGCCAGCTGTGTGAGGAGACAGAGGATCAAAAGATGGAAGCTCTACTCCTCACTTCTTCCCAACTATGTTTGTACCTTTGAGGAAAGCACTTTCCTTGCTGGAATTATTTTCCCTGTCTGGAATTGAAAATACTGACTGTTGGTTCACTTCTAATTCAAATCTTCTATAGTAGCACTTTCTAACATACATGAGTTATAAGCGTGAGTCACACTGATAATTCAAAATCTTTTAACAACTACGTTAAAAAATAAGAAACGGGTGAAACTAATTTTAATACTTTTTATTTATCCTAATATATCAAAATTATTAACATTTAACAGGAAATCAATATTAAAACATTATCAATATTTTACTATTATTATTAACAGTTTACAATCCAAAACAAAGTCTTTAAATCTGGTGTGGGTTTGACACAAGACATCTTAACCGAGACTATCCACATTTCAAGGGCTCAATAACCACGTTAATTAGTTGCTACTGTCTTGGACAGCACAGTTTTATACCAGTGTTAGGACATTATTCCAAAAAAGCTCTATTTCAGTGAGTAACTCACTCTGCATCTCTCTTTTGATTGCCTCTGTTACCAATAAAACATTATTACTAATTATCATTTATGGCAATATCTAATTATCAGCAACAAACTCTTGAATCTACTTAGATTACTCACTAGGTTCACTATCGGAGCTTTGATTAATATCAGTGCTGTTTCTCTAGAATACCTTTGGTCTTTGAGTCAATTTTTCTTGTCTGGCTGAGTCACTCCTATTGAATTTTAGATCACTTACCCTGAGCTTCATAACAATTAGGATATAATATGGTAATTAACAATTTTGGTTTTTATACTTAAATTCAATTCATTAACATATATGTATTATTATTTTCAGAGGTAGAGTTCAGTGATTCATTAGTCTTATATAACACCCAGTGCTTATTACATCAGGTGCCCTCCTTAATGTCCATTACCCAGCTAATCCCATCCTCCCACCTAACTCCCCTCCAGCAACCCTCAGTTTGTTTCCTATGATTAAGAGTTTCTTGTTTGTTGCCCTCTCTGATTTCATCTTGTTTTATTTTTCCCTCCATTTCCCCATGATCTCTGTTTTGTTACTTAAATTCTACATTTAAGAATCTCACATGAGTGACATCATATGGTAATTGTCTTTCTCTCAGGTAGCACAAACATTTTAACAATATTTATTCTTCCAATCCATGAGAATGCGATGTTTTTCCATATCTTTGTGTCTTCCTCAATTTCCTTCATGAGTGTTCTATAGTGTTCTGTGTATAGATCCTTTGCCTCTTTAGTTAGATTTATTCCTAGATATCTTATGGTTTTTGGTGCTATTGTAAACGGGATCGACTCCTTCATTTCTCTTTCTTCTGTCTCATTGTTGGTGTATAGAAATACAACTGATTTCTGTGCATTAATTTTATATCCTGCCACTTTGCTGAATTCCTGTAGAGTTCTAGAAATTTGGGGTGGAGTCTTTGGGTTTTCCACGTAGAGTATCATGTCATCTGCAAAGAGTGAGAGTATGACTCCTCTGCTGATTCAGACACATTTTATTTCTTTTCATTCTATAATGGCTAAAGCTAGGCCTTCTAGTACTATGTTGAACACCCATGCTCAGAGCCAATATCCCTGCCGTGTTCCTGACCTAATATTCGCAGTGGGCTTTTCATATATGGCTTTTATGATATTGAGGTATGATCCCTCTGTCCCTACAGTGTGAGGAGTTTTAATCAAGAAAGGATGGTGTACTTTGTCAAATGCTTTTTCTGCATCTATTGAGAGGATCATATGGTTCTTGTCCTTTCTTTTATTTATGTAGTTTATCACATTATTTGATATGCAGATGTTGAACNCACATAGTTGCTCATAATATGTTCTTACAACTGTTTGTATTTCTTCAATGTTGGTTGTGATCGCTCCTCTTTAATTCATGATTTTATTATTTGGGTCCTTTCTCTTTTCTTTTGATAAGTCTGGCCAGGGGGTTATCAATCTTATTAATTCTTTCAAAGAACCAGCTCCTAGTTCCGTTGATCTGTTCTACTGTCTTTTGGTTTCTATTGCATTGATTTCTGCTCTAATCCTTATTATTCCTCTTCTCCTGCTGGGTTTAGGCTTTATTGGCTGTTCTCTCTCCAGCTCCTTTAGGCGTAGGGTTAGGTTGTGTATTTGAGACCTTTCTGGTTTCTTGAGAGAGGCTTGTAGTGCTACGTACTTCCCTCTTAGAACCGCCTTTGCTGCATCCCACCGATTTTGAACAGTTGTGTTTTCATTTTCATTTGTTTCCATGAATTTTTTAAATTCTTCTTTAATTTCCCGGTTGACCCATTCCTTCTTTAGTAGGATGCTCTTTAGACTCCATGTATTTGAGTTCTCTCCAACTTTCCTCTTGAGATTGAGTTACAGTTTCAAAGCATTGTGCTCTGAAAATATGCAGGGAATGATCCCAATCTTTTGGTACCAGTTGAGACCTGATTTGTGACTCGGGATGTGATCTATTCTGGAGAATGTTCCATGTGCACTTGAGAAGAATGTGTATTCTGTTGCTTCAGGACAGAATGCTCTGAATATATCTGTGAAGTCCATCTGGTCCAATGTGTCACTGAAAGCCCTTGTTTCCTTGTTGACCTTCTGCTTTGATGATCTGTTTGTTGCAATGAGGGAGGTGTTAAAATCCCGTCCAATGATTGTATTATTATGGATGTGTTTCTTTAATTTTGTTATTAATTGGTTTATATAATTGGCTGCTCCCATGTTAGGGGCATAAATATTTACAATTGTTAGATCTTCTTATTGGGATAGACCCTTTAATTATAATATAGTGTCCCTCCTCATCTCTTCTTACAGTCTTTGGTTTAAGATCTAATTTGTCTGATATAAGGATTGCCACCCCAGCTTTCTTTTGATGTCTATTAGCATGATACATGATTTTCCACCCCTCACATTAAATCTGGAGGTGTCTTTGGTTCTAAAATGAGCCTCTTGCAGACAGCATATTGATGGGTCTTGCATCATTATCCAATCTCATACCCTGTGTCTTCTCATTGGGGCATTTAGCCCATATACATTCAGAGTAACTATGGAAAGATATCAATTTAGTGCCACTGTATTACCTGTAAAATCACTTTTTCTGTATATTGTCTCTGGTCCTTTCTGGTCTATGTTACTTTTGGGCTCTTTCTACTTAAAGGATCCCCTTTACTATTTCTTGCAGGGCCAGTTTAGTGATCACAAATTCTTTAATTTCTGTTTGTCCTGGACGCTTTTTCTCTCTCCTTCTATTTTGACTGACAGCCTTGCTGGAGAAAGCATTCTTGGCTGTATATTTTTCTCTTCTACCCCCCTGAATATAACATGCCAGTCCTTTCTGGCCTACCAGGTCTCTGTGGCTAGGTCTTCTGCCAGTCTAATGTTTCTACACTTGTATATTAAGGACCTCTTGTCCTGAGCTTCATTCAGGGTTTTCTCTTTGTCCTGATCTTTTTTCAGGATTTTCTCTTTGTCTCTAAAATTTGCAAGCTTCACTATTATATGTCAAGGTGTTGACCTATTTTTACTAATTGTGAGGTAGGTTCTCTGTGCCTCCTGGACTTGAATGCCTGTTTCCTTCTCTAGATTAGGGAAGTTCTCCACTATAATTACCTCCAATATACCTTTTGACCCTCTCTTTTTTTCCTCTTCTTCTGGGATACCATTTATTCTCATATTGTTTTCCTTTATGGTATCACTTATCTCTTGAATTCCTCCATCATGATCCAGTAGTTGTGTAACTCTCTTTTTCTCAGCTTCTTTATTCTCCATCATTTTTTCGTCTATATCACTAATTCTCTCTTCTGCCTATTTATCCAAGCAGTTAGAGCCTCTATTTTTATTGCATCTTATTGATAGCCTTCTCGAT
This sequence comes from Ailuropoda melanoleuca, assembly GCF_002007445.2. NCBI lineage: Eukaryota > Metazoa > Chordata > Mammalia > Carnivora > Ursidae > Ailuropoda > Ailuropoda melanoleuca. Next base: position 68,309,392 of record NC_048220.1, on the reverse strand, counting down.
TTCACCTTGATCAGTTTTTAGTTATTTTATTTCTTCAGAAAGGGATTCTCTAGTGTCTTGTATGCTTGTCCAGAATAGATGAATGAGAGAACAAAATACTAAAATGGCAAAAACCATCCAGAGAAATGTACACTAAGCAAATCAGAAGGGACCCAAAACTAGAAAAAAAAATTAAAAAAGAGAGAATATAATCAGACAGGTGCACAGAACAGAGCAATACACTGGATCCTGTGTGTATTTTGGCCTGTTTGTTAGAAAAGTGGATCCCAAAATAGCAAAGAAAGAAAAACATATGTATAAAAATAAAATTAAATAAAATGAAAAGACAGAATTTAACTGTAAAAATGAAAATTAAAAGACAAAAAAAAGAGAATATAAACAGACAGGTGAATAGAATACAGCAGTACACTATATGCTGGGTGTATTTTGGTCTCTTTGTTAGAAGAAACTGCATCCTAAAATTGTAAATAAAGAAAAACTTATATATATACAAAAACAAAATTAAATACAATGGACAGAATATAAGTGTAAAAATGAAAATAAAAGAAGACTTAAAAATGAGTTGATAAAATAAGAAAATGGTTGAAAAGAAAAAAGAGAAAAAAAATTAAAACTGAAAGACTAAAGAATCATGAGAAAAAAAATCATGCATTCTATATAGTATTTTCCCCTACCGCTGGAGTTTTGCAGTTCTGTGTGATTCGTAAATTTGCTGCTGCTGATCTTCTGAGGGAGGGGCCTGTTGCATTGATTCTCAGGTGTCTTTGCCCCATGAGGAGTTGTACCGCTCTTGCCAAGGGGCCAGGCTAAGTAATCTGCTCCCAACTGCTCTATGTGGCTTTTGTTCCCTGAACGCTTTATGCGCCATGTTAGAGGATAAGAATAAAAATGGCAGCCTCCCAATCTCCAGCCCTGACCTGAAACTTGTGCCCCTCATTCCTTAGTGCACCCTCAGAGAAAAGTAGTCAATCACTCTTGTCTCCCTGGTTTCTGTCCACACTCCAAGTTCACCTAGTCTGCAACAGAGTGTTTCTAGCCCAGGCTCGTGACCTCACTTTGATTCCCCACACCCTGTGGAATCCTGTGGTGTGCACCCATGTTGCTCCTCCCAGGGTGGGGGGGGGCTCTCTTGGCAGTTCTGGCACTTCCTGGGCCCCTGCTCAGAGAAAGGTCACCCAACCGTGCCAGGGTTCATGATTTATGGCAACATGGAGCTGAAAGCCCACTCCTGGGCTTGCTGATTGCAACTGGCTTCCCCACTCCGATGCCTGGAAACTCTGCCTCATTCACTCAGGCACTCCCATTCTTTCAGTGACCCTGAAGATCCTGAGACCACACTGTCCCACCTAGGATTCTGCCCCCACTTTGCCGCCTGAGCACCTTTCAGGTAGGGTTGTGCCTCCCTGGAGCAGACTTTTTAAAGTTCTGATTTTGTGCTTTGCTGCTATATCCCCCAGTGATTTATCTTCTGATATATAGCCTTGGATTCACTTCACAACTCTTTCCTTGCAGAAAGTAGTCGTTTTTGTATTTATAGAATTGAAGCAATTCTTTTCTTAGAGCTAGGTTGACTTAACAGGTGTTCAGAATGATTTGATAGCTATCTAGCTGAATTCCTGGAACCAGACAAAACTAAGGTCTTCTAGTCCTCCACCATCTTGGAAACTGTTAACTAACAATTTTAAAAGTATCCTATGCTTTTAAAAACCAGACTTAAGTACTAGCTGACCTAAACACTACTATTTTTTCCCCAGAAACCACCCATTTGCATCTCACCAATCATGTTCTGCACCTCTTAATCCTCTCACTAAAGAAAAACCTAACTTGTTATAAAACATAAAGTATCAACAAGTAGTGAAAGTTTCATGGAAACTTCATGGAAAGTTTTAAGATTTTGTTGTTGTTGTCGTTGTTGTTATGTATGCTGTAAATTTAAAAGTAGTACCTGTTCATTGTAAAAGAAAATATTCAAACAAACCAGAAGTACATAAAGTAAAAAGTGAAAGTTCTCTCTCTTAATTATCCCCAGGTTCATCCCTCATAGGTGACCACTGTTTAGAGTTTCATGAGTATCATCCCAAAACTCTCCAAGCATATATTAGTATGCATATACAATATACCCATATGTATACACATGCAAATTTGGAGAAAGAAGTTTTAAAGTAGCATGAATATAAACAAAATTCAAATAACACAGAAGCATGTAAAATAAAATGATCTAGGGGCACCTGGATGGCTCAGTTAGTTAACTGTCCAACTCTTGATTTTGGCTCAGGTCATGATCTCAGGGTCCTGGGATCAAGCTGGCACTGGGCTCCACACTGGGCATGGAGATGGCTTAGAATTATCTCTGTCCCTCTCCTTTGAGCTCTCTCTTTCTCTCTCTAAAATAAATAAATAAATATTTAAAAAATAAATAAAATAAAATGATCTATATTCACATACAACATTTGAGCAATTATTTTAAAATAAAGTAACAAATGATTATGAAGAAAATGTAAATTATGAATAAATGCAAATTGTAAAATGCAAAGTAAAATGTTCCCTACTCCACAGTCCCACTACCCAAAGGTAATAACAAATGCCCACAACTGTTTCTTTTGTGTGTGTGTGTGTATCCTTTGTGAAATTTTCTATGAGTACACAGGAATACACACATGCACGCATAACATAAATATATACGAAGATATAGAGAATATATATATGCCTAATGTCGTTATGAAATATGTTTTCAGTGGTTTTTATTGTGAAATCTAATATACACATAGATCAGTGTGCAAAATAACAAAGTGAACCCCCTAGCAATCACCGCCCTGATTGAAAATTAAAACATTGCCAGCCCTTTAAAAGCTCTCCTCATGACTCCTCCTAATTACCACCCTCTTCCACCCTCCTTCTCAAAGGTTTCCACTATCCTGACTTTCACAGTAACAACTCATTATTTTTTCCTTTAATTTTACTGCCTAAGCACACAACATTAAGCACTATATCTTTTACAGTTTTCAGATTTTAAATAAATGGAGTCATAACAAATGTATTCTTTTGTGTCTGGCTTTTTTTTTTCTTGCAATATTTATTTGTCAATTTTTAGATGAATAAATCTTGGGTATCTCAATCAACATATATAGAATTACCTCATCCTTGTAATTCCATGGTATAGAAGTAAACAAATAGCCTGATAACCAAAATATTTTCACCCTTTTGGTCATCATAAAAAATAACTTTGTAAAGAATATCTTAGGCATTCATCTAAATAAACTTATTTTTTTTAACTTAAAATGTAATCATAGTGCTAATGTAAAACGAGGTGCATGTTAATTATTTCAGAATTCTTGAACAAATTTCAGTTCAAATACAATAAAATTTTAACAAAAGGTGTTCCTATCTTCTAAATTCTAGACTCCTTTCCAAAACTTCTATTTTGCTTAGAGATAAGGAGACATCTTTGGAGCACATTAGTGTTATGTTTTTCAAAGTAGAGTCCCTGGATTTCTGGCATCATAGTTCCCAGGGGATCGTATTAAAATGCATCTTTTCCAGCATTCAACGTCTTTAGAGATGGACCTCATAAATTAGTTAAGATATATTTAAAGTACTGTAACCAAGAGACTCCAAAATACAGTAGTACCAACAAGACAGAAGTTGACTTCTTTCTCATTTAATAGACCTGTACTACACAGGCAGGCCAATGGGAAGAAGACAGGTCTACTCCATAAAGTGGTCCAAGGAATCAAATTCACATTGCCTTGTGGCTCTGTCAATCTCAGGGTGTGGCCTTGCTTGGTCCTCTAACTTGCCCATGGACTATCACATTCTAGCAGCAGAAAGGAGAACACATGGAAGTAGGGAGTAATCAATCAGGAAGCGCAGAAATTGCACACAATCCCACTGGCAGAAAACATGGCCACATACAGTTACAACACAGGCCAGGGAAATGAGGTTTCTGGCTCTATTGGCCACATGACCTCCTAAAACTGGCAAGGGGCAGGGTTCAATTATTAAAAGAAAGAAGAGGATGGATACTGGAAGATAGATAGTACTCTCTGTGGCACCTGGGAATCTACATTGTTAAGACCTCCAACTTCTCTGTCCTCAAGGCGTGACCAGTCACTGGGCTAAAGTGATGTTCTTCTATATTTGGTTTTACATCACTTCTACCAGGTACCCCCTGGAAGTCTATGGGCTATGAACACTTACTGGGAAAACCAGAAAACATATATTAAAAAAATAACAGCAAACATCAATAAAGTGCTAATTATATGCCAAACGCTTTACATGAATCATTTTATTTAATCTTTACGAGTTTGTGGGGTAAATACTGTTACTATACCCTCGTTTTACATTAGCACTGTTCATAGGTAAGGAAACTACAATGTAGGGAAGTTCCTTGCCCAAGCCCCACAATTAGTCTGCAGTTCGTAAGGGCTGGAACTTGAACCCAGAGCCAATGTGCTTTAGTCTGGGCAATGAATGGTTACATTTAAAAGAAACTCTAACCTTAAAAATCTATTAATGTTAAATATAAAAAAGTTGTTGGGGTCAAGTTTGGATATAAAGAAGCAAAATCTGGGGCAATTGTTAGTAGAAGGCACCCAACTCCTAATATTATGATACCATTTACTGACTCACTTTACACTCTGCAAAGCACTGTCGCATGCAGTTTACCTATGCAACAACCCTATGTGTTAGGTCCTATACTTATCTCCAACTTACAGATAAGAAAACTGGGGCATAAAGATGTTAAGTCACTTGGCCAAGGTCACACAGCTGATAAGAATAATGTGCTTAACCACTATGCTATACCACTAAAATACAAACAGAATTTGATAATTATGAGTCATATTTACCAAATCTGATATACTTTGCCATTTACAAGGCATGTCTTAGGTAAGAAGTCTCATTTTAGTGGCATTATAAAATAGGCTTATTATCATAGAGATGAGCGAAGTTTGAAAGCTGTCTAACATACAGATAAAGCAATTAGCAAGTCCACCCAACAGCATGATAATGAGCATTTTACTTCGTCATTATCAATTAATATTTGCCAATTTCTATCGCGAGTCCTGGAGACCTACTGGGTATATCTGGTTCTTATCTTCCTTATGTCTTTTTAAGTGAAGATTCCCCCAAATTTGCATTTGATTTTGGTCATTCAAAGTACACTCCAGGATGAGCACAAGGCACTAGGACAAGGAATGTTGTACTTCCTTCAATGACCAATGTTATTTTTGCCCCCAAAGCTGCATCTCACATTATTGCTTCAGTGCACTTACAACTGCCAAGCTCATAGTTTCCTGGATTCTGGGGACAATTCTCACTATGAGAAAAAAATAGGAATTGTTATTGTATGAATTATTGAGAATTCCCAATATATTATATCCATCCTCTGGGGGGCACAAATTAATTCTCTTTGGTAATACAACAGTTCCATATCTTGATTGCGGTGGTAGTTACATAAATCTATACATGGAATGAAATTACATATAACTGTACACACACACACACACACACACACACACACACACAAATATACCCAAGAAAAAAATGATGAAAATGGAACCAGGTCTGTAATCTAGTTAACAATACTGTACTGATAAAGTTAATTTGTATATCAGGGCCCATAAAATGGAGGACACCCCAGTGGCCCAGCCCATAACATACACTAATGATAATCCTCCAACTCTGCTTTAGCTAGCTAAACTTACCCTAGAAAATAGGACCTGCTTGCCTTACAAGGAAATCCTCAACATTCTAACCAACCATGCCCTGCTTCCATGTTGCTTCTTGTAACATTCTATAAAACTTGCTCCTACTCAGAATGTCTCAGGATAATGTTCCACTATTTGTGAGACACAAATCCTCCCATCCATGAATTATCTTCCCTTGAATAAAAGACATTAAACTTGTTACTAAATTGTATTATTTTTATTTGACAATATCAATGTCAATTTCTTGGTTTTAATAGAATATTACAGTCATATCACATATTGTATTTGAATGACATATAACATGTCACCATTGGGAGTTAAGAGAGGAGTCTACTATTTTTGCAACTTCTTGTGAGGCTATAATTATTTCCAAATAAAATGTTTTTAAGGGAGACAGGCGTGGAAGGGTGGTTCCCAGATCAGCTATGACATCCACTGGGAACTTGTTAGAAATGCAGAATCTCAGGGCCCAGACCTACTAAATTAGAATCCACATTTTAACAAGAACCTCATATATGATTCTTACACACATTAAAGTTGAGAAGCACTGTTATATAAGAAATAAAAGTGATATTCAAGTAGTTCTCATTCTATTAAAAAAAAATAGTTTCTTCATTTCAGTGTCAGAAAGGTTATTCCAGAAGCTCAGGGTCTGCTTCACTGGTATGCAGCTAGTTCAGCTCCATAAGTATTGGCTTAGAAGACCCTCGTCCATGGGTGGATGGGCCAGCCCAGTGATGGGTATTAAGGAGGGCACGTATTGCATGGAACACTGGGTGTTATACACAAACAATGAATCATGGAACACGACAACAAAAACTAATGATGTACTGTATGGTGACTAATATAACATAATAAAAAATGGGGGGAAAAAAGCTGGAAAAAATAAGAAGAAGACCTTCCTCCAGCATGAGGTTTAATACACTACCTTGAAATTCTTAATAATTTTATCTTTGAGTTTGAGTTCTGTAAGTGAAGTCCTATGAGACCACAGAGCATGCCCTGGGAGCATGGAGCCTCAGCTTACCAATCAGCATACTTCCTTACCTTGCTGGGATGGGTTCTCAGCTGCCCTGGCACTTTGGGATCCTTCTCCTCCATGTCCTCATCCAGCAATTGCTGCTGACCCCCAGCTCCAGCAGGGGTCTGGGCACAGACAGAAGGGCTCCCTTGCTGCCTGAGACATCTCAGACTGGCAGCACCATGGGGTGTGCCCTGGCAACTGGTGGGTGGAAGACAACCTCTCACCTACTGCTGATCCAGGTACCCAGCATATTCCAGTATGGAGGCTGCACTACTCTCAGGCATTCCCCATCTACCATGGGTTCCCACAGGTGGCAGGCCTACGGGAAGGGGAGATATCTAGCACAACTTCCTCACCTCCTGCCAGGACATGTGCCAGTCCAGCGGCTGGTGGGAGGGGAAACCAAGCAACCAGTGGGTGGTATGTGTTTTTAGTCACAGAATGGGACCCTGTGAGAATCAGCATTTGCTGGGCAAGTGTCCCCATGCCTGAGGACATGAAACATTAAATAGTAAATAAAAACACCATTATAAAGAAAAAGACAGTGGAAGAAAGGAAGAAGCTTTATGTTTTAATTTTCATGCTTTTTGGAGCTTTGGGGCTCCATATTTTCACTTTGCACTAAGCCTGGAAAATCATGTAGTCAGTGCTGCAGAGGTCACTGGGAATCAAAAGAGGAACTTCCAGCACCGACACAGCAGGTGCACAGGCCCAGTGGTGAACTCTGATGGGTACCAAAAGCTGTCTACATTACAAGATGGCACCAGGAATCCTTCAGCAATATAAGCTTTGCCTGTCTCTCTCTTCAAAGGAGACTTTCCACCATTAAATATATACCACAACTAAGAATTGTAAGCATATACCTTCTAATTCTTTGTGTTTATACCTACTATTACCCAGGTATGCTTCCATATTTTCATTTTTAAAAGAAAGATACGACCAAGAGTAATACTTCCTATATTCTTAAAAATTAAAATTCCTAAATGGTAGACTAGGAAAAAAAAAAAGTAGGGCTTTGGAAGAAGTCTGGGGAAAGAGAAAGAGAAATGATTTAAGGTTTTAAGGACTGTATTTATATTTAATTCTTCCTTAATCCATTCATACAATTATTATTTATTGAGCCACTCCTAAAAGATCACTAGTGAACTTAAACCACTTCCCTCTGAAGCACTTTTTCCATAAATAATTTATTAATAAATAAAAGTGATATTCAGAATTAAAACACATTATTCTTCATTGTCTTGTTTCTCTACCCTGGGCAGGATCAATCGTCCTTTTACTTACATCCTTTATCTTGATCTAATAATATTATTGAGTATATCTCATATATAACTAAGTAGAAAGCAAAGTTTAAAAGTTATTTTGTCTGGCAAGATGCTCTCAGTGAGTTTGTTTAAGGGAATAATTTCAAAATTGTATCTGTAGTATAATCCTAGTTTGAATCTTATATATAATTGTGGCTAGGAAAAGATGGTATATAAAGTTCTTAGTAATGGTGGTTTTAGGTTATGGGCTTGCTGGTGGTTTTAATTTTCTTCTTTCTATTTCTCGGTATTTTCCACAGTTTTTCCGTAGTGAATATTATAGGGGACGTGAGCACCATTACATGATAGGGCCCTAATGCCTCTCATACTATTTTTTAATAGGAACCACTTGGATTTTTTTTTTTCTTCAGAAATGCACTTTGATCTTTTGGGTACTGCCACCAGTTCAGAGACAGAAGTGAGAAAGCTGAGTGTGAACTTCCCACATTTATGAGGTGTTAATTCATTCTATAGCCTAATTAAGTCACCACCTGATAACCCAATTCATTATAACATATCAGATTCTAAACAGCCAATTAATTTATTCTTCTGCTCTACATGAGCATACATATCTTGATTTTGTTAACTGAATCATGAAGTTTCTGTTTTTTTAAAGCAGTGATTTCCATATTAAGTTGTAGGATGGTGAGTGGAAGCAACCTAAAAACTCCTTATTACAGTTTCTATTGAGAAATTGCTTGACTTAGAATCATGAGGAATTTACCATAATAAAGTGTATCCAGTATGTACATACTAAATAATTGTAAAACTGTTAATTTTTCATACTTCAACAGCCTTCAAGTAACTTTGGTCTTCCCACAGTATTTTCTAGATGGAACTAAAACTATGAAATGAAAGGACAAGAAGGATAAGCATGTAAGCCTGTACCACTACTAATTGGGCTAGACTATGAGAATCACCTAGTCCAGTAGTTCTCAGTCCTCATTGCACATTAGAGTTCCCTAGAGAGTTTTTAAATATACAGATGCCTGAGCCCCACCCCAGATCAATTTAATGAGAATCTCAGGATGGAGCTTGGGCATGTATCTATCTTATGTACTAGTCATCACTCGGAGTGCTTTTACATATGTTAAATCATTTAATGCTACACCTCATGCCAAGTGTACTATTATCATCTCCATTTTACTTATAAGAAGAAAAGTGAACTAAGTGGCAGACCTAGGATCACAACAGGCTGCATCACAGCCCATGTTATGTTACACAATCTCACAACCCTTTAAGCCATCTTCCCAGAGCCTGGAGCACTGCCATACAATTCTTCATATTGCAGAATTCTGGACAAAATGAATAAATGCAGAAAATTCAGAGTGATTTTAGGGTTAGCTAAAGGTACCAGGGTAAAGAGAAGAGATGACAGAAATCTGAAATGATTAAAATTCAGACTGCTACGTCTGCTGGTAGTGATCAGGATCACACTACCGTTTTTTGAGTGCCATTTTACAGAAAAGAACACGAAGGCACAGAGAGGTTAAACAACTTGCCCAAAGTATACACTGGCGAGAGACAGCCAAGTTCTGAACTGAGCCAATGTGGCAGCCAAACCTATGCAATAGCAAAATAGGGAATGAAAAAAGCCATCTGCCAACTTATTGATCAAATTCACAAATATTTATTTAGGCTAACTGTGCAAAATGAAACCTTCTTTCTCAAGCAGCTGAACTTGATTACTAATACAATCTCATGGTGATTAAAAATGCATATGAGTAGGAAACTTCTAATGAAGCTAACAATTTAGTGGGAGAGTTAAAATAGAAGCAAGATGAGATTCAAACATTAGTTAAGAGATGGGATTGGATGTTCTTTAATGTACCTTCCAACTCTGGAAGATTCTCTGAAACTTTGCCTTATCAAAATTTTGATTTGAAAAGTTAAAAAGGTTTCATATAAGCCAGATGCATTTATAAACCATGAGCTCACAGCTTCAAAGGAAGGAGAAATAAGCTCTGGCTTAGTTGTTTTAATTCTTCAAACTGCATTACTTTGTCTCAATTTGAATACCAAGTTAGCAAATTTGATTCCTTTCTTATGTACAGAAAGAACCAGTTTTCATCACATTGTATTCATTTGTACAGCTGCTTTGAGTCCAGAAACTAGAAATGCTCTATTTTACCTAAATATCAACAAAGGAAGGGAAAAACCCTGTCGAAGCTATATTTACTCTGTTGGTATGAACAGATGGAAATGATGCCATGCTAGGTCTATAGAATACCTGGTAGAGGAATCTGGAGTTTGATTCTTACGTTTGATGAGATTTTCAAATTACTTATAAAAGTAGGTCATAAGGGCCTATCTGAATTGGAGGAGGATTCTCTAGGGATTCCTGCTGTATTTTAAGAAATTTCCTTTGGCCCACGGGTGCCTTGTCCCAAGAAAGTAACGTACCCTTACACAGGCAACAATTTCTATCTTGTCTCCAACACGACCAGAATGGGGTGGAGGGACAGGGTTTGACACCCCCTGGCTATTATCAAGAGACCAATTAGTATATTCACAGCTAATTTAATGGGATCCTGAGAAACATCATTAAGGGCACAGTAGGCAATAAATGATTATAAAGAACCTTGTGAAATTCCCTAGGTATCTATGCTTGGTCTACCTCCCTTTTCTAATACCATCTGTGGAAGCACAGATGACCTGCAAATGGAAATTGTGTAACTAATAATTTCTAATTGAAAGAAATCTAACTTAAGTCTATGTATACTGCTCTTTGCATGTTATATCTTACTTAGTTTACACCTGGGGAATCTAAACTAGTAATTGCTAACCTCTTTGGAACTCTGAAGCTCAATGATTAAGTTTCATAACACCTACTGTGCTAAGTGAAATAGCATTTTAAAAATTCAGTTGAGGGGAAACCTAGGTGGCTCAGTCAGTTAAGCAGCTGAGTCTTGATCTCAGCTTAAGTCTTGATCCAGGGTCGTGAGTTCAAGCTACTAAAAAAAAAAAAAAAAAAAAAAAAAAAAATCAGTTGAGGAATTCGTTTTTCCTAGGAGAATTCTGCAACTTCTCGAGAGATGACTCAGGATGCCAAACAGAGTGAGGTTGTTGTTAAAATGCAGATTCTTGGCCAATCCCCAGACCTAATAATTCAAACCTTTGAGGGCTAGAGCCCAGGGACCTAAATTTTAACAAGTTCCCCAGGGGATTCTTATATACACTAAAGTTTGAGAACTTCTGCCCTAGGGTATCACCAATCCAAAGCTAAAAATCACTTGTTACTACCAAATGTGATAAAATGTTGAACTTCAAGCATGACTTTAACTATAGTAAAACAGCACTAAGAAAAATTCCAGCCACAATTTGACTTTCTCATATTTAGGGGCATGATTCAGCATGTAGCACAGATGCTATACAGCACTGCTACAGAAATCTGCATGTCCTGTACAAGCCTGCAGTAACAGGCTCTCTTTCCCACCCCCTGCACAGGACTGGTACCACAATGGTATGGTCCCAAATTAATGACTGTCATTCTCCTTCATCATGATGCTCTCTCATATTCCCAGAAGTAAGGATGATGTTAATTTTGGGTAACATAAAACCCAGTGCCCTTTTCCCTTATCAATATTTTGCAATGTATTTTTCTTATATTGTTCTTTTCAGTGTATTTACTGACTGACTAGCACAAAAACTTGTCCCTATGGTTGCAAATTTCTTCAACCTCCTAACAAATATTCTACTTCTAAATAATATTCGTAAGTTAACCTGAGCTAACCAAATGACCAAAAAAAGTGAGGAGGGACGAAATTGGCTCCAGCACTCCAAGAGAAAAGCCATGTCATGTCCTTATGGTATGTGAGGTTATCCCCTTAGACATCTGAGAATTCTTTCACCAAATCCAAAATGTAACAAGCAAGACCTTGGGCAGAGAATTTTTTGCCTTTTAGAGAATATCAGAAATCTAAAAGGTTATAAAACTATTAAAGAATTGGTAATACAAGAACCTTTTTTACAGAAGTTTCCATGGCTGTTTGTTTTTCAGGAAGAAATAACAGCCAGTACAAACACTTGATGAAAACAACATTTATCTATACAACTAAGCTCATACATAATCTGGAACCTGGAACATACCTGTTAAAAAGTTCAATTGCTGAGTCACTAGAAATCAAACCTCTTTCATAAAATTCTCCCAATCAGACACCATTCAGCCTGGCTCTATCAGTGTCACTTCTCAAAAGGCTGAAATCTTAAATGGGATGAATCATAACAGCTGGTTTCCACCAACTGCCACTCCACCAGAGAGGAAGCTAGTTATCAATGGGTGTTAGGGTATCCAGGCAGCTCAGGCTGGGTGGTGGGCCCTAAAGGAGGGGAAACACATCAGGGGAACTTCTACAGATGGGCAGCTTAGAAAATGGTGCTTTTGAAAATTTTTGTTTATTTATTTATCTGAGAGAGAGAGAGAGGGAAGGCAGGGGGGCAGAGGAGGAGAGGGAGAGAGAGAATCTTAACGTGGAGCTTGATCTTAGGACCCTGAGATCATGACCTGAGCTTAAATCAGAGTCAGACACTTAACTGAGTCACCCAAGCGCCCCAAATTTTTGCATTTTGATTGTGATGTGGAGAAAGCCCTAACTGAATGCCATAGTTCACAGGGGTCTTTTTCTATCCAGGGAAGGAATATAAGAAGTGTGATTGAATATTCTTATTCAGAATAGCCTATTCTGAATTTATAATCAATATATAAACTGAATGAAGAAGAAAACATTAAAATTGTTGAGAAGTGATTCATTTGCTTGGAAGAAAATTGCAAAGGAATTAGACTTGTTTCTTTCCAACAGAGATGGCTGAAAGTTAATTCTACTATAAAGCTACAATAATGACATCATGTGATATCAGCAAAAGGATAGACACACAGATCACTAAAGAATAGAGTCCAGAAATATAACCACATAAATACTATGATCAATTAATTTTGACATAGATGCAAAGGCGATTCAATGGAGAAAACACCAACTTTTGTACATATCTATATGCAAAAAAAAAAAGGACCTAGACATATACTTCACATTTTATACCAAGATTAACTCAAAATGGGCCACAGACTTGAATGGATATGTAAAACTGTAAAACATTTAGGGAAAACATATGCAAAAATTTTTGTGACTTTTAGCTAGGCAAAGTTCTTAGATATAACACCAAAAGTACTAGCCATAAGAAACTGATAAACTGGACCTCGTCAATATTAAAAATGTTTTTGCCCTATAAAAGACACAGTTTGCTCTGCATAAGACGCTATAACAGAACTTAAAATATGCCACAGAGTGGAACAAAACATTTGCAAATAACGTATCTGACAAAGAACTTACATCCAGATTATATAAGGAATTTTCAAACCTCAACAATATGAAAACAAACCACCAGATTTTTTAAATGGGCCAAAAATTTGAAAAGACAATTCAGCAAAGAAGATATAAGTATGGCAAATACGCACATGGAAAGATACTCTACATCATTAGTCATTAGGGAAATTCAAATTAAACCACAATGTGATACTAATATGCACCCTGTAGAATGACTAAAATGAAAAACAAAAAGACTAACAATATGAAGTGCTGGTTAGTATGCAGAGAAACCTGAACTCTCAACTGCAAAATGGTACTGACACTTCAGGAAAATAGTTTGGCAGTTTATTATGACATTAAATGTACACTCCCTATAGGCAGTTAATTCCACTCTTAGGTATTTGCCCAAGAGAAATAAGACTTATGTTGACATAAAAACCATTTGTGAATGCTTATAGCAGCTTTATTCAGAAGCACCAAAAACTGGATACAATGCAAATGTTCTTCAGTTGGTGGCTAAACACATTTTGGAGCATCCATACAATGAAATATCATTCAGCAATAAAAAGGAACAAACTACAGATACATGCAACAACATGGATGGACTTCAAATGCATTATGCTAAGTGAAAGAAGCCAAACCGAAAAGGTTGCATCTGTATGATTCCATTTATATGATGCTCTAGAGAAGCAAAACCCATAGGAATAGAAAACACATCAGTGGTTGTTAGAAGTCAAGAGTCAAGGAGAGGGACACCTGGGTGGCTCAGTCAGTTAAAGAGCCTGGCTTCGGTTCTGGGCTGGGACCTGGGATCAAGCTCCGCATTAGGGCCCTTGCTCAGCAGGGAGTCTGCTTCTCCTTCTGCCTGCCACTCCTCCTGCTTGTGCTCTCTCTCTCTGACAAATAAAATCTTTAAAAAGAATTTTTTTAATTAAAAAATAAAATTTAAAAAACGAAGGAGTTTTCTGGGGGTGATAGAACTGCCCTAATTGTCAAATGCATAAAACAAACAAAAATTTTACTGTTTATAAATTAAAATAAATTTTAAAGAGTTTATTCTGAGCTAACACTTGAATATTTAACAGTAAACTTTCAGGAATAATTGTCATTGCAAACCAAAAAGACCCTCAAATTTTCCATTTTTTTTTAAGATTTTTTTTGAGAGAGAGAGCACAGACTTGAGAGTGACAGGAAGAAGCAGACTCCCCACTGAGCAGAGAGCCTGATGCGGGGCTCCATCCCAGGTCCCCGAGATCATGACCTGAGTTGAAGGTGGACACTTAACCAACTGAGCACCCAGATGCCCCCAAATTTTCTTTTTTAAAAGTAAACTACCAATGACTTGTTTCTTTTGGGCAAATATTCAAAAATAGCATTAATCGATCTGTTCAAACCTATATGCTTACAGTGAGTATGTAAAAAAAAAAAAAAGAGGTTAACTTTAAAATCACAAAAAAAACCTTTTTTTTTTTTTTTAAGATTCTGGAACATAAAAAAATTCAAGCACAGATACTAATCAAATCAAGATTACATAGGACAGACATCTTCCTCCATGCACAATTTGTCAACATTTGACAAAGCTAAATCATGCTGCTTGGCTTTCTATACTATTGAAGTTTAATACAGTCTGCTGACTCCGGTATCGGTATTTTCACCAGGAGTCAGAGTTATAAAAATCATTAACATTCTGGACAGTTCTTGTTTTTAAGAAATGTGAATATCTCTGTTAGAGACTTTGGCAGGTAAATCATATTATACCTTATACTTTTTACATTTATGTTGGCTTAATTGAGATATATTGAAGAAAAATCACAATTCAAATACCTAGAGCATTTAAATCACCTAAAATCATTTTACACATAAGAGAAGTAATTTATTCAAGGTAAAGATTAGGACAGAATCAGAAACAGAGAGCAACTTGCCTTATTCTCAGTTTTAATGGCCCTGCTTTCAGGATCACAAACACAAACCAAAAACATTTGTTAGTAAATTATCATTAAAATTAATTTGCTACAACAACTTAAAGGGGGGCATTATCACTTTAAGTACCAATGTACACCCAGTGAAATTTATTCAATGAGTATGTGGCTACTACCAACAGCAATGATCTCTTAGTAAATTCTTTTTGCACATTATCACTCTAGCTTCACACTGTTCATTATTTCCAAATGATATAGAGTCACCTCTGATCATTGGTCTCCCTGCTTATCCTCTCCCCAATAATCTTGCGTTTCCTGTACATTTCAGATCAAAGTGTCTTCAGGCTCTCCCATTATTGCCTGCAACACCTACTTTCTGTCATAACATAGCCAACGGATAAAATGTGCAAGGTCAACACATCTTCATGGGTGTACACTGAACAAATGCAATGCCTAAGAAACAATTGTTAATTTTCCACCCCCTTTTTCTCCCACTCCAAAATACTTTCGAAGGCAAGGGACTGAGAATGATGTTACTATTGGGAAAATCTTGGAAATATCTATAGAGTTACATACATAGCTCAGATATAAAATACTCCTGTCAGTAACAGTGGCCTACCATAGCCATGATTCTCAATGGGAAAGAGGTGTACAGCCCTTATGGTGGGTGTGGTTTGGGTAAACTCCCTAGTTCTTTCACTTCTCCTCCTCTTTCTTCAAAATCTCCCTCAGAAAACATGTCCAGTTCTATGACTCTTACTGTTATTTCAATGAAATTGAGTCTGAGGCCTAAAGCCCACAATTACAAACACCTGAACATTTTCACTCATATATTGTACCACTACCTCTAACCTAAACCAGCTCCCCTTTCTGGTTTCCTTATGTCTTTTTATATCAATACTATCTTCAAACAAACAAACTTGAAGCTAGTACTTACTTTTGGTTCCTCATGCTCACTTACCTCTCATACCCAAATAAAGCTGTCAAATCAATCAACTTTGCCTTCAGAGGGTCTTTCATATCCTTCTCCTCTTCTCTGTTCCCTTTATCAATACGCTAGCACAGGCCTCATTACCTTTTACCTCTTAATTCAGCTTCCTCTTTCTAGTATTCCCCCATTCCAATCCATTACCTATACTGCTATCATCTGGATAATCCTAACATGTGGATTAGTGTATGTCACTTCCTAGTCAAAGCCTCCAATTGTTCCCCACTGCTCACAAATAAAGGGCCATACTCCTTAATCCAATATTCAAAGATCTCTTCACAATCTGTCTTCAACCTATCTTTCTATCTCTATTACAACCACCTTCATATGCTTCATAAACCAGTTAAACCAGATTAGTCTTTTGCCAAAACACCATGTGATAGCAAACCAGTGCTCTTAGGATCGCTAAATTTAGATTGTTCCAATACTCTCATTATCACAGCTACAAACCCTTGATATCCCAGAGCTAACTCTCCCATGAAGCTCTTCCCAACACCCTGAGCTGAATATGTTCTAGCAGTCCAGAACTTCCTACACCACTGAATTAGTGCCTGTACAGTACTTTTCTCTAATATCCCTTATCCTCGTATCTTGCTTTCTATATTAGACCATAGGGCTTTGTTTCTAATTCTGTAAATTATTTAACATATAAGGGTCATGTTGACTCTTAAATTTCCAAAATCCAACACAACAGTGAAAGCTCCCAAAATAGTAGGCCATAACAGATCAAAAGATCAAAGATGACAAATATGATACTTGATTGAAAAAAAAAATGGAATCAAGGCAGTGGCAATTCTATTTCTATAAGTAGAAACACAAAAGCCTTCTATGTTCACATGTGTGATACATTTATTCAGTACTTTTTGCCATAATATGTTCTAGAAACCGGGTCATAAAGTATCATTTTCCCATGGGAACAGTGATGTTATTGGGGATTGTGCTTTTTAACAAAGACTCATTATCAAATAAATCATAGATAGGAGCAACATGCAATAAAAGCAAAGATAACAACTGTAAATCCTTGCAATTTAAAATTATAATATGAGCATTTTCAAATGGGCATCCACACACTATGCCTATTTGTTATACCAAGGGTTCCAATATATCACAAATTATCTATGCTGACATAAAAATAACTTTCATAAATCTCAGTAAAGTCAATATGCTAGCTATAAGAAACCAAAGATGAATTGATCACTTTATTTGCTATCTTACTATTTAATAGGATGTTTGCTGTTTGTGTTGGGGGGGATTCAAATGACTTAGTCTTACTTTCAAGATCAACAACAAAACCAACCCACACGCAGCTCAAAATGGTAGAACCAATCATTTTCTCTCTCTTTTTTAAATTTTTTAAGATTTTATTTATTGGGGCACCTGGGTGGCACAGTCGTTAAGCGACTGCCTTCGGCTCAGGGCATGATCCCGGCGCGTTATGGGATCGAGCCCCACATCAGGCTCTTCCGCTATGAGCCTGCTTCGTCCTCTCCCACTCCCCCTGCTTGTGTTCCCTCTCTCGCTGGCTATCTCTATCTCAGTCAAATAAACAAAATCTTTTAAAAAAATTTATTTATTTATTTTAGAGAGAGAGCGCGCACATGCAAGCGCAAGAGCAGGGGTAGGGCAGAGCAGGAGAGAGAGAATCTCAAGCTGACTCCACAATGAGCATGGAGCCAGTGCGGTGCTCAATCACACAAGCCTGAGACCATATCTGAGCTAAAATCAAGTCAGAGGCTCAAGAGATAGAGCCACCCAAATGCTCCCCATTTTCTCTTCATTAATTTTATTGTGACAACCTGAGCATTCACTATAATTCGTCAGACCTTAGAGCTATGTTCAAAGATAGAAGTGCTAGATTTGGAAAAGGAAATCTTAGATTCTGACCAAGCTCTGTCACTTACTAACTGGTTGATACACAGTTTCTGTGAAACTCAGTTACCTCAAAGGTAAAATGAATACAAAACAACAGCTACCTCACAGAATTGGAAGAAAAAGAGACAATGTAGCTTTGTTGCTTTTAAGCTGCAAAGTTCCATCAAGAACAAGTTATTGGTGCCCTGGCTGGCTCACTCAATGGAGCGTACAGCTCTTAATCTCGGGGTTGTGAATTTAAGCTCCACGTTGGGTGTAGAGATTACTTAAAAATAAATTCTTAAAAAAAATAAGCTATTATTAATTATCAGTATCGTTCTTAATGTTGATGGCATTTGGCTCACTATTAGCATGTTTAAAAGTGAAGAGCTGAAGAGGTGTTTTATCTCCTCTGGTCTTGTTACCTCCTCAGTTTATTCAGATACACCTGTGTTCTTTTTTTTAGTACAAAACAACACGGAGGTCACCATTATACCCTTCTTCCTCTCAGAGTTTATTTGACACCTTTCAGGGCACCTTTTCATTACACTGAAAAGCCATAAAAATAATTATTATGTGCAAGAAAGGGACACTTTGGTCATTATAGTGTGCAAGTCTATGGACAGGACATGATTCTCAATCTTTATGGAAGGAGAGAACTTCCTTGGTGTACAGGAGAATTCAACCTGAGTCTTCTAAAGAATGTACAACTTTCTCGAGATTGCTCTTCAAGTAGGGCAAGGCAAGCAACAAAGAGGGAAAGAAGGCCAAAGAGGTGTTAGTGAATACAGAGTATCGCCATCTTAGGAACTCAGAGTTGTGTTTTTGATATATCTGAAAGAATGAGTGACAGCTCTGCCCACCTAGCCTTCTCTACTCAGCTCCAAGAGTAAAGAAGGGATCTGAACCGAATCGTAATTTTTGAAAAGAACCAGAGTGTCCTAAGAGAAAGAAAAGACTTTAGAGACTAAGAGAGTGTAGAGGTAGAAGTCTAGAGCTGGTACATCTTCCCCCAGGATTAGGAAGGGCAGAGGCTGCTAATTCCAGGAAGAGTATAAATCAAGTCCAACTGTCTTTACAGCTCCTCTAGAAAGTACACACCTGGAGAGGAAGGCTAGACTTGGTACCCACAGCCATCAGTCTCAGAAAAGTTCCCAGATGTGCTATACCTTCCAGGAAATCATGTGGACTATCACCATGTATGTTTTGTGCCAAGCAGTACTTAGGGAGTTTTAGCCTCCTTTCTCATAATCCCCATCAGTGCCACTGTCAACCCCACTGCCAAACAAATACACAATCTAAATAAAACCAGTACATTTTTGTACATAAGCCCAGGTTCAATTCAGGTTATCTGGTTCCTTCTATCTAGATTACACCCAATCACAAACTCTTCCTAAAGGGAAATTCTTGAGCTTCTGATAGATTATCCAGCAGTGATGGATATAGACAAGGCAGTCTTAGTCATATATTCTGGGACCTACATTAACACCTGTGGATTTATTGTCTACCACACAGTGAGATGGGGAGCTCAGAGTCAGATTTAGCAATAATGATGATTAGGATGGTAAGTTACACAATGAGATATTTCTTACACTTAAATGGAGTGGAGTAAAAAATAATCATATGTGATACAATAATTGTTTAGCTTAAAATCTGTGTTTAGGCAACAAATGCTTATGTCCTTCTTGTAGGTATTTCACTTTTATTCTCTATAAACATTTAGTGAATTTCTTTTAAAACCATTAAGCTTCCACTTCACTTGTGTCCAAGGAAAGGAGGAGATTTTTTGTGCAGAACTGGAAGTATAATGGTACAAGGTGAAATCTAGTAGGGACAGAAAACATCACGGAGAGAGAATTTCAAGAAGAAAGGATTTCCGTGTAGAAAAAGAATTTCCATAGAGCTTCTCTGCTGTAACTCTATAAGGTCCTGTGTTCTCTTTTCCTAACAGATTTCAATGCATTAAGACATTAGCAGGAATTTTTTATAGGTAACTTTAAGAAAAACTCACAAAACTACTAAGGTATAAGAGAGAATGGCCTTGTGCACTGGAAGTCACTAAAGCAGAGGTTGAAAACTAGAAAGTTGTGGGTTTACACAGGCCCAAAGAATTTTTTTAATGTCCACAAAATGCTTATGGCAAATTTCAGGTAGGTGCCAAAAAGTAAAAATCAGAAAGCTCAGATAAAAATCTGTGATTTCCAGCTTTCTTTAAAAATTAGAAGACTGGACAACACTAGGCCCCTGCATGTTCACCTTGCAACAATCAGTTGGACCAGGAAACTGTTAAACGCTTTAGAAACCCCCAGCTTACCACAGTCCAGCACCTTCAGTCCCTGTGGCACACTCTGACCCGTTCCATTTATTTTGGGTTCCTAAGAGCCCCTGAAGGTATCTGAACTAGTGAGCTCAGCTCTAAAGGAGAAGTGAAAAAGTCATTAAATACGTGGCAACCAGGAATGAGGGGTGGCCTGGCATTTGAAAACCAGCAAAGACTTTGATGTTCATAGTCCTTTGCCCATTTTGTACCCTAGATATCACTAATGGAGCAGGCCCTACATCAGTTTACTTCTATTTTGCCTTTTTCTTGTGCTGAATTATCATGTAAGACATATTTCTTCTCAGTTATTAATTCCAAAGAGCTATTTAATGTATATAGTGACTAGAAAGGCTGATTGAGGGGCGCCTGGGTAGCGCAGTCATTAAGCGTCTGCCTTCGGCTCAGGGCGTGATCCCGGCATTCCAGGATCGAGTCCCATCAGGCTCCTCTGCTGGGAGCCTGCTTCTTCTTCTTCCACTCCCCTGCTGTGTTCCCTCTCTTGCTGGCTGTCTCTCTGTCACATAAATAAATAAAATCTTTAAAAAAAAAAAAGAAAGAAAGGCTGATTGAGACCTACCTCTCCTGGTTGTAATAGGTTAGGCAGGTTGTTTTTGAATAAACAATGTCTCAGTGTATTCACGCATAAAATGAATGGGTTCAGCTAGAATGATCAGTAAAATCATTTTCATTTGGTCTCTCCCCATCTACACCATCTCTACTTACCTAGAATCTACTCAGCCCTCCTGAGATGTTCAAGTTCCACCGCCTCTACAAAACCTCTCTAGACTTCTCCTTTCTTTAAATTTTTGAGTTAATCACCACCACCACCCAAAGTAGCATTTTCTAATTCTCTAATTGCTTTGCTTAGAGTGCACTGGTTCATTTGCCATATTTAAACAGAAAATTCCTTTAAATAAGAGACTATACAGTTTAATTTTTAAATCCTCCACAGCATTTTACACTTAATTGGCATTCAATAATTATTTGTTAATTATTTACTCTGAATGATACAGAAGATATCTATAAACTGGAAAACTTCCCAAAGAGCAACTTTCATCAGACCCCTCCAAACAAATTACCCTTATCAGCATCACAACTTGCCCATCTGATTCAGGTAGGCATAATGTGTACTATGCAATGAAGAGACATAATACTAGATTACTGTATTACTTTGTACATGATTATTGCTCCCTTTCTTAGTTGAAAAGCTCAAAAGGGGAAAAATATAAACAAACAGTAAGTCATTATAATAAGGTATTACCCAGTGAAAGATGATGTTACTCACTAAAATAGGACATGAGACAAATTTTCATACATTTGAGAAAAGAAAATCAATTACTACGAAGGTGCTGCAGGTCAGATATTTGAAAAGTACAGTGAAAACTACCCTTGATCCTCTCCCACCCCTTGGGTGTCATCAGAAGTTCTGAGTAACAAGAGACCAACATGACATGTGGGCAGGAATTTACCCACTATCACAGGAAAAGTAGTGAGATACAGGTGCTACTTATTCTGGTCAGATCCCCGCCCCCCCCAAATAATTAAGCTTTTAGATATGTGGTCAGTCCTTCTCTATTAAAGCAAATATGAGCAAAGAATAATTCAAGTACGAAATTATTTTTTGGGATTACCTTAATTTCTCTATTCAATGAATTCAAGATAATTTACACTTTAGTACACTGAATTAATAAGTGTTAATCATGTCTTAACAACTAGCAAATTCTACTGGATTGAAATTAATTTTAAAAATGCTCTCCTGTGATGTAACCAATAGTTAATACAGATGTTTTCACTTAACCCATACTCTACGGAAAGAGAATTCTGTAATTCATATTATACACATTCAACGCTTGTGGATCTGAATCAAGAGGCAGTGTATTCTGTAGGCTGGAGGAGGGTTTAATTCAGGTACGGGTCGGGGGGGTGGGATGAATCATGAAAAAACTCCCACTTGGATCTTTCGGGAAAATCAACAGCCCTATCCAATTTAAAAGGATGGGAAATACTGATTAACTGCCTTTTAATTTTTCTAGGGAATGCCTGTAAAACGCAACAAGGTTTTCAATCTGAGGGAAACAACAAGCGTCTCAATTTTTTTAAGTAGACTTTTTACACTGCCTTTTAATGGTTTCACTCCTTTCAATGGTTTGTTTTTATCTGGTGTTTTGAATCACCCTGTTAATTCATCCTCTCTGACAGGAAGCCTGTCAGTCTACCCAAACAGCCTGAAGAGGGCTCTTGATTAGGCTCCCTACTTTAGCCACGCCTACACACGGAGCACCGCGAGGAATGGAAAGTATGCCCAGCCTCCGCACACCCTCACACTCTCATCTCCTCTACTTAGCCTCCAATAGCTGAAGCCCTAGCTAGGTTTTCCCACAACCATGTCAAAATGAGAAGAGCTGAAACAGAACCAAAGAACGACGGGTGTGGATGTTTCTTTTAATTTAAGTCAATCCCAGTTCTACTCTTAAATGGTCCTTTGAAAGGAGATACTCCAAATTCCATAAAAGGCACAACCCTGTCCCGGTGGCGAGCTCCAGAGAGACGAGATATGTTCCTCTAGGATCTTTAGAACCGGGCATAAAGAGGGAAAGACCTAGAAGCTCAATTTTCTATAGTACTGTGCCCACCACAGCAAAGGCACATAAGCCTTAGGCATGGTGTTGTACTTAAGGTGCTCCACATATTCCAGCACAACTCCTAAAGCCTAGGGTCGATTCACTAATTTCAAGGTTAGGGTGAAATGAAGAAGAGCGTTCTCCCCAATTTCACCTGCTCACCAGCGCTAAACTGAGTTTTGAGAAGATGCTCTCCATTGACTCCGCCTACTTCGCCCTCCTTCACACGCACACACCAAGCCCCACAAGCTTTCGCAACCGTCGGGGGACAAAGTCCTTACTTGGTCACACTTTTGGGGTGGGGGTACTCCTCTTCAAGGACCTCCGGGGCAGGAAGAGATTCCCCTACTCTCGCGACTCTCCACTACTATCCCCCAACGGGCGGGGCTCCGACTCTAGGTAACCGGCCAGGCAATCTGGACACCCAATTAGCAAGGGATCCCCCAAGCCAGTCTGACCAATCGTGGCCGACGAGCCAAGACGACCAAACGTGACGTCAGATGTGATTAAATTGGCGCGTCACTTCGACGTCAGCGTCTCACCTCGGACGTCCCGTCCCAGGAGCAGGACTCCAGCGACTTTGGGCCCCGCCCCCGTGAAAGTGGAGGGCGCCCAATGAAGGCGGTTCCGAGGGGGAACGAGGCCAATGAGACGAGCCCGGGGCGGGGCGCGGGGCCAGAGGGTGGGGCGGGTGGCGGCGGTGGCAGCCCGAGGTCTGGCTGCGCGCAGTATATGACAGTACGTCAGCAGCGGGATGGCCGTAGCTGTGGCGGCGGCTGCAGAAGCCCAAGCAGCCGCGGCCGCAGTGGAGGCTAGAGCCCGAGCGGCGTCGGCGTCGGCACCCCGGGGAGTTTAAGATGGCGGCAGGGGGGGCGGCGGGCCTGCGGGAGGAGCAGCGCTACGGGCTGTCGTGCGGGCGGCTGGGACAAGACAACATCACCGTACTGCATGTGAAGCTCACCGAGACGGCGATCCGGGCGCTCGAGACCTACCAGAGCCACAAGGTGAGCGGGCCAGTCGGCTGAGAGAGGGAGAGGGCGCTCGTCGCCTCCCGGTGGCGCCACCCGGGACTCCGGACAACCCGCGCGGGGCCGCGGAGCCGTGGCTACATTCAGCAGCCGTCAGCGCCCGCGGCGGCTAGGCTGGGCAGGGCCGGGCAGGGTGGCTGACTCCTCTGTCCCGGGTCGGCCGGGCGCCGGGGCGTTGGGAAGCGGGCAGGCGGGCGGCCCCTGGCGGCAGGGCCGAGGCAGCCGCAGCCCTCCTTGGGCTGCGCCGCAGCTGCGGGACTTTCCGACGGCGCCCGTGGGTTTCCTGGCGTTTTCTGCCCCAGGGAGGGAGGGGAGCGCTAGAGAGAAAATTAAGATGACTCCGCTGTCCGTGACGGGGGAGGGGGAGCGGGTGCAGCGCACCAGTAACGAACTCGGAGTACCGAGGGCATGAGCCGTCCGCGTTTGGGAGGTAACACATAGGCACCGCAGATCCGCAGAGACTCGACACAGCAGTTCCGCGTATGGAGGTGGGACACACCTTGTACTCACAAGGACTTGGGGACACAGGTATACCGTATGGGGGGGCACACCATGTACTCGCAAAGGCTGGGACACAACGCTCCGCGTACGTAAAGTAGGGGGACACACCTTGCACTCCCAGAAATTCGGGGACACTGGCGCTTCGCCTTCCCGGAGAGGGACCAACACCATGTACCGGGGAGCCACACACACCCAGCGCTCACCTGGGGGGGGGGGGAATAGAAAGGTTCCCGGAGGTTCCTTGTATCCAGAAGACGCGCTGTGTCTCGGGCTGACTCCCGGCGATAGGGACTTGGACCGAGAGTGAGGATGGGGAAAGATATTCCGCGTCCAGGGCAGAGAAGACCCCCGTCTCGCACCCTGCACCCGGTTCCGAAGAGAGAGCCGTGTATATACACAACTCCAGTACAGCTGAGACTCATATAAACACACACATGCCGCAGTTGGAGTACAAACCCAGAAACGCGTTTTCTCGTTGGGGGAAAAAAAATAAAAATAAAGAAGTGGGGGGTGGGGAGACGGAGAAGACACGGCATAACCCAGGGTGCCTGGGGAAGCCGTTTAGGGACCTGTAGTGTATGGGTGTATAAAGTGAGGGATATACCGTATGAGATACGGGAAACATTTCTCTGAGAAGAGGGACTGTCGGAGGGGGAAATAAAACCCACAGGGCGTACTGACAAATACTGCAAGCCAGTCCATACCAAGGAAACATGCTTCAATTAACTGAAACAGGCACTGAGGGCCAGAAGGACACCCAGACGCAAACTCACATAGTTACTCAGATAAAAGTGGAGAACAGAATTAACATCTGTTGAGCTCCCACTAGTGCCAGGTACTTTAAATGCATAGAAGGAAGACGGATTTGGAAGCAGAGCTTCGAGAGAGGTGTGAAACCTGATTCAGTGGGAGCTTGTGAAGCTGGGTGAGGGGAGACTCATCTTGAGAGAAGCCCCCTACATAAAGGTGCACACAGAGGGAGGTACACAGTTGTGCACAGCTTGGGAATACGTGAACTCATGATAGTATAGGTGTAAATAGCAGGAGAGACTCACAGAGGTGAACTTGCTCAAGAGGGCACTCAGAATTGAGTGGCTATGTAGATGTACACTTCAGGGCACATGTGTTATCCACCAGAGAAGAATATGGTGAAAAACACTCAGGAGGGGAGGGAGGAGTGTATGTACAAGGGGGAAAAAAATAGATATTCCTACACACTGTGAAATCCCAGGGAAAAAAGAGTCTCATTTGTGGCTGGGAAGTCAGTGTGCACCCAGTAATAAGAACGCAAGAGGACATAAGAAATACAAAACTACATAGGTCAGGAGCTGCTCCCAGACAGGTACACCTGCAGGGAGGAGACCAGCACCAGCTTGGAGTAGGAGACCCATATGGGGGAAGTCAGATAGGCAAGCTGAAGGACAATGGAGAGAAACTCAGCCCTGCAAGATGGAGAGATAAGCTTGCCAGTTCCAAAGGGAGGGTGTGGGAAGGAATGACACTGAGAAGAAGGTAGGTCAGGAGTGTGAAGAAAAAAACACACAGGCTGAAGGGGAAGAAGCCAGAAGGAGAAGGCCAACTTTCAGTCAAAGACTGACACATAGAAGATAGGTAGATTCATCTCTGGGGACAGCAGGTCACCAAGCACCTGGGGGGAACAAAAGCCAAACTGTACAGTTGATTACAGCAAAATTGACAGACACTGTATACTTGGCAGCAAAGAGGTGGGTGAGGAGACCCAGTGAGGTGCCAGAGGCCTCCAGTGCTCAACGGGCTTCTGGGCTACAGCCCACGAAGGGAATATTTGTTTTTCTACTTTGTTTCTGCCTCCTACATCTTAGTGTGTCATGCTTGGGGTTAAGGTTGGAGTACTTTGACTCCAAAAGTCCTCACATTTATAAACCAGTATCTTCCAAGAAACAGGAGATCAAAAATTCTCTCCCAACCCACCATTTAGTTCTTGATTTTTTTTTCTTTTTACTTTTTATAGTCAGAGGTACTGAAATCATTGGCTTTTTTGCTAACTACTTCTATTGACAGTTAATGTCATTACTATATTTTCCTATCTCTGTGCGTACAAATTAACGAATGTGGTCATTCTGTACAGAAGCAGAGAAGAGAAAGGGAAAAGACTTTTCCAGGTCCTTCCATCTTTCTGAGGGGGGACCCAGGTAGATTGAGGTAGTCGTGGTATTCCTTTTCTCCTGAAAAGCTGGTGGTAGAAGCAGTGGCATAAGCAGTGGCATGCAAAGAGAGGAAGAAGAAATAAGCTGACTTGGCCTTTGCAGTTGGGCACTGCCTTGTTTCTGACTTAACCAGCTTCTGACCCCAGGCCTCACTGTCATTTCAGCTACAAAATACTTTTTAAAGAGCTTGGAAAGGCAGGAGTTGGGGTGAGACTGTTAATCCCAGATGGTTGAGAAGTGGGAAGAGGCTGTAGAAAAAGAAATGAGGGACCTTTCTGTTGACTACATTGTTGGTACTTACTGGTTACTGTACTTACTCTACTGTGTTCAGCTAAATCTCCTACACATGTGTTCTCAGTGACCTTCCTCCTGGCTCAGGACAGACCAGGGCCCCCCCATTGGGGAGTTGCTAGCAGTAGGCATCTGGCAGAGCTTTTATCTTACAGTTGGAAGATAACTTATTTGGTCTCTTATACCTTACGCCCTTATCGGAAGTAGGGCTCATGACTTGAAATTGTAACAGCTGTTTGGAAGTATGTTGACACATGTTGGCTAAATGGGAAGAAGTTTCTGGTGGTCAAGTCTATTCCCTCTTGAGGAAAAATGGCTTTAATTTTCATATAAGACTGCCCCCACTGTTCCTGTGCTGAGATAGGAGGGTTGATGCTTGACAAATGGCCTCCAAGTGGCTTTGGCCTATGCAAGGTTATGACTATTATTCCTCCTCTTCTAGTGACTTTCTAAGAGCCAGAAATTTCAATGGCTTCCTAAATTAAGCATCAGAAAGCTGTTTTTATCCAGATTACTTTGCCCACTAGATTTACTCTTCTAAATTAATCCACTTGACCCAAGATTTCAGGGAGGTAAATTCAGGGATTTTAGTAAACTATGATTTAAGCAGAATACAGAAGTTCTTTAGATAGAATTGAACAAGTATACAAAATTGTTACAGTTCATGGAAACAGAATCTTCAATTGGAAGCAATTCCTCATGGTTTCAAAAGACTCTAATTGACCGTCATTATTCAAGTTTTCTATTTTTAGAGAAATGAAAAGTGCTAACTTGTGAACTTTCCAAAATAGGGATGGGGTTGGGGGAGAGAGGAGACATTGTGAGTCCAGGAATGGGAGTTATAGTTGGAGCAAATGCATCCTAAAGTTATTTTCTACTCAGTGTGAATACAGAAACAGTTTCAAATTGATTTTATATTAAAAAGTGTTAAATGGAAAGTAAATTTAGGCATACTGATACAGATATACAGGATATATTGCAAAGCTACTTTTTTGTTAACTATAGATCATTTTAAATGAGAGGAAAGTTACTAAATAAAGTTATAAATTATAACTTTATATTCATTCGAAATTGATGTTTGTGATTGCATGGTCTGTATAAGCGCTACATACTTTAAGTGAACATATATTACTGTAATTACATATTTCTCCCAAATGTATCCTAAAACTGTATTTAAAATTAAAACCCCAAACTCTACAATATATTTTAGCTAATTAAGTAGTGGGTAGCTGGCTTATTCTGACATTTTGAGTAACAAAAATCTTATCAAAATATTTTAGCAGATTCTGTCATTGCTGAGCCTATCAATTTATTTTTTAAAAATGTTTCAAAGATGGTGGCTCAAATAATATCATCATGTTTACCTAACTGTTGCATAAAAAGCCTTGCATTGATATGTTTGGGGGCAGGGTCTTTTCATTCTCTGTGCCTAGAGATCAGAAAGCAGGTGCCTTTAAGAAGGATTCTATTAACACATTCTCTTGTCAACTCTAATTATTGGCTTTAAATGAATTTTCCTTCTTTGATAAGTGCCTTCTAGGAAAATGATAGTGTTTTGAAAATTTGTACAAATACACTTATATTTAATTTTGCATGAGGAACTGAGTTTCTCTCAGTATTACCAGGTATAATTATTTCCAATCAAAGCATAAATCTACACAAAGTTACTGTCCTTCACAATAGCTCCCTTTGTGTGTTACTTGAGCTTTTAAAATCACTGATTCCACAGGTCATGAGATAGGTGATTTCCTCTTTCTATCAGGTGAACTTTTGAGCATTTGATGCATTGTCGTTTAAGGCACAAAAAAGACTCCTACTTTGCTTTTTCCTTATCTCCATTTTTCTGCCTGTCCTCAAACAATTTCGAGTTTGTGTATATATGTTCAATAATCTGCCTTATAAATACAGAGGACCCTGTTCTTAAGGCATCACTCAAGCATCCCGATCTGCCAGCACAGAATTGCCACTGCCACAGGACATATTAACTAAAACAAAGAGGTTTGCATTGTCAGATTATTTTTTTTTATTACGTTCAATTAATGAAACATTGAACACTGCATCTAATGATGTACTGTATGTTGGCTAATTGAACTGCATTGTCAGATTCTTCTTCTTGCATGTTTTAAATGTTGCCAGGTTTAATTTTATAACATTAATCTTACTGACTTTTAACTTAGACCCATCTTCAGACTGAACTTGATTTTAAACGCTTTTTATCAAGTAAAGTCAAATTTGTACCTCATGTTAACAGTAAGTGTTTGAAACTTTTATTTGAATGATTAGGTGCTCAGTGCAAAGAAGGGTGCCCTTGTTTGAAAAGCAGTAGCCAGATTGCCTAAAAAGACATACAGGGAACTTTGGCACTGGAATTGGAAGGAGAAAGAAAGAACATATGTGAAGGATTGGAACATGTTCAAGAAAAGAGTTTAAAAGGAAAGGGGCGTAGAATTCTTGGAATGATTTACAAGAAAGCTTATGGAAGACAATCACCAGATCTAGCCTTTCCATTTGTTCCATTTGCACTTGTAAAAACAAACAAACAAACAAACAAACAAAAAACCACGCAGGCAGTGCTCATAGTGCTTACTAGGTAATTTGTGATAAAGCCAGCAGAGGGAGGAAAATTAGAATTTCAGCTGAACCAATCCTGAGTCATTTTTAACAATTTGCAGTGACCACAGAGAGGCTCAGGAGTCTTGCACCAGAGTCCAGCCCGTGTATTTGCCCAGTGGGCCAAATGTATTTGGAGTATTTGCGAAGATGTCCCTAAAATATGATATGGGCATTTCTATTTAAGATCAGATCAGCGAAGATTTATAATAAAGAAAACAGTGTATATAACCCCACATTTGACTGTATTGTATACCTCAGTTCCATACTTAACACTACATTTTCCATGACTTAATGCAAAAACATAGAGAACCAGGTCTGGTAGAATACAGTATATTAATGGCGATATTTTCACAGCCAAATCGAAGCTGAAAAAAAAAAAAAAGGCATGACTCGGGTCAAATGTACCAAGGAGAATTGCCCTTTTTTTTCTTTTGCTCCCCCCTTCCTTTCCTTCCAATTTATCTGCCTATCTATAATTCTGTCGTGGCATATGGCCCTAGAGTGCCATGTTAAATGTTTAGGAAAAACTGGTTTAAGAGCTTCCACTAATAACTTTGTCAGTAAAGGCCAAAATTAGTATTTCCATGGCTGGCAGTTTAATATAGGATATAAGAAGAGAGAATCTTATTAATTAGGCTATATGCTCCTTAAAGATTCATAAGTCAAATTAGCACCTAGAATCGAAAGAGCATTTGGCTACTAGTTTTACAGTAACTAGATTGTTAGACACATGGTGTAAGTTTCTTTTCTTATTGGGGATCCTATATATTATTGGTTTAAAAAAAAATCCTCAGATCTTAAAGAATTTTTGCAAGATTTTAGCAGGCAAGGACTAGATGGGGTACCACATCTCCAGCAGAGGGAAGGACAGCAATAGAAAAGTTAGGGCAGGGTCCAAGAATCCCAAGGAATACTGTGTTCTACTTAACCTAAGTTAATATAGGAGAAAAATATAGTTGGATTTAAGAGAGAAAAGGGAGATTAGAGCAGGTTAAATTTTGTTCTGGGAAGACGCTGAGTAGAAATATAGAAATATAAAGTCATTTGAGCTGTGTTTTAGGACCTTTATCCTGGCCTCAGTGTTACATGGTGAATATAAGGTGAATCTGGAAGGAAGTAGAGTTAGGAGGAAGTATGTGGTCCAGGCTAGAGATGCTTGGAATCTAATTGGGATGCTTTTGGGAATACAATCTGTAGATTTTAACAGATTTTGAAAGAAATGGGATTGAATTGAGATTTCTAACCATCAGCACTAGAGGTATTCTTAGTAAAAAAAAAAAGGGGGGATCAGAAGCAGTTGGGAGAGTGGGGTGGGCACAGGGGAGATAAAGATGATGGGTACCATTTTAGTGAACATTCAGTCTTTGGTGACCAAGAGACTTAGATTTGATTGAGTGTTTTTATATTTAAGAAGTATATTTGGAGGGGCGCCTGGGTGGCACAGCGGTTAAGCGTCTGCCTTCGGCTCAGGGCGTGATCCCGGCGTTANAATTAACTCTGACATTTGGATGGAAATTTGGGGTATTGGTGATACTTGGGAAGAAGCTGAAATTAAGTGGAAGAAATTTTGGCTTTTGCATA
This sequence comes from Ailuropoda melanoleuca, assembly GCF_002007445.2. Lineage (NCBI taxonomy): Eukaryota > Metazoa > Chordata > Mammalia > Carnivora > Ursidae > Ailuropoda > Ailuropoda melanoleuca. The sequence goes on along the minus strand of NC_048220.1, from coordinate 68,278,154 downwards.
GGGATTTTTTTGTATTTTTATACACTTTATTTAATAACCATCTCTATAAATTGCACTTCAGACCATCATCAAGCACATATAATATGAAAATATAATTTGATTATAACATGAAGATTAGACCCTCTGTGATTACTATCCCTAGTGATTATTGAAACATTAAGTAACTATGTAAAGTGCCTAGATGTACATTTCAAGCATCATTCTGAAATGATTCTGGAGGCCTTGAAAGAGTCAATGTCTTCACTTCCATATTACCTCCATTTCTGTTTTGGTGTTTTGATTCTCCTCTTTTTGTTTTTGTTGTTAGTTGCATTGGGGGAAAACAAAACAAAAAATAATGTAACTACATAAGGCTTTTGTTATACATATACATTGTAATGGACTAGGTATGGTGCTGAGTTCATGGTCCTTGGAGATAATCTTGTCTGAGGAATTTCCACTCAACAGTGATCTTATTCAAAGATGAAGCTAGGCTTAAACTTAATGGTAAGATTTACCGAGATACTTCAGGATCTAGATATGCTTACCTATAAACTTAAGTGTTAGCATATTTTAAAATAACTTTTACTTAGTATCATTGCTTTTGATTTCCATTATCAGAAATCATGATGCCTCAGAGAACCAGAAAACATATCCATATAGTAGAAACTCAGTTGAGTATCTTAAGGTTTTTTTTTTTTAAGAGATTAAGAGGGAGAAGTCAGAATTATAACTGCCAAATACTCATTTAGCAAACACTTACTAATTTTCTGACATGTGCCAGGCATAGAACTACACACTGGAGATACTCATGTCTGAGTAAGTTCTGGATGGTCCCTGCCATCAAGAAAATGCTTGGGCTTTAGTAGAAACAGGCAGACATGTGAACAAATAATTGCAATAAAGTCTTTGTTCAGGGGGGCACCTAAAGAGAGAAGGACTTTGTTTAAGGATGTGTGTGAAAAGTAGTGTCTATTTCTTTACCTCCCATCCTCTGCTCAGCTCACTCTGGTTGGGTTGTCTCCACCACACCTCTGAGATTGCACCTGACTAGGTCCCTTCATTGGTCATCTCTCTGCCAAGTTCATTGGTCATCTCTCTGTTCCTCCCTTACCTGACCTTGGCAGCATTCCATCCTGTTAACCACTCCTTCCTGTTATGAAAACACTTTGCTCATTTTCCTCCTACCTCCCTGCCCATTCTTTCTCAGTCTCCTCTGCTGACCATCCTCTATTGGACTGGTCTTTGAATGTTGGAAATCCCATCTCCCTTCTCTTTATCTATTCATTCTCTCTAGGTAAGCTCATTTAGTCTTATGGATTTAAATGTCATCTATATGTTAATGCCTTCCAAATATTGATCTCCAACTCTGACCTTCCTCCAACTCCAGGCACTTATTTACAACACTTCATCTCCTTATCAAAGTTTAACAGGCATTTGAGTTTTAACAAATCCAAACAGAATTCTTGATTTCACTCCTCACACCTACATCTTCAGAAGTGTGCCCCATCTCAGTAAGTGGCTGTACCTGTCACCAGTTGCTTAGTAATTGACTAGTATTTCTTGATTTGTCTCATTTCTTGACTTACTAGATCTGTCAGCAAGTCCTGTGAATCTCCAAACATCCAAAATCTAACCCCATCCTTCACGACTACTCCAGTCCCAGTCATCTGTCAAGGATTTCCACGGACTTCAACTAGCTTCCAAGCTTCCATTCTTACCCCCATAGTCCATGCTTCTCTACACAGCAGCCAGTGATCTTTTAAAAACATTTAGTATGCTCATGTAGTTTCCTGATTTCAAACTTTATGGCTCCCTTTGTAAAAATGCTTTAGGTGATTTATTTTATAAATGTCTTGTACTTTAAAAATAATCTCAGTCTTCCATTCCACATTCATTTTACTGCTTCTCCTTATGTTCCAGAGATTATGATCCCAAGGAAGAAATCTTCATTTGCATTTATAGTCAGATTAGACATGTAAGCTTTCTATATAATCACGAAGCCTTCTCAGAAAAAAAAGAAAAAAATGATGGGATATTATGCTTCGAGTATTGTTGTTTTAAAGCCTGGTTCACAGTAACTAACTTTTTAGCTGATTCTTCAGTTTGGATTTTGCCTTCCACGTTTCTTAAAGAACTGTTTGAAATAGTAAGATATAAGGTGTGTGTGTGTGTGTGTGTGTATTTTAATTTGGCCTGCATCATATAGTTACAGTTTTCCAGAAGCTATCTTTCACAGCAAGGATTGTGTTAAATAAATTAGGCTTTTGACCTCTTCTCACTATGGTTTTGGCAGTCCTTTTATATTTCATTCTATGTCTATTTCATTCTACAGTCTATGCTGTAATGATAGAAATACACTATTCTTTATTGCACATGCACTTAATCTGGTTCTGCCAGGTTTGTAAGAAGTTTCTCATAATGTGTGAGTTTGGATTGATTCACAAAGCAAAATGTGAGATTTTGTGAAACTGGTGACTCTTTTTTAGCATCTAATAAAATATTGGGGCAAGAAGGAGACACTGTTTAAGGTAGCTTTGGATTATCAGTTACCAATAAATTTTACATTCATGCTGTCACTCTAAACGTTACCAGCTTTTGACAAGAGCTAAAAATATTTGAATTCTTCAGAATCAAGTGACTGATTTCCTGCACTATTTCCTGCTTTAGCTCCAATTTTCTTTGTGCGTCTTTTTTCCCTGCCTAGCTATTTTTTTATTACAGTGGTTAAAATATGATTATTAAGTAGTCTTTGGTTTCTCTATAAGGTAATGTTTTTAAGAACAGAATAAAATGACTTTCTAAATTAAAAAAAAACATAAACAAGTTATTAAAATGGTATAGTACTTCTTTTAAGAAAGAAAGATGATCTTTTATAGAAACTGTATCCCAAGGAAAATCATAAATACTTTTTATTATTTACTTGTGTGACAATAAATTCAAGTACCTGATATTTTCCTTAATCTAGGTGCTAGCTATAGTGCAGAACCAAACTGTCAGTGCTTACAAGTTCTTATCAATTCTCAATTTTCTAACTTTTAAATGTTTCACATTTTATATAATCATTGTTTAGGAGTGTCAGGAGAGGCTAGCCGTGTAAAGTGGTGGGTAAGACCACATTTCTTAAATTGAGACCGGGTGGGTTTAAGTCCCAGGCCACTTACTAGCTGTGTAACCTTTGGTAATGCATAGGACTTACCTGAGAATTGGAAATAATAATATCTACCCCACAAAAGTGTTCTCAGAATTCCTGGAGGTGATAGTAGAAAAGATAATAGTGTCTGACATGTTTTAAGCACTCAGTAAATAGTAACTAAGTAGCTATAAGCAATGCCACTTAAAGCAATGACTTGACCCATCACCATTTCTAGAAGGCTTTCTGGTTTTGGCAAAGTTCCAAAATTATATTTGACTTTGGAAATTTTTTTGCACTATCTTTGTCATGACTTATAATGCAGCTTAGACACTCAGATAAATACCAAGTATTTAATAAATGCCTGTTGATTGATTAAATAGTTGAAGTTAACTTGTAGTTAAGTCAGAGTTCCATGATGGGTTCACAAGGAAAGCTGAAGATGTTTCAAGAATATATCTAATCTGAGGGAATAAAGTTAGATCTCTGTAGTGTGTTTCTTAGAAAAATCACTCTTCTCTAGGCCCAGAATGCTATTTGTTATGTTTGTATAGTCATAAAACCAGTGGTGGTTGATAAAGTAAAAATAACCATAGATTTAATTTGTCTACATAGATAAGTAGTATGTAAATAATCAAGAGATAGTTACAATAACTTTTATAGGATAAATAACTTTCTTTTAGTCAATCCCAGAAAACCTTAGCTTTGCTCCTTCTCTCCCACCCTCTAAGTATCATGTCAGAAATTAATATTACTCAGCAAACTTAAGATTACGTAATAACATTACTTAGTAAATTACATGTTACTTTTATAGTCCTGATGTGAGGAATCATTTCTAGAAATGAACATAGATTTCTTTGGTCATAGAGCAATTTTTGTTGCAGTAGAATTGCCTTGTAATGGCAAATGTCAAGAGTATAATGAAACTTTTGAGCATTTTAGTATTGCCTACATTTCCATGCTTAAGAAAGTCTTATATTTCCTAAGAGATACAGAGGGTTAATTCAAGGAGCTCTAAAAAGAGTCAGACAACTAAGAGTTTAACAGAACTTTTTGACTACAGAACACCACCTTTATGAGGTTGTTGAAACATTTGTCAAAAGGAGAGTCCCTAGCCAATTTCAGTCTGTTTTGTGTTTCTTGGCTGGAAGAAGATACCAGATCACTCTTACTTATAGCTCAACTACTATTCAGTTAAACTCTAGAGTTACTTGATTTTCAAAAAAGCTACTTGGTGCAAATATTTAATTAAAGCTACAAATCAAAAGTTGAAGCCCTTGTTGAAATTCATTTGTAATGAGAATGTACTTAGTTAAACATTTATTTTAAAACATGCCTTATCACTATAATTATGTTGGCTTTTAAAATTGAATTAAAAATATTTATATAATGAGTTGAGGTCATGTTTGTGCAATTAAACTTAGGCTAAAGAACATTTAGACAAAAAGGTAACATGGATGAAACATTTGCTTATAATGGTATTGACTTTTAGAATTCATTCCTGGCAGCTACCCCATTAACACAGTGGTCAGATGCATAATAAGTGGTATAGAGTTCTAGCTGTCTCCTCTTGTTGCATATTTAAAGCATCTAGAACTAGTAACATCTGGTAATTTACTAACATCTTCTTGTCTAAAATTGGAATTGAAATCAATAAAGCTTTGGTGCTTCTTTCATGTATTTTTCTCTTCTGGGTTGTCAGATAATCTTAAAGGAGTTTTTTAGTAACAAGGATCTTAGTTTGTCCTATTTGGCTAAGCACCCGTAACTATTCCATACAAGAGAGTTTTATTACTTTTTAAATGAGGAATGAGAACGTATATTTATATATGTTCCTTTGTTATACATGGTCCTTATAGCAAAAAACAAAAGTCATTGTTTAGTTTTTATTTAATCAGAAACTGAAGTCTGGAAATTGTAATGATTTTATGAAATTCATTTTCCTTGGAAACAAAATGCCACGGAAAAAAAAGAAAGAAAAGAAAAGAGAAGAAAAAAAAAAATGCCAGAACTGAATGAGAAGTTAAGGACTTTTAAATGTTCAGCACTGGGAGGTAACCTGTTTCACAGGCAAGAGAAGGAAAGTGTTCTGTGTTTAGGATTCAGAGGGCTGGCTTTGAAGCCCAGCTTTGCTAATCACTAGCTTGGTGTTCCTGAGCAATACCCTTTACCTGTTAGAGACTCATTTACCTCCCTCTGAAATGGGCGATAATGATGCCTTCCTACCACCCAGGGCTGGTTTTAGGAGGCTCATTTGAGACAATGGATATAAAAATGCCCTGTACATTACAAAACTATGTAAACAAAAATTATCATTTCTGTTGAGAAATCAAGCAATACAGATAGAACTGTAAGCATATCAGAAGGTTAGGTTCTGAATTCAAGTCCTGAAACAAACTGATTAAAGTCAAAATTACTCTTGAAAGTTCCTAAACTAACGTAAAGTGTGGTTGTATTATTTTGTCTATACAACAATGAATAGTAATCTGTAAAGTAGATGTGTATAGTAACATACTGCTATAAAGTAGTATAAAGAAACATGACCAAAATGATTTTACAATAGATTTTTTCTTTAGCTGAGCATAATGTAGATAATACTTTTTTAAGTTAAATATGTGTTTAACCTATCCTTACAACTAGGAGTAAGACAGCCTTTGAAAATAATGCATCCCCAATGTAGTGGAACCCTAGACAAAGGCATCTGGAAAAACAACAGCTAAGGATAGTTAACTCAAAGTGAGCATAGTTCAGAGTTAGCAAAATGGTGGTATCAGTCTTTGGTTTGGCTGGGAAAGGTTTAACATTTTAAAATTTGAATCCTTTCTCAGTTGGGCATTTATTCTCCAGGTACTTGACACTCCATGTTGCTTTACATCAGTCTCTTTCACTTTACCTGCCTTGGGTGCTTAAACCCATTGAGTCTTGATTCCTGATTTATCCAAAGAAAGGCCTACCTGAAGAAACTAATCTTAAACTTGAATGTTAAGTAAGTTATTACTATGGATTAACAAAATAGTGTTGGGAAGGCATGCCAGCTTGAAGAAAAGGAAGGAAGTAGAAATAGGAAGGAGTGCCTGGCTGGTTCCGTCACTGGAGCATGTGACTCTTCATCTTGGGGTTATGAGTTTGAGCCCCACACTGGATGTAGAGATTACTTAAAAATAAAATCTTAAATAGGAAGCTGTTTACAAAACCAAAAGGGTTAACACAGCTGAGGCACACTGTTGGGAGAGAGTAGAAGATGAAACTGGTTGGTCCTGTAGGTGATAGGTCTCTTTTCCATGTGGAGGAGTTTGCTTTGCTCTGATAGAACCCATTGGGGAGGAACCCACTGCAGCCTGTGTGACATGCTGAGATGGTATCCAAGAGGGCTTCTGTTAGTTCTTTGAATGATGGGCAGTATTTGGAAGGAATTGAAGGGAAGAAGGAAGGCCTTTATCTAGGTGTTCAGTGATAGGGGCCTGTTTAGGAGCCTGAAACAGTCCAGAGGTTTTCAAAACAGAGACTAAGAGCCTAATTTGAGGGAATCTGGAGCTGACTGGCTGAAGATGAAGATTCGGAGCTGTGAAGCCATCTTTGCTTCATTTTTCTTTGGTGCCTGATATTCAAGTTTTCAGTACATTTTATCATTCTTTCTTGGGAAAGTCTGCTCATTCCACCATCTCCTTTCCTGTTGGCTCTGGATGAAGTCATACTAATTTGGGCCTTATCACTAGAGTATTTCTAAATAAAGCATCCTCCAGAGCTGGTGTCTAATCCTTTTCCCTAGCCCCAATCCATCTCTCTCCCTCTTTCTTACACAAGACGGAAAGAGCTGCTTTCCCTGGAACACTTCTTTCAGCAACTCACTTTGTTGTGCCAAAAATTAGAAGCCCCTTCAATTGTTTATCATGTCAAAGGCAAGACTTAAAGGCCATCTCTGAGGGGGTAATAGAAGAAATCAGGGCAGGGTTATTTCACAGGGTGATAAACCTTTTGAAATCCTGAGATCTAAAATTTAAATTACTGTCCTATTTATCCTGTAGTGTATAGAAGCCAAAACTGAAGACAAATTTTGAGGTCAAGGAAAGATTAGGCAGGGATCGCCAGGTCCAGTTCTCATCCTTTGTGTTCTGTTTCAAGTGTGAAAGAACTCTGTACACACAAGCAGACCTGCCCTTTGCTCACACGATATCCATTCCTGTCTCCTTGCTTTTCTGCTCAGGACATTCCCTTTCCCTTGAGTTTGTCTTTTCAAAATTGCTACTAAGATCCACTTTTCCATAAGCCCTCTGGCTTTTCCAATTATTTCTTCTAACCCATATTCTTCTCTCCTTTTTGAGAATTCTTACTGCACCTCCCCATTGTACTTAGCGTAGTATTTAATCATTCTCACATATTCCCCAACTAACATGTAAACTCTGGGATAAAGGAATGGGTCCCCACCATGCTCCTGAGTCTCCCATAGCAGATGTGTATGGAGAACAAGGTGGTAGAAGAAGATCGGCATGGCAGAGTAGGAGGATTGAGCCCTGGGTGCTGGTCCCAGCTTAGTTATTAATGGCACACGTGGCCTATGGGGAATAGGCCTTGACTGTATTCTGTGAATCAGAATTCTGTAATTCTAGCAGTGTATAATGGCCTAACAGAATATTAGGGGTAAGGGAAAAGAGCCTGTAAATTAATTTAAGGTTGTGAGCCCAGAAAACCAAAAAGATAGACATATGCTTGCCAGAAAAGTAGGAAAGAGGTGCTAGTTTGGTTGAGGGAGGAGTAGGGAAGGGAAGTTAGTATAGCATTTGCCTGTTTTGCTGTCCTCGAGTTTCTAATGCAAAATGTCCCTAGACAATGATAAGTACTAGGCTGTGGAGAGAAGGGAGTTGACAAATAGAGAAGAGATTCAGAGTCATCACCAAACAGGCAAAGTGAGCCTCCAGGAGCGAGTGGATGTAGAAAGAGCAAAGTGAAGGGCCCCAGCTTTTGAAATGAAAGGCATGATAAAAGAGCTAAGAGGACTGGTGTCTCTGTGTAAAGAAGCTGTGATATCCAAGGAGAAGGGAGCAATTTGACAATTGAGAAAAGTTAGCATTTGTTTGACAAGAAGAATTGATGAAATCGACAGAGAATTTCAAATTCCAGTGCTGAGCCGAAGACAGCTTTTGAGTTGCAGAGAATAAGGGAGGAAGTTATAACCAGCCTCAAAGGAGTTTGGAAAAAGCATTCCCTAGAAAAACATACTGGTGACTTCAGATATAGGAAATCATGCCTGAGACTATGGTAGATACTTAAAGTATTTCTTCTAAATGCACAACTCTATGACAAAAATATTAAAGTTATGAGGAGGACAAAGCTTGTTATAAAACAAAATATTGTTCTAGAAATTATATTCTCTTGGTGAAAATCTTATAAGAAAACTGGTAACATGTTTGACCCTCAACTAGAAACTAACCTATGGTAAAATGTGAGAAACTGGAAACCACAGTTCATTATCAAATACTTTTAATTTTCTATTTATAGTATCCTGTTAGAGTTTTATAAAGTTCCCCTAATTATCTCTACCCTCCCCCTAGCCTTTTAAAAACATATCAAGGGGCGCCTGGGTGGCACAGCGGTTAAGCGTCTGCCTTTGGCTCAGGGCGTGATCCTGGCGTTATGGGATCGAGCCCCACATCAGGCTCCTCTGCTATGAGCCTGCTTCTTCCTCTCCCACTTCCCCTGCTTGTGTTCCCTCTCTCGCTGGCTGTCTCTATCTCTGTCGAATAAATAAATAAAATCTTTAAAAAAAAAAAAACATATCAAAAAACTAACCAAAAATACGTTTTTTTAATGTGAAATTGAATTAGTATACTAATCATTTTTTGCCAAATTGCATCATTTTCAAAAACCTGACTACATTGCCACAATATACCTGTGGTTGTGTGATTCAGAGAAATGTCAACAGTATGATCTTGTTCATTAAGGCATCTTAATACGATGATATGTAAACCTAGTTATATAATGAAAAGATTTTCACAGACTATAACACTGACCAGATGCACAGATTTAAAGTTTAAACATTTAGTTCTGTGACACAGTAACGAAGGTTGACCTGTTTGTTTCTTATGTTTCTTTTAATAGAATTTAATTCCTTTTCGACCTTCGATTCAGTTCCAAGGGCTCCAAGGGGTGAGTACTCTTGTTGATTCTGCAAGAAAATCTAATATTCTTCTTATATACTGTTATCTTTAAACCCTTAAAATTTGTTTTCACTTGTGCCTCAATATAAGGTCACTCATATTTTGTGAACTTTATAACTAAATGTAAATTTCAGACACACTAATACACCTGAATTATCTTTTCCTGATTTATTTAAAAGGTAATTCAGATATACTTACTGAAGAGTAGTTTTTTTCCCCCAAATCATGAATAATTACATTTTTTACCCTTTTTTGAAGTATAATATATGTCATAGTATTATGAGAATATTTTTTACCACAGTTAAGCAACCATAAGGAATTGTTAATTTCAGTCAAGTTATGATTATGTGATTGTTGTTACTATTGATGAACTTTTGCTGTCTGTAGACTTAATTTCTTTGGTTGTACATACTAAGAAATGTATAAATCAAAAATTGAGTTTTTTCAGTACACAGAGTAAGTTTTGTGTATTTTATTGCTATATTTAAAAGCATTATAAATGATAACTCCTAATAAAATATACCTATGAATTTTGTGTTTATAATAGATGATAAACTTTACAGTAATGTCAGTATTATCTTTTAATTATTACTATTAATATTTAATATTAATAAAAAGTCTTAATTATTCCATCCCTTAATATGCATTTCTGAATTTGTGTCTATATATTGACTGTAGTATGGAGATTTGGAATATCTGTAAATGGATTTTAGAGGGCTAGAAAAAAGGCAAGCTGAGGGAGGGAGATCATATTCCAGCTTATTATAAATCTACATTTGTGAATCTTTGTTTATCATGTCACAAAATGCAAAAATTCAGTGTAAATCAATGCAGTCTTTCTAAACTTTATAACTCAAAAACATTTCAAGAGTCAAGAATTTTAATTGTATCATTCAATACCAGCTAAGAGTACTTCTAAATAATGCTAACTTGAAGGAGATGTTTGTGTGTATATGTCAGAGCTCTGCTTCTACATGATAGCTTTACAATGAATGAAGTTCTTTCTTTTCTCCCCTAGTAACTGAGTGTTTATGAATGGGATCCTAATTGCAGCAAGCAACCTTCTGCATTTTGTTTTACCGCTTTTTAGGTAGTCCTAGCACCTCTTGGCACTATTTTTGAGGTACTAGTCTTGGTTATTTATCTAAGGCTTAAGTTTTCTCACAAAATTTAATGGCATCAGTAATCTCTGAAAGATGTTCCAAGGCAAGCCTGAGTCTGAACCCTGGAGGGCTCCAAGGATTTTCAGTAAAGGGTTATCTGAGAGGAGAGGTCAGGACCTAGCAGAGTAAAGTAAGGTTTGAGCTGCTTTTCCCTCACTAGCAGCTGTTACCTTGTTTGGGATCTTCCTCTTCCCTTAATTCTCTCTCTTCCCAGTTAGGACATAAAGGCAAGGGAAGTAAATGAGAGAGAAGAACATTTTCTTAAAAGGCATCAAGTTAGACTGAATAATAAGAAACCAATGTGCGCAGGCTTCCAAACTCTTGATACAGACACATGCAGCTTTTAGCAGGCTTAGAAAGAATATGGTTTTCTCTGGCACACCATTTGCCCTCAAAAGGCCCCAGGCACCATTGCAAAGCTGGCAGTTGAGATTTGAGACCTTGGATGTCCTTTTCTGAATTCTCTTACCTACCTCCCCAGACTTCCCTGTCTCCTGTGTCCAGGCTTCCTCAGTTTATCTTTGCAAGCTTCATTCCCTCTTCCTATTCCATTCCTTGCCTGGGTGTAGTTCACTAATAGAGATAACTTAGATGTAAATGACTGATAGGTTTAAATCTTAATGGGTGTTTGAACTTTAACAGATAAGCTTTTTTTAACCCAAATGGTTATAGGATTTAGTGGGGGGGGAGCAGGAGGCTGTAGACTGAAAGCAATGGAATATTTGGCCCTACCTTGCTTACTTTGCTTTCTGTCTCCTCTACCCCTTCACTCCTACCCCCACCCGCAGCCCCCTTTTTATTATTCTAACTGGGAACAAAATATATTGACTCAGCATTGTTTCTGAGCCTGCAGCTGCATTCCATCCACCCTCCCCCCCCCCCCTNCCCCTTTTCAGAGCTCTCACCAGCCCTTTGGGACTTAGTAAAAACAAAGAGTCATTACAGGGGAGAGAGTGGGTTGGCACAGCCTACAGGGAATATGCAGAGCCACAAATGTGAGGGTCTTCTGTACAGTGCGCCTCTGTTATTCTCGAGAGCCATGATAATTTAACATTGCCTGTGCTGATTGCTTTAAAAGCCCTGAAGAAGTATGCTTAGTTTTCCTGTGTGGAAAATGTTCAGGACTTTTAAGAGGGCTTTAAAGGCTTAAATTTAGATTTCCCACAAAAGGTAGTTTTTCTTAATGAGAAATTTTAACACGGTGTTTCAGAAATTTCGAAAGTTTTTCTGCAAAGGATTTGGCAAATCTAACAAATATACAGTCTTTTTACATCAAATGTAATCAAAGACATTAACTGTCATGGTAGTATCATATATAGGCATATTTGAAACATAACTGAAGTACTGTTAAAATATCATTTCAAAAGTGACCATTAAGAGACCATTAAGAGTATTTTGTTTCTCTGATGCTAAGCACTGCGTAGTTATTGCTGTTCCTTGATACTAATTATAGGATTTTTTTTTTTTTTTTTTGCTTCAGTAATGTCTTTAGAAGGTCAGAATTTGGGTCTTGGCAGGTTAGCTTTTAAGCTTATTTACTTTTGTGCCTGAACATGTTCTCTTAGGTTGAAGTTTTCCTCTAAATAAATGCAGCCTGGAACATTAAACAAACTATAGCAGTATGCTGTTAACAAGTGAAATTGCTGAGAACCATTGACTACCTGGATTTCTATCATTGCAGTTGACCTGCAGCTTTTATAGCATAAAAAAATGTAAATTGCATCTTTCACATTCCAGCTCACCCCTTTCACTTAGTCAAAGATGGTGCTCAGTAAATTGAGTAGTCATTGAAGGCATTTTCTGGATTCAGAAAGATGAGGAAATATCTATGGGAGCAGTTGAGTATGACTTCTAAACTCGTGAATATTAGGAGGTGAATAAATCAGCCAAAAATGCCTTATGGATTCTGAAGGGTATGGGTCAACCAGTTATCCTCACAGTTCTCCTCACATCTAGGATACTCATAACTAAAGGCTTATTAGGATTATAAATTTCTGTGGATCATTCTAATTAACTGAAAAGGTAGCTGGTAAGATTCACATGGGCTACAGTAGTGAAGTGTTTGAATTACAATGTTCAGAAGGGTGTATTGGTATAATGCATCTGGTTTCCAAAAGCCATATCTTGATTGTCAGGTAAGCTTTACGCAAACCATTTGTATATTTACAGAACAGTAGTTCTGCCTCGTATTTTAACTGGATACTGAAAATGTAGCAGGTGAAAAATTTCCAAAAATATGTGTTCCGGTAAAATTTTAAAAACTACACTCTGTATTTTTATGTTTGTTGAAGCCTTCTTGTCTGAAGACTCAAAGAGACAGAGCTGTAATTACAGTCTAAGTCTTCACACTGCCAGGGGAAAGTTCTCATCAGTATATGGTACAGCTTTGAAAGGAGAGGTACTGGAAGCAAGTAAACTCATTGTTTTCAAGTAATGGCAGTTGTTACTGATGTAGTTCTCTACTGACCTAATTATTCTTCACAATAAATTATAAACAGGTGCCTAAGCAATGGTTGTGCTAATAGGTTTGTTGTTGTATTTGTTTCTTATTTATTGCACAGACATTCTTTTAGTCCTTACTGGTGCTGAATACTTTGCTAGGTGCTTAGTGTGCAGATACATGCTAGGTGCTTAGTGTAAGACATGGGTTCCGCTCTCAGGGAACTCAAGAGTCTGACAAACACAGACTAGTACTCGGGAAAGAATTAATAATGTAGGACCTATCCAGAACTCGGCACTCTGAACTCCTATGTAAATGGCACTGTCAGGAACAAGGCTCATGTGTGTATTTCTGATTGGTATGAATCAGCATTTTTTTCCCAAAATTTTATTTGTCAGAGAGAGAGCACAAGCAGGGGGAGTGGCAGGCAGAGGGAAAACCAAGCAGAGCGAGAAGCAGGCTCCCCGCTGAGCAAGGAGCCTGATGCAGCCTGGCAGATGCTTAACCAAGCCACCCAGGCATCCCTGTGAATCAGCATTTTATTTTATTTTATTTTTATTTTATTTATTTGTCAGAGAGAGAGAGAGAGCACAGGCAGAGGGAGAGGCAGGCTCCCCATTGGGCAGGGAGCATGATGCGGGGCTCAATCCCAGGACCCTGAGATCATGACCTTAGCCGAAGGTAGGTACTTAACCTACTGAGCCACCCAGGCATCCCTGAATCAGCATTTTAAACAAAGATTTCAGTGGATGCAAAATATATCCTGGTGATAGATAAGTAAAATTCCTGAAGGCCTATTAAAATCTGTATACATATACACAAAAAGGTAAATCTATGGTGTCATTCAGATGGAAACTGAAATGGCAAGGTTTTCAACGGCAAATAATGGCCACATCTGCTGGCCTTTGGTGGCCTTGCAGAGTATACTTGCCTGCAGCCTCAGAGACTCATGTCCAGGGAATGACTATCCCAGGGCAGTGAGAAATAATGTTAACTTTGTCGAAGTAAGTGGGATTCCAGACCTCAGTATTTATGAGAATGTTGTTCCAAAATTTTCTAATTTAATTGCCTACTTCAGACTCAGCAATCCCAGAGGCTTTAGAAAATAGAAGTTAGTTTGGCATATATAATTTAGAAATTTTTTAAAGAAGAGGACTGAAAATAGGAAATATTTTCTATAAGTACCATGTAGTGCCTCCTGTAAAATAGTGAGTCATACGTGCATTTCCAGGAATGAACAAGGAATAACCAGCCAAACAAGTTTTAAATGTATGTCTTCCAAAAGGCACTGTGACCTTCTGAAGATTAAATCAGCATTTAACTGCTAACTTTAAAGGCTTGAATAATGCTCTAAAACTCGTGCAGTGGAGTCATTAACTAAAAAGAACAGAGGGTTGAATTTTTCTTGTAAGCATTCAGAAATATTTTGTCAGTTGCTTATTTTCTTTTGCAGGGTTGGGGAGAAGATCAGGTCTGAAATACTAAATTATATAGTATTTGAAATTAGTAAGCAATTTCAAACCACCTACAGATGTTTTCTGCACACTACCGTTCTCTAACCTACTTGATACCTGGGAAGCAAAGATAACTATCCATTTGAAACAGCAACAGAGATAAAAATAAATCCCTAACACTGCCATTCCTTCGTAGATGATATGCCTGTACTCTGACTGCTTTCCCCTGATGTTTTTGGTTTGGCTAGCCCACTGATTTTACCAATGGTTGTGTTTAGTCAGTCTGCTCAAAGGTTGCTGACTAACAGCTAGCTACCTTTATACACTCAGCTCTGAATGTAATTAATACTAAAAGATGTTAGAATTATATCTTTTTGTAATGACAGTTCTGTTTTAATTTTTTAATATTACAGTGGTTGACATATATGCATAACAGTTGAATATTTGCATTGAATCATAACTCTTTAACCATGTGTTAATTTACTAAGATATCAATAGAATAATGACCTAATACAATAAATGGCCTAATTTGAAAGAAATATTTAACTCTAATATATATCTAAGATTATATTATATATAACATAATTTCATATATAACATATATATGTATATAAAAGCTCATTCGGCCAAGAGTATGGGCTGACATTGTAGAAACTCATTTTATCTCAAACAATAACTGAATCACAATATGAAGCTATTGTAAAATGACTAATTGGTCTATTTTATGCTGCCATACACCTCTGTCCTGCTTTTCTTCTGGATAAGAACTAGCAGTGGGGTTTCTAAAGGAGAGCAATAAGCTAAATTCACCGTCTATTGTTTCACACCCTGGCTGGGTAACATGACAGGTACCCGGGGACCAGGCCATCCCCTGCCCTGGAAAACTGCAAAAGGGCAGAGGGTGGGAGGATGACTTTGCCTTTGTGTTTGTAGGGCCTGTAGAAACTATCTCAAAGTGCTTGCTGACCACACCTTCCCACAGATTCAGTGTGGACTACAAAGGACAAGCCTCCCAAAATATGATCACGAACAGGAACTCATGGCATTCTGGCCTCTCCTTCACCACACTACAGTCACTTCGGAAAGCAATAATTGGAACTGTGATTGAAATCTGAAGCAGCCACAAACGCCATAAGTTGCATTCTTAGCAGTGAGTTAAGCTTACTGTCTACATTCAACAAGCATTTATGAATACTCACTGTGTACCGTGCACCATGGTTGACACTGTAGAGACAAAGGTAAATAGGACTTTGAAATGCCAGCTCTTGTACCTGACAGTATCTATTTGTCAATAAAATCTGCCACTGATGACTTTGCCTTTTTGTTTCCCACCAAAAACTGAAACTTGTGAAATTGAGTCACCTGTGTTACAGAAATTGTCAGTTTAATAGCACTCACTTATTTAAGCTTGGAAAGTAATATTTTACCATTCTATAATACCTTGTGTCTCTTAAAGCTAAACCACCCTTAATTTGAACCATGAACATTACTTAAGTATCTTTTGACCTCTTACTATGTCAAGATGCTATTCTAGGCACATAAGATGAGCTTATAAGAGCTTTATTAAAAAGAAAAGTCAAAATTTAAATAAGCAGGGGGGCGCTTGGGTGGCTCAGTGGTTAAGCGTCTGCCTTCGGCTCAGGGCATGATCCCAGAGTCCTAGGATCTAGCCCCACATCGGGCTCCTCTTCTGGGAGCCTGCTTCTTCCTCTCCCACTCCCCTTGCTTGTGTTCCCTCTCTCGCTGGCTGTCTCTGTCAAATAAATAAATAAAATCTTGAAAGAAGAAAGAGAAAGAAAGAAAAGAAAAGAAAGAAAGAAAGAAAGAAAGAAAGAAAGAAAGAAAGAAAGAAGAAAAAAGAAAGAGAAGAAAAGAAAGAAAGAAAGAAAAGAAAAAAAAAAAGAAAGAAAGAAAGAAAGAAAGAAAGAAAGAAAGAAAGAAAGAAAGAAATTTAAATGAGCAGGAAAAACAACTTAGCAGAATATGTCCAAGCCCTGGATCTTATCTCAAACAATATTTGAAATTTGCCTTTTAACATTGAATGTCTTCAGCATTGGAATGCCTCTCATAAACGGCATCTTAGTATTGTGTCATAGTTGGTCAGCATTTTATATTATGCAGTGGTACGTAAAATCATAGTCTTACAATTGCTGGCATCGTAGATTCAATGAATTACAGCAGTGCAGTGCAAGTAGACAGTCTGCGTGTTCTGTGATAAGATTTTATCTGAATAAAATCTTTTCAAAAATTTTCTTTCCTGACCTCACCCTTGACTAGCTTGCTTGGTTAGCTCCATATGTTAGATAATCTGGGAGAATTTACAGGGAAGGTGTATTTTTATAACCATTCTTGAATTGTGATCTAACTGGAAGGAACAAAAGTATGAAATTATAATGTTCTCAAATTTGTTAAGCTAAAACCTTTACTTATAACTTGTTTTGGATTTAAAGACTTCAGAAGTCCACGGACATGCCTTGAGGCTAATGAATTTGCCCTTACCAGGCTAAGAATTCTCAACTCTCTCTACTTAGTCTTATAATTTATACTATATTTAGCATAAATGTAATCTATTCATTTATTTTGTTGATATATTCCAGTGATTACAGCTAAAATTAATTGAATATTTATTACATGCTAAGAACTCTATACTAAGCACTTTACACATATTCTCATTTAATCCTCACAGGAATGCTGTGAGCAGATACTCCCATTTTGCTGATGTGTATACATACCATGGCTCTGAAGTTAGTTTTTGAAGCTCACACAATTAGTGAGTAAAGGAGCCTACAATCCACTCTAGCATCTGATTTCAGAGCCTGTTCTCATCACTACAGTGATCCCCACTTGCCTGTAATAAATGTTCAGTAAGCATTTTACTTATTCTCACATTCATGTAAACATCTGTTGAGTACCTCCAACTAGCAAGGCGAAGAGCAACAGTCAGGAAGTTCTCAGAGAAGTAATGTTTGAACTGGGCTTTGAAGGGTTACCAGGAGTTGGCTGATCAAAGAGGAAGAAAATGCTTTCAGTCCTATGGTTCAGCATGAGCAAAGTGGTAAACTGTTTTGTCAAATGTTCCCATCTTCTTAAGGTTTTTGAATTTCACCTTGGAGATCAATACTTCTTATAAAATTTTCCCAACAGTGTGTGATAAGGACTGGAAAGCACGACTTTAAAATATTTTCGCCTATGCTTTCTTATGATAGCTAGGTTCACTATAATTAACATTATAAGATTATGTAGATGTATAGGTGTGTATATATTCTGTTATCAGGAGAAGGTTCACAACTTCCATTATTTTCTGGGTGGCACCTATTGCAGTAGGTGCTTTCAAACATATTTAGAAAGAAACAATTCATGGTAAGAAAAAACATTTCACATTGTGACTCTTTACATTATAGGTATACACATTCACCCAGCTTAAAACAGAAGTTTCACAGCACAGTATTGTTTCTTCATCAATGTAGTCTGATATATTCTATTTCATTTTAAAGAATCCTGGTCATAATCCACTAAATTAATGTCATAACCTTCCAGTGGATCACAGTCTATGGTTTAAAAAAGCACTACCGGAAATTATCATCTATTTAAAAAATTTTAGCCAGAGAGTCATGTGGTCAGATTTGCATTTTAACATGCTTATCCAGTAGCTCCCCTAATTTTGTCATTTGTTTTATATTGGAAGGAAGGAATGAAAAGAGTCAAGGATGGCTCCATATTTATGATGAGTATTTGGTTGGGTGGTGGGGCTATTATACAAGTCTGAAATAGATGGAAAAACACATTGAGGCAGGAGGCATGGGGTGTGTTTTGTTTGGGACACGCTGTACATAAGATGTTTAGGTAATACTCCGTACCTCGTTCTGTCAAGATGGAGCTGTCCGGGAGGCAGTGGTGTCTGGGAGTTTGGAGCAAAAGGATTTTCAAGAAACAACTCCAAAGGACATCTCATAGGATTTAATTATACATGGAAGTTCAGTAGTAAGAAGAAAGAAAGGTGTATTTACAGATGGAATTCTGGTATAAAGCTATATTTAAGGAGTTATTTTTTTTTTCAACTGTTAAAAATACTGGTTGACTTATGAATACTTATGAGTGTGAGTACTTTTAATTATTAACATTTAGGTAATTTAAAGCTCCGTTTGCCAAATTTTGTTCACACTAATTTAGAATAATGGCACATAAAGCTAAACTGCATTCTGGTTCAGTGGAAGAATATACAAGAGTGAAAACTCAAGTGGGCAGAAGACTGCCTATGGCATCACACCATTTTTATAAAGTTGAATAACAAGCAAAATTAATATGTTGTAGGTATACACACACACACGCGGTAAAATTATTGAAACCAAAAGGAGTGATCATCACAAAAGTCAGAGTAGTTGTTATGTTTGGTAGAAAAAGGAAGGCATAAGGGATTAGAATGGAGCACATGGTTAGATTATTGCTAATGCTCTGTTTCTTAAATTGGGCAGTGAGTTCATAGGTGTTCATTAACTCATCAAGCTTCGTAACTCTCAAGCTGTATTTATTTTGTAGAAATACAAAGTTTATTCTCATTATCATTAACTTTAAATATGATCTGTCATCTTATCTTCATGGATTAAATGAGAAAAGCCTGAACATATTTCAATAGATGCCAAAAAGGCATTTGATAAAAATTCAGTATTAAATTTGAATAAAACCTTAAGGAAATAAGTAAGTAGGGAAGGAAGAATCCTTCCTTAGCATGGTAAAAAAAAAAAAATAACTCCTTGAAACTAATAGACAGTTACATACTTGGTGATAAGACAGTAGAAATATCTTTATTAATGTTAGCAATAAAGTACACATGCCCCATATCATCTCTGTAGTTCAGCATTGTTCTGAGAATGCTCAGTAATGGAAAAGAAAATGAAATAAATCTATGGATAATAGATAAGTTTGCCAGTATCTGCAGATAATCCAAGTACACCAAGTGAAAAACTTAAGGATTTCTTTCAGTAAGGTAGTCATTTCAGAAAGGACTTTTAAAATCACTGGCTTAATATTGGGTGGCTGGTGTGAAAAGACATTTCTTTCAAAAGGAAAGAAGAAGCAGGATTTTTTTTTTTTTTTTAAGATTTATTAGAAAGAGAGAGTGCAAGCGAGGGGTAGTGGGAAAGGAAGAGAGAGAATCTCAAGCAGACTCCCCATCAAGTGCAGAGCCCCACACAGGACTTGAACTCATGATTGACCCTGAGATCATGACCTGAGCCAAAATCAAGAGTCGAACACTTAACCCACTGTGCCACCCAGGTGCCCCAAAAAAGCAGCGTATTTGTTAACTGATAGGAATATGATCCCACTAGAAAGCAAAAGTTGATAATGTAGGAGAGGGGGGGAAGATTTGCTGGAGTAATGTTCCTGAGTAGGTTGGAGAAATGGTATCTCAGATGAGAGACTGGCTTTAGATAGGAGCATGTATAGGAGTGCAGATTTTGAAATTACTGTTGTTTGCTAGACCATTTCTTTAGCCATATCTCCAATCTAAAGTCAAAATACATAGGCCAAAGTCTTAAAATGTTAGAGCTTGGCAATGTATCGGCATACAGAACATGCCCAATAAATGATAAATATAATTTTTTAAAAATCACTGGCCTTCCTAAGCACTAGCAATTAGTGTTTCAGTGTAAAAATGATCTCATTTATGGTAGCAACAAAAAATTACCAAAATGAAATACCAAAAATTAAGTATAGGTTATGTTATTCTATACCTGTCTAAAGAACTCTATTACTTTCCTGGTGGGTATAAGAGAATATGTAAGTGGTAAATGGCAAGACTGTCCATTTAGGTAAGAAACTTTTTAAGTTGTCATTTCATCTCCCTAATTAATCAATAGGTAATAAGACATTATATATACCATTATACTAATTTTTAAAAAATGCAGAAACACAAATGTAAACCTATAAAGTAAATATGAAATGCTCTAGACCAGTATGTCATTGCTAGTAATCTATATGAAGCTTTTTTTTTACATATATATTTGTTTGTCTCCATTTCCTAATTGCTCTATATACATAAGTGTTTTGAGATGCCAAGTTTAAATATGTCAAGAATCTAAGAGAAAGGCTAAAATATTAAAGGTTGAAAAAAAATAGGTTGACAATGAAAACAGAGAAGGCAGGTCTTAAGAAGTTATCTGGAGCTGGACACCAGCTAAATATCTTGCTAGTCAACTACTTGATAGAGCTGCTTTGTCATCTATCAGTGGAGAACGAAAGTTTTCTCTCCATCTGTGATCTTTCTCCCCATTGGAAGGAAGGTACAAGCAGAGTTAACTGGTGTTAACAGGGGTATGAGAGGAAAGGCCACTTTTCTTTTTGAGTTAACAGTTCACATTTTGGAGCAGTGGTATTGTGATGTGCCCTAGGAATGGGTCTTGTCTAGAAAGGACAAATTATGGTACTGAAAGTAGTAGTCAGCTGAATTTAAAAAGATAAAATTCTTAGGGATTTTTGTGTAATAAAACTCAGAATGCAGAAAACTGATTAAGAATAACTAAGTGAGGCCCACAGTATTAGAGGGTTGGTACTTAAATTAGCCATAGAAAAGGGGCAGTCTTTTATAGTACTTAAACAGCTTAGTGTTTAATAATAATTTATTAAGTTATATTGGGGATATCTTATTTTAGACTGAGAATATATAGGCACAGACATATTTATAAATACAGTAATACTTTACTAATCAATACCAAGAAATTCTTTGACTAATCTGAATGCTTTTTTGTTTTCTCTTAATCTAATTGTGTTAGTAATTCATTGAAGTCAGTCTTCACAGATTAGGAATAAGGGATGGTGCTTGAGGGTGTTCCATTTCCACTAACAACAGTAAGGTGATGCTGACTCTATTTCCACAGCTATTTAAAAGTTTTGTATTTGGCTATAAAGAAAAACTTTGTTCTAGGGATGCTTGGTATTTTGTTTTGTTTTTTAAGATAGCGTTTCTGTTCCTTCATAGAGAACTTGAAGCATAAGATAATTATGAATCCAGGATTACTTTGGAGAGTCTTAATGTTTCACAGTTTCTTTGATTCTGTAAAAAACCAAACAAACAAAAAAACTCTAATTTTTTTTAAATATTTAAGGTGATTGAGTCATGAAAGGCAAATGTCATAGTGTTAACTTAAAATCTAATTATTTTTTAAAGCTAACATTGTTTTTTGATTGAAATACTAATGAATGTACCCTTTAGAATTGTATGTAAAGTACATACAAGGACAAAGATGAATAAATGTCTTATCAATGAAGACCAGCTAGTGTTGTTGGATTTCTTCTAGTCTTTTTTTTTATATTCACACATACATTTTTAAAATTGTAGTCACAGTGTATTTACTGCTTTTTTATATCCTCCTTTGTCCATTTAACATATGAGCATTTTCCCATGTCATTAAATAATAAAAGTCACTTCTAAATAGCTACCTACCATTTCATTTTATAGATAAACTAAAATTTCTTTAGCTATCCTCCTATTACTTATATAGTTTATAACAGTTAACAGTAAATCTTGTGTGTAAATCTTTATTTTCATTTCTGTTGATTTCTTGAGGCTAGATTCCTAGACATGGAATTCATTACTAGGTCAGAAGTATGAATGTTTTTAAATTTTTTGGCAACTGTCACTAAATTGCTCCCACATGCTCCCTGCCCCCCGCCCCCGCTCCCCCAGAAAGCCATTGCTGTTTATTTCCACAGCTGTTTGAAAATACCTGTCACAAGGTGTTTTCCCTGGCTAATACTATCTTCTCTTAAATTAAAAAAAAAAAAAATCATTTGCTAATGTTTAAAAACTGTTTGACACTGTGATTTGCTTGATAATATCTGGCACAGGTAAAATGCAGTATTTTAAGACATTGTTGAAGTATTGTCAAATGTTTACTGTCTCCACTGATATTACTAGGAGTGGTTTTGAGTCTTTCATTTAATTATATTGTGTATTTTTCCCAGTATAGTGAGAAGTTTTATTTTAGTAATTCAAGGACCTTCTTTGAAATAACTACTGTATTTCTCTAACTTTTTAAAATAATTATTTCTCTTTGTATATATTTTGCTATTTTGCTATTTCTCTTTACCATTGCTGATGGTCATAATAATTTAGTGCTTTTGAATTTCCACTATCATCTTTAAATGCCTGTCTTCCTTAAAAGAATATTTTACAAGCTTTTCATGAAATCCACTTATATGAATTATCTTTTTTTATGGGGCAGTGCAGTGAATTATTGGCAAGGGGATAAAAATGTTTTGCTACTTGATATAGTTTCAGTGTTCTAAAGGAACCTGTGGTGTGTGGTTCTGCCTCTTAGCAGAATTATATAACTGTCTAGAAGACAATCAAACAACAGTTTTGTGCTATGAATTATCCAAATATAGTCATTAATTGTCCATATGTAAATCTTTGCCCTTTCTTTGCCAACATATATTGCTTTATTTGAAGGCAGGTTTGATGGCATTGCCAATAGCTCAAGCATACTGTCCTGTATTTTAGTCCTGTATTTCTTAAAATTATAAATCAATTTATCGAAGAGACTTGACAGGTCCTCTTATTTACATTAGACCTGCTAAGTCTCTTAGAAATTAGAATTGCAGTTTCTCATTTAGCTCTTGATGCACTTTACATATCAATAGTATATCAATAGCTTTATACATGTTAAATAATTTTACTTCCTTTATAATCCTGAAGAAAATTAGCACATGAATTGACTTATGAAAATTGAATAGAACTAAATTTTATGAAATGGACCCCATCTCAGGAATGTATTTTCAGGGTAGGTGTTTGGAAAGAGATCTGTAAAAATTAAAATACTGTATAGGCTTTATTCATTTTTAGGGCTACCTATAACTTTGACACTAAAAATCTCCACAAACTTTAAAATACTCTTTGCATTTATGAAGATTGTAAGCTTCCAAGTAACAAAGTTCCTGTGTTCAGGAGAACTCTTAATTCTGGTTTCTTTGTTTCTTTGTTAAGCTGTAGCTAGTATCTCGGGCTCTGAAGGCGGCATATTTTTTTACATATAGGGCACTTGGGAAGCCATGTTTGCTCCCCTTCTAGAGGAGCCGCAGGCATATGTAATTTTTCAGCCTTCCATGGACACTTCTTGTGGCCCATTTGTTCTTGCACCTAATTTCTCTGTACTTTGAGTTTGAAACATTTAGAAATACTGCTGCTAGTCTTCTTGGTTGTTTGTTTTCCGCAGATAGTTTCTTTGACTTCTATTTAAGCTAACTGAAATTTGACCTTGAACGTTTCTAGTCCCTTACTTTTGTAAATACTGAGGATTCAAAGTATTGTCAGCTTTTTTTTTCCCCCTCTCCGTAGTGTCAGCTTTTGATGATCCACAGGACACTTTCTATCTATCCTTTGCCATTTGAAAATTACTTCAAAAATCAAGTACATCATTACGTATGTGTTTGAATCAAACAAGCTAAAATCAGAGTGGGAGGGAACTCCTCAGTAGTGTCTTTACATCACCAGAGCGAACATTTTGGGGCACATACTACAGGCCGGACATTGTGCCAAGTACCTTTACAAGGGTTATTTCTTTAAATTTCACAACAGCCCTATTAGGTGAATAATATCATTATCCTCATTTTGCTGATGAGGAAGCTAGGGATTAATAAGGTTAAGTTTTTGTCCAAGGTAACACAGATGGTAGAATCCAGAGCCAAATCAGAAACTGGGCAGTGTGCTCCAGAACTCATGATGTAGCACACTAGATATGGTCGTTTGCACTGCTCCCTTTTCCTCTGTGTGTAAAAGAGCTCTCACTTTTCTCAAACATTTGAGGAAGACCCAGCTTAGAACTGGAAATACAAAGGGATCCAATAATAAGGAAAACGGTTTAAAAAGCAAAGAGAACAAAGAAGCAGAACACCATTTTTTATCTTTGGTATCCTCCAAATATTTGGCACTAATTCTCATCAAAAAATAGCACATAAGAATTTATATTTTGTACACTCTTTTGTAATTGTATTTAAGGTACAACTAAAATTTAACTAATAAAATTATAGCCCCCAACTATCCTACATCTTGTTGCTGTTTCTCTTTCCTTAGCACAGAGCCTTGGTTTTGTGTCTTGGGTCCCCAGAGCCCGGGATTCTGTGATGTCACCACAGTGGCTGCCTCAGCAGTCCCAGTCCCTCATCATCCCTTTCCTCAACCACAGCAATACTGACTCTGTAATATATGGTGGATTTCCCCATAAGTTTTATTCTGAAAAAGATTTAGCTTTTAAAAAAAAAGTATAATTATTGTTGGTGTTGAAAAACAGAGAATTAAGAGTTGAATATACTTCCAAATCTATACGAATCTGTTCCTCAGACTTTGATATTGTTTATGTTATTGAACTTAATGAACTTTCATGGTAACAATGACTGGTTTGGGATAAAACCAAGTGTTCTGTGAAATCGAGGGCCTTGGTCACTTTTAGCAATTTATGTTCATCTTGAGGATTCACATCTGTTAAGTACCAGTCTCCCCTAGATTACACAACTGTTGCTGATGGCCACACATGAATTCTAGTCTCACTTAAATTTTGGCAGCAGTTCCTCCTGGCATTTGCAAAAAGTACTTTCCTCAAGACTCCAGGAGAGCAAAAAGGAGAGAAAATTGGCAGTGAATTTGGAAATTGAGATTTATATTTAAGATTTTTTTTTTCTTGTAGAATTCAAGTTTGGGCTTTGTTTCTGAGAAACAAATCTTTTTTTTTTTTAAACAAAATTCTGTTTTCTACTTGACCAAGAGAATTACTAAACTTATAACTATTTAGTGTGGTCTCCCTAAGTTCTTTAAAATGCAAAATGGTCTTCAAGACACTCATATTTTCAAATGAAATTTGGTGAGGACAGAATATTCTGTGGGTATTTTAATAAAGATGAAGATACTTTTTAAAAAGAAAAATGTATAATGTAAATTTAAGTTCCACAAATCCAGGCAGCCACTTGGCCTGAGTTTCAGGGCTAAACATAGCACAAGAGAGGTCAGAAATGTTCTCATCCTGACGTTTGTATACCACACAGCATGCAGCTGTGTGGGGCTTTTTTTTTTTTTTTCCTCCTTTCATTTTGTTATTTATTTTTGCCTGCTCCGGGGAGCCCTGGTCTTCCACAGACTCTTAAGTGATCTATTTCAGCTACGTCTCTAATTTTTTAGTCTCTCTGGCATAAGGCTTCATCTAAATGAATGTAATCTAGTACCAAGTCAGAAGAATCCAACAAATACTTATTAGGTGTCTGTTGTGTTCCAGATGCCTGTGGAAGTAAGACCATGGTCCTTGCCCCTTACTAACTGGTGGAGAAGAAGACACATAAGCTAGTACTTCAGCATGTAGTGTAGCACTAAGGGTAGCACTAACGGTGAGCCCAGGGGGTTATGGAGACCCGGAAAAGGAGCTTTAAACTCACCTCACTGGAGAAGGAAAGGCTCCTGAGAGAATAGCTTCTGAGCCGAGTCTTAAATAAAGGATGCTAGCACAAGCCAAGGCAAGAAGTGGGCACATCAAATACAAGGTGAAGAGTGAGGGCCAAGGTCTGTTGGGAAGGAAACTCATATGTCCAATTAAGGAGCTTAGACTGGGTAGTAGATAAGTGCTAGTAGAGAGTCATGAAGAAATAAACGATGCTTGGAAATGACATGGTCAGATTGGCATTTTATGAAACTAGTTTTGGCAGCCAAATGGTTAAAGAAGGAACTCTAGAACAGACAAAAGTAGAGGCTGAAAGACAAGTTGTCCAAGCAAAAGGCGATACTAAGCCAAAGCAGAGGAGGGAGATGAGGACCTATATTTGCGAGACCATTTAGGAAATGAAAGCAGTATGACTTGTGATTATCTGGAAATTGAGGGGCGTGGGGTGGTGTGAGAGAGAAGAGTCAAAGTTGACTCCCCAGGCTGCCAGTAACCTCAGTAACGAGATAAATGGTGGTTTATTAACTGGGAGATAGCAGTGTGGGAGGGTGGGCAGATATAGGGATAAGGTGAGAATTCTTTTCTGTATAAGCATTGATTCTATGGAATATATTTAATATTAGAAGGGACTGGTTAATAAAAAGAAAATGAAAAGCAGTTTTATGATAAGAGTTCTGGAACTCAATGGGAGATTTTAGTTTTCACTGCCCAAGAAAGACTTCTGGATTAGCCCAGCCATGAAGTTTGAAAAAACTTAGATTCTCTTGGTGGTTCTCTCTCTTTTCTTCTAAAAGCTTCTTTGGCATTTCTCCATTTTGTAGTCATTTTTAAATCTAAATTTTCTATTCTGTTATGTTCTATAGTCTGTATACCTTTTCCTTGATACAGTATCTCTAGTACCTGCTGTTTGCGTCTTTCTTCTGCCAATAACTGCCATCCCCCTTTTTCTTGGAAATACCCAGCTACCACCCAACTATATGCAGCCACCTGGTCTCTTGTAGTCATAACAAAACTCACTTTGAAGCCTCTTTTTAGCTGGTGAAACCAGCAGTAGTCAATTGTACTTGAGTGCACTTAGGTAGTATGAATTGGGTGATATTAAGGTACTCATCATCACATCAACGATACTATATATGTGTATAAATATAGAATATATGTGTACACGTATATATCTATGTGTGTACACACATACACAGACCACACTCACACTCTAAAACAATTCCATTCTTCCAGGGGAAAACACTTAGGTGTCATCCTTGATTTCTCTCTTTTTTTCAGTCCCCTCACTCAGTATACCTAGGAATCCTGCTGCATCTACCTGCAAAATATATCCTGAATCCCTCCACTTCTCCCCATCTCCTCATCCAACACATCATTGTCTTGTTCCTGGATTTCTATACGTATGTGCCGTAATGGCAGGGGTCTTTGTAGCTTTTGCTCATTATTGTGTCACAGAAATGTAGACACAGTAGGCACTCAGTTAATACTTTGTTGCTTACTTGTAACCAATTAAAATTAGTTTTGAAATGTTGTTATCAGTGATGTTTTCCCCAAGATGGCCATAAATTTAGAAGAATACATTAAAGATGAGAATGCAGTTCTCAGGAAAGATTTTTCTAGTAAGACTGTATCCCACAGGGGACCTGGGTAGCTCAGTCGGTTAAGCATCTGCCTTCAGCTCAGGTCATGATCCCAGGGTTCTGGGATGAGGCCCCCATCAGGCTCTCTGCTCAGCGGGGAGCCTGCTTCTCCCTCTTCCTCTGCCCCTCCCCCTGCTTGTGCTCTCTCTCACTCTTTCTCAAATAAATAAAATCTTAAGAAAAAAAGAAAAAGACTATATCTGACAGAAGTAACAGAACCAAGGAAGCTCAATATTAGCCTGCTCTACCCTTTCATCAAGAACTTTTTAAGAAATTCTAATACTGGATCTAAAGCAGCTATATGAAGAATAATAAGGAAGGCTCTTCTATCTTATTTTTTTCCTGTAATATCTTGATAAAGAGGAAGAATGCAGGAAATAAATGGATTTATTTTGTCCTGAATTATTCATATTAATTGTTACATGGCCTGAATTTTTTGGGTAACTGCCAATATTTCTCTTTGGGCTAGATAAATTTAGCATTTTGCACTACTCTTCTCAATATAGTATCTATCATGTGGGTATTTCAGATGTTATCTAGTATGCGTGGGGTCCTCTCCAACCCCTGCTATTCCTTGTCAGTAGGAATATTTAGCTGTTACTGATTTCCCTAATACTTTTTCTATTGCTGGTGAAAGATACCCTCCCTACTCCCCCATATCCACCCTGGCATTGGTTTTCACATCTGGGTTGATCTGACAGGCTTTTTTCCTTCCCTAAACCCATAATGTTAGGCCTAAAGTTATAACTGCCACTCTGGTTTGAAAAATAGGACTTGTGGCTTTCAGGTTGAGGTTTCTATTTTCTGTTCTGATTCTAGATTATTCATTCTGCCCCTGAACTCTGGAACAGTACATGCAAATACATTTCTCTAGCTAAACTGAATTTTCTAGATTTTTAGGAAATCACAGAATCATTAAGAGTCTAGAAAGGGTTTGAGAACAACAGAGAATTCTAATGTTTCAATGTTTGTAGTATTTTTTTTTATCCAAGCTAAGGCATATAGTTTATATATAGGAAAATACTAGATATATTAGTGATATAGTATTAAAAGACCAGCTATTCCCCTAAGATACTAGAGAAAGGGAGGAGGTAGGTTCTGAGGTTTTATAAAATGGGAAACTATTATTCAGTATGAAAGGACCTAAGCAAAGAAAGTCATTATTTTAACCTGCCATTTCCCAAATTTATTTCGGGATAGAACCTTTTTCACATAAGGAAACTTTTCAGCATACTTTGGAAATATTGGTGAAAAAAAAAGCAGGTACTTTAGTTCTAGTCCTGGCTCAGGCATTAATCAACATTTTCATTCATTTGACAAACATGTATTGAGTGACAATTTCATGGTACACACTATGTGAGATGTTAGTGATATATTCAGGGAACAAACCAGATGGAAGCCTCTGTCCTTCCAAGGATTATGTTCTGGTCAGGGGAGAAAGACAATAAACATAATCTGTAAGTAGTACAGTTACTAAATGTTTTAGACAAGCGTGGAGCAGGGCCAGGGGGTCAGGAGTACAGGGGTTGCAATTTTAAATAGTCATAATCTTGAGTAATCACTGAGTGTCTGTTTTCCTCGTCTATAAAATGATGAAATTCAACTAATTTGATCTTAAAGGGCCTGCCAGAACTATGGGTTTGCTTTAATCACCCAAGAGTTGTATCCAACTGTGTTACTGCTGGCCCATGAGCATCTTACTGAGCATTTATAATCACCAGGTTTGGATATTAAAATTCAAAGAAAAGTCTGTAAGTTTAAATCATTTGTTAATACCTTCAAAAGAACAAAGCATTTACTTTAAATGAATGCAAAAAAAAAATCATAATGGTCCTGTTTTTAATCTAGCATGTACCTCAATCCAATAATGAGTAGAAAGTACTTAAGGGTAAGAAACCTCTGCTGTAAAGGTACCAATGGCTTTTAAGCAGATGTTAGCATGTCTGTGTGAAAATTTGCAGCAGTGTGCACATTGTGTTACTGCTGTAAGTCTTTATGTAAATAGGAGGTCTGTGACTTGATGTTGAAATGACCTTCTAGACAGTATTCCATTGATGTATGCCTGAGCTTGTATCTCAGAATAATTAGAAGTTTTGACTTAAACATCTTGGCATACAGTGTTTATGTTAATTATAAATGTCTGGAAGTTTCTGAAACTTTCTTTGTAGCCTTTTATCAGAGATAGACTGGAGTTTGGAAGGAGGGCTATGGATTGTGGCCCCAAGCCTTTGATTTTCAGCCCTTCATTTTTGGAATGAAAATTAAAATCTACTCTTCCAATTGCCCAGAACATGGTGGTATATTTTAATATTCTTTGTCTTGAATAAGAAACTGTTTGGAATCATAGTCTTTGATACTTTTTTAAGTAGTATTTCATTCTTAAGGCATTTAGCTAAAGATTTCAAGTAGACCGCGTGTCCCTAAATATAGTGGCATTCATGACCTTCAGGAAAAGCTTAAAATACTATATTTAAAATTGATAAGTTCCTATCACACAAAGGGATGCTCTTCCAAGACTGTTTTTAAATCAGACCTCAGTATTTCTTTTCCTATGGTGGTAGCCCATTCCCCAGAAGCTGACCCTAGGGCTCCCAGTAACAGTCATTTCATATCCATCCTCCTCCCCTTCATATTCCATAAATTTAAAGGCCAGTTTATAAGAAAATGCTTTGTAACCATTCTGGAATAAAGGACTACTGCTTCACTATCCAAACATGATGTGGCTTAGGCTCCTGTGTATCAGAGAGAGGAGTGAGGAGTATCCCCAAGTTTCCCTGAAAGTCTAGTCTCTCAAATGGCTTTAGATTTGGTAAGGTCTTGAATCGCTCCTTGGCTGTGGCCTTCAGCAGTCCCAGGGCCTCTGTCCACTCAGAGGTCCCCATAGTTTAGTTCTGAAGTTCCCACTCATCCAGCCCCACCTGTCCTGTCATACACAACCTGCTCTTTTCATTAAGTCTCTTGCTTTACTGCCCATGGGAGCCAGACTGTTATGCAAATTTACCAGCTATGAACATAAGAGCTCCTTCCTACATCCTTTTCATTCTTAAGAGCATAGTTATTGATACCAGTAAAATTTGTGTCTAATATATACCGCCTTCAGGAAATGAGATGTACTAAATCTATGGACAGTGTAATTTATGCTTTTGAGATTTTAAAGATGTAAAAGTTGCTTGGCAACACCTTGCTCTCAGATCATTTACAGGAAAAGCCTGAGATTAAGTCAGGCTGTGTCATCTGCATTGCTGCTGCTCTGAAAACCACTGAGGAAAGGTGACATAGAAACTCAGAACTCTGTGTTTTATCATCATTCCTTAACTTCCAACCCCACCCCAGCTCCATAGCTGGAAAAAATACCATGATATACATCAAGATTCACCTTTGGGTCCCAGAATGAATGTGATTTGCTCTGAGGCCTGCCCCTGCCCCCATCTGCACAGTGCTCACTGATACACACACCCACAGAGAACAGTGGTTAGGAGAGATTGTTGAGCAGTCCTGCTGTCATTCTCCATCATGCTCCCTTTCTTCCAAAGACTAGAGGGAAAAGCTTGCTTGTCACTAGTAGTTAGCAGCCTGAGGACCTTATCTACATGCGAGGTATATATAAGAATAAGGGGGAGTGGTAAGGACTACAGTCTCCAGATAAGTGTTACATTGTTTGGTTTTTCTTTTAAGTTGCAAACTATAGCAGTCTTTTCTAATTGTTACTACAGGTGAGGGTTTTGGAACTTTTGGGGGGAACTGAATTCTCAGAGACCATCACTACAAAGGTTCACTTTCTTTATCCTTAACCAATCCTTTCTCATTTTGAGAGTTCTTTTTTTTTTTTTTTTAAGATTTTATTTATTTATTTGACAGAGAGAGAGACAGCCAGCGAGAGAGGGAACACAAGCAGGGGGAGTGGGAGAGGAAGAAGCAGGCTCATAGCAGAGGAGCCTGATGTGGGGGCTCGATCCCATAACGCCGGGATCATGCCCTGAGCCGAAGGCAGACGCCCAACCGCTGTGCCACCCAGGCACCCCTAAGAGAGTTCTTAGTAAATTATTATCTCTTTCTAAGAGTTGTTTTTTAATTGATATCCAAAGTAGGCCTTCCAAAAGAAGTACTTCTTTATAACTCCCGTTAAGACTTTTGCTTATTTGCTGACTTGATGGTGTTTAGAAGTTGCAGAAATACATTTGCAGTAGGTACTTAAATCTTCATTCTCTCTCAGACTAAAATATACTTTAAATATGGCTCAGGTGCACCTTTTTGCCTTTCATTGTTTTCTGATCAGAAGTTTTCAAAATGGAAAAGTGTTGCAAGTAAGTTAAAACGGTTCCTTCCATTTGATACTAATTGGGAACTTTTATCTGTTTTTTTTTTTTTAAGGTACTATTTTTCCTTCTACTTCATTAATATTCAAAAGTCACTGAAGTCAGAATTCTCTTGACTTCTTTTCCAAGAGACTGACCTTCCTCTATTTCTAATCCATAGTGTCTCAACCTTGGCCCTACTGACTATTTAGACAGGGTGATCTTCGTTGTGGGGGCTACCCTGTGCACTATAAGGTGTTGGACAATATCTCTCCCCTCCAGGAGGTGCCATTAGCACCCCCCCAGACCAAACACCCCCCGGGGCAAAATTGCCCCTTGTTGAAAGCAGCTGTTGTGATCTATGTGTAACACATGCTTCCAAACACATCAGTGGGGATATAGGTTGGGTTGTGTGTGCTTTTTTAATTTTGTTTCTTTTTAATCTGATTCTTCCCTATTTGGTTTATGATATTTTTTTTAAATAACTGTAGGTTTGTTTTGTTTGTTTGTTTTCTATTCAAGACACTTTTAAAGAAGGAGAATATGAAAAGCTTCTGTGTCTACCTTTAGGCCAAACCCTATTATTCTGAGGAGCGTGCACAGTAATTCATACCAGATATTTTTATTTTTTGAATCTTCCAGATTTACACAAGACACTGTGTGTCTGTTTAAAATTTTTTTAAATGTATAGGAAGATAATTTTTCACCTTAAAAAGCATAAGCATTACTTCAGAAGAATCACAGTTTAGAGGATGAGAAAGGAAAATATCTACATTTAAGTATTATAAAGGTTTGATAAGAGCTTCCCTGAAGTGCTCTGTTTAGTATATGTCTGAGCTTAAGAACTCCTGTAATTAAGTTAAAAGTTTTAAGTGAAAGAATACTGAACATTTATAGAATTTGAGTAAAAAGTCTAGTCATTCTTGAAAAATAAAGATAGAAAAAAACTCTATGATTCCACCTTTTAAAAATGCAATTTAGAATCTCCCCAAAGGGACAGTCTCTCATACTTTGCTGGGTGAAGTGCTTCTGCGTTTCCAGACTGGGCTGCACAGGGACGAAGACCTTAGACCTCAAGTGAAACCGGAGTCTGGCCTGCAGATGAGCCTGCACCCACTGTGAAAATCTCCCCACCCAGGCTTTGCAGATCTGTGTGAGGGTTAAGTGGGAAGGAAAATGGAAGTTAAGTGAGTTAGAGCTGGAGAAAGGATTCCATTCAGGTGTTCATACCTTTTTTTACCTGTCTATCTTATCTCCTAGGCCTTTAAGAGGCTTTAACTATCAGCAGAACCCTGCTATTCTTGAAAATATAAAAGCAGACAGATTTCAGTGAGGCATTTACACTCCATGCCTGAGGATGGACTTTTTGTTCCTTGTATCTCACACAACGTTCCTTTGGCTCCTGCTCTCCCAATACCTCTATAGAATTAAGAAGTAAAACATAGTATTCTGTTTCACCAGTGTATGTGTGCCAGCTAGGCATTCACTTTGCACACCCAGTAATACAGCCTGATGAGTCCTTCCAGAGTAAATTAAGACTTGCTAACAAAGTTCCAGCATTTTAGAACTAGGGGAAATTTTGAGAAATAAAGTAACTTTAGGGACCAAAAAAGATATAATTAATAGAGTAGGTAATAAATGAGAAACTTACCACCCTAGCAATTGGAACTAATTTAAAAGAAGGAATTAAAGATAGTTCAAATTTTTGGATGATGGAGGCTCTGTGGAGTATATTATGTAATACTCAACATCTTTGGTAAAATTTGGCCTCTCAAGCTTTCCATGAGTTTTCTGAATCTCCTCTGAAAAGATGTTTTTCTTTGACTTATTTCTACCCTTTGTTCATTTACTCCTTCAGCAAACATTTATTGCATGTCTGTTATGCACTAGACATTGCAAATTGTCTCCCTTCTTACCTTTCTTTACATTTTTGTTTTTGTTTTGGGGGGGCCAGTGGGGTGCATGGAATTGGTAGCTTGGTAACTTCAAACAAATTCTTTCCTTAGGTCAAAAGTTAGGTGTCTTTTAGAGTGAGCAAGTCAAAGTTGCTTGCAGGGTGTCCTGCATGGCCAAACAGAAGTTATACATGTTTATGCTTCCTAGCACATTCATGAATATCTATCTGTCTGCCTGGCAACCAGTTAGTTCTGAATCTTCATCTTACCACAATGGAAAGGGCAGACAGATTTGGGGGGAAAGAATGAGAACTGAAGAACATTCCCCCACCCCATCCCCACTCGTCTCCTAAATTCCTAAGACTCTGTACATTTGGGGGCTGGAAAGCAGAAAGTCATATGTTATATTCTTGCCAATGACTCCTTTTCATAATTATCACGTAACACCATGGTAGTCCTGCAAACCCAAGGGAAGAAAGGTCTTAGGAACTGGAAAGGATGGAACCATTGAAAAACAGTGAAAAGTTTTCAGTTCATTTGTTCACAGATGTTTACTGAGGTCCTACTATGTACCAGGAAAATGTGCCCAATACAGGGATTCAGTGATCTAGAGAGCAACCCCGTCCTTTCACTTTTGGGGCTTCCCATCTAATAGAGAAATTAGACCTTGATTAAGAACATAAAAACATTTGCCTTTTCCACGGTGTTGTGTGGGGCTCAGCCTTGGAGTCCGCAGAATCCTCCCTCCAGGCTGCTGACCCCATTCTGTAAACATGAAGGTAAGAGAATCTTAAGGCAGGGAGAAATCCCCCTCTGCGTTTTGGTGTGAATGTAACTATGGCATTCACCTTATGCTGCTAGCTATTCTTCGAAAATATTACTCAAAGAAGCAAGAATTAAAATGAAATGTGCATATAATAAGAGGGTAAAGATTGGGATATAGACTCTGTCCCAGAGATCATTTAAATAACTAGAAGCTATTCAGCAGGGGGGCATGCCAGCCAAAGACAGAACCTTGTAGCTCAAAAGAGGGAGAGCTTTTTAGCAAATTCTCTAGTAACTCTTTTGCGTGAACTGTAATCATTTGCTAGTTTGAAATGAAGAGGTTTCCTCTTATGAACTATTGATCAGAAGTGATTATTGACACTTAAGGGTAGAAAATGGAAATAAGAATAGTGTGACTTTTAGGCATACTTGCTTGATTCCTTCAATGATTTGGTAATTTAAATGCTGTAAATTTAAATGCTCAAGAGGGCTTGAATATAAAATAATTGTCACTTGAAAAACAGTTAAGTCAGTCATCAGGTCATTGTTTGTCAAATTCATAATTTGAGATGTTTCTCTTTTTCCCTCCCTTTAGCTTGTCAAAATTCCTAAAAATGATCCCCCCAATGAAGTGCATACCTTTAACTTCTATTTGTCAAATGTGGGTAAAGACAACCCTCAGGGCAGCTTTGACTGCATCCAGCAAACATTCTCCAGGTAAGTATGTTTCAAGATATGCTGAAGGGAGAATAATTTTTCTTTGAGAATTTTTTTTTAATTAAACAATAAAATATATAGTAGTCATTCCATGTTTGTTGAATTGAATTATAGAGTTCTTTTATTAAGAAATATTGAGCACCTACAATGTGCCAACGGTTACATTTGTCACTGTGGGATACAATCATAAAAATTTTAAGGTTCTTGCCCTCAGGAATGTCTAAGGTATAGATTTTTCTTTATGTATAAAACAGGTTTTTTTAAAAATTAAAGACAAGTTTAAGAATTTTTAAAAAGTTTTTATTCACTGCATTTAAAAAAGTGCCTTATTGTATTCTCAAGGTTCACCCTCCAGAGTAAAGGAGTGTAAAAAAAAAAAAAAAAGTACATCTTGTATATCCCTTTCGTTCTTCCCTATGCAAACGTTTTAAGATAGATTTTCAGAAATTTTTATGCTACGGCATAATGGAAACTAGAAATTGACCCCAGTAGAGCAGTCACTTTTAATTTTAAAAGAAAAAAACAAAAAACGGAGGGAGGGAGACAAGAATATACACCCACATCCCAGGGTACCATGGAACCCTTATCTACTTAGGTCCCTCTGTAAACAATAAGCTGCTTGTTTGACTTGTCTTTGCTGTGGTTGTTTCTGATTAAAGAATGGGCCCCTTGAGTAGGGGGAGTTTGTTCTGCCCATGGATAAAAACAAGGCCTTAGAACCCCCAACATCCCGAGAACATTGAAATTGGCCCAGAGTGCCCCAGGCCATCCATCCCTATCTCTCATCTGTGCAGTACTTGAAACTGTGTGAGGGCTTGCTGTATGTGGGAGAAAGGAAAGGAACACTATGTTGCAAGGGAGCATGGGAGGCAGAGATACAAAATAAGACACTTCACTGAAAGAGTTCTGAATTTCTACTCCCATTTAGGGTGACTAAGTAACTTTCTGTTATTTTAATGTGCCATTTGCCTGAGTAAATGTTAATTTTTTTAAAAGTTGCCCACCCCCAAACTTATATCTTTTGGTATAAATTGTGTATGTTGTAGATTTTATAGACTTTTCTGTACTGGCCATATGTGGCTGTTTACATTTCAATTGGAAAAATGAAATAAAATTTAAAATTTAGTTCTTCATTCACATTTACCACATATTATGCGCTCAGTAGCCACATGGCTGGTGGCTGTCATAATGGACAACACAGATACAAAACATTTTCACAATTGTAGAAAGTGCTGTGGAACAGCACTGTGAAAGATTACAGAAGCATCAAGTATAAGGGTCTTTGGTGACTGTGTTAGTTCAGCCCCTTCACTGCACAGATGACATATTCATAGTTACACAGCTGGTTAGTAGGTGACAAGGCTGAATAAAAACTAGGTCTTCCTAACTCCCAGTCCAGTGTTCTTTACATACTGTAGGGCACACCAATTTTAAATTGTGGTGCTATCACTTATAACGCTTGTCTTTAGAGAATTATTTCATTATAGTGAGAACACTTTGACCTCAAATTGAACTATGTCCCATTAGGAATTTTACTGAGAAACAATCCCCTCTTCAAAACCAGTGATAGCATCATAGGTGATATGGTTTCTCCCTTAGATCACAAACACCCTGTGTGTTTATTTCTACCTTGCTTGTTTGGAGAAGGAGCAAATACATTAGTATGATCCAAGTGTGTTTTATAAAAGTATGATCCAACTATAAAAGTATGATTTGAGGTGCATTATAAAATGGCCTTGTATGGATATATATTGAAATTTGCTACTATGAAAACAAAAGCCCTGAAACTTTCAGTTCTCAACCTGGCAAGCAAGTTTTTTTTATAATTTCATTCCACCTTTTCTACCCAATTGAATTTTTATTTTTGCCATGGGTCTTATCTCTGCTGTAGATCAGGTTCTCCCTGAATGTCACTTTTATCATATTTAAAATGGAGGAAATCCCAAAGTTAAAATTACCTTTCAAAAATTTCTTAAATCTATCCATTCACAGGCCTCTTGGAAATATATAGTTCAGGGCACAAGCCCCGTACAGTAACTAACGCACAGTCTACTGTAGGAAACTGAGCTAGGCTAGAGAAAAAGAACCTAGGAATGCTTACATGTCAAATGTCAAATGCTTATATGTCACAGTATTTAAGGTACTCTTAAGGTACTTTTAAGGTAACTCAGTTGAAAAGGGATGAGTGGACAGTTTTATAGAATACCTTCTTGCGTACAGGGTTTAGCTCTGTTTTGTTTAATGGAAAGATCTGTTTCTTGACTTTGAATAGTGTAAGCTGTAACTTCATTGTGATTGGCAATAGGATCAGCTTATTCTATTTAAATTACTTAACAAATAATTTCAGGGGGAGATGCTGAAATTCAAACTTCCTCCTGCCAGAACTTCAAACTCTAGTCTCTTCTTCCCACTTTTCCTCCTCCATCCGTTTCTCTTACGGATTAAGCCCTCCTCCCTCCATCCCTTCACTGGTTTTTCAGCATTCATCTAGGTACACCTAGTAGCCTGGGTATGATCTTTAATTTGTCTCTGTCTCCACCTGTGGCTAATCACTTATCAAATCCTGTCAATTCTGCCTCCTAACTATGTCTGGAATCTGTTTACTATTCTGCATTCACACTGCCCCACACTAGTTCAAGCTCTCACTCCTCGCCAGTAATCCTTCAGTTAGCCTCCTAAGTGGTCTCCTCCTGCTTTCATTTTTGTGCCCCCTACCTCCCAATCTGTTCTTCATCCAGATTGATCTTTTTACAATACAAAGAAGATATTTTCTCTCCCCTGTTTTCAGCCTCTCTCTTTCTTGGGATAAAGTCTAAAATCCTCCAAAGCCCTGTATGATGTACTTCTCATGCCTTCTTCAGTCTCATTGCAACTTGTCCTTTCCAACTTTCTTTGGCCAAACTGAAAGCTTCCTCCTTGCTTCCCCTGGGCCCACACAGGTTAGTTCTCCCAGAAAACTTCTATGCTCCCCGCCCACACACACACCCCTTATAGACACCCCCGTAGATCAGCGGCCGCATCACTTCCTCCAGGAAGCTTTTTCCTTGCCCACAATCCAAGTGAAGTACCTTCTTGGGGGGTTCCCTGCCTCCCTGCCATTTGTCATACTATGTCATAATTTCCAGTGTGCTCATCCTTGTCACCCATTAGCTTCTTGAATGAGGGGCCACATCTGTCTTAGTCCTTGTCTCTGTCTGACCCTCACATATTTCCTGGTGTGCAGTCCCTGCCAAATAAATATTTAGGAGATAAATGAACTTTTTTTTTTTCTTAAATAGCATTTGTACAGTTATTAGGAATTTACAGAAATTTTATCAACCCTGTTTCTTAGCCTCTTAACAAAGCTAGTTTGGAAACAGAGTATCAGAGCTGTAGTGACATGTTCATTACTTCTATATTCCAGTCTGTTTTAAAGCCATAGTAATTTCTTTTTAAAATACCAGCGTAGGGGCACCTGGGTGGCTCAGTAGGTTAAACATCTACCTTCCATTTAGGTCATGACCCCAGGGTCCTGGAATAAAACCATGCTTCCTGCACAGCAGGAAGTCTGCTTCTCCCTCTCCCTCATGCTCTCTCTTTTGTTCAGTTTCTATCTCTCTCAAATAAATAAAATCTTTAAGGTAAATAAATAAATATATAAATAAAATACCAGTGTACTTGTTACCACGATCCCCTAATATCAGCATAATACTTTGAAACAGAGCCATCTTCCAGGTCAATGTTAATTTTCATCATTTTTTTAAATAAAAGTTTTTCAAAAAATATTTACATATATCTCTTGTCCAGTATTTTCTTCAATATTTGCCACACAAATATGTCATCTTATGTAGAGATTTAACAAAATGGTAAGTACAGAGTCTACAAATGTTTAGGGTATTTGGGCTAATGATAAATCCTAATGTTTGGCAATATTTTGGCCTTAAAATTAATTATCTTACTAAAAATAAAAAGCATTGCTGTGGGTCGGTTTCTTCTGGTCATTTCTAAAGCATACATATTAT
The DNA here is from genome assembly GCF_002007445.2 of Ailuropoda melanoleuca. Classification (NCBI taxonomy): domain Eukaryota; kingdom Metazoa; phylum Chordata; class Mammalia; order Carnivora; family Ursidae; genus Ailuropoda; species Ailuropoda melanoleuca. The sequence goes on along the minus strand of NC_048220.1, from coordinate 68,239,097 downwards.
GTTTCCTCCAAAAGTAAACTTTAAGCATTTTCCTATCAGTGGTAGATAATTTGTTATAAAATGAAAGTAGAACTACAGTACTCATGGAGACTCTGGTCTTCAATACAAATACTAATTATTTTCAGAATTTTACAGATTTGGCCTCTGAGAGTTCATTTTACCCATTCTATTCAAAATATGGAAAAATGTGATATGAAATGAAGGAGAGAAATTTAAATATTTTAAGTTTCAACAATTTAAATTATTAATATTAGTTATTTCCAGATTGCAAGGCTATTATTTGGGCTGCTGATTTTAGGATTATACAATTCTCGCTTGCCTTTATTGTGCAAAATGAGGGACATCTCTAACAAAGCCACCATCTTACTTGACAGCTCTGGAGCCTCCCAGCTCAATTGCCTGGGATTTATACAAGATAAAATTACAGTGTGTGCAACAAACGACTCGTATCAGATGACACGAGAAAGAATGACCCAGGCAGAGGAGGAATCCCGCAACCGAAGCACAAAAGTTATCAAACCCGGTGGACCATATGTAGGTTTGTATAAATATCGTTTTCCTTCTCACTGATTGATTGGAATAATTCAAGACCACTGTAGGTAAATACTGGTAATATTAACTAAATGTTAACACAGAATTAGTTTCCAGAACATTTTGAATAACATGGTCAAAAATCATCTGTTCTCATCGGTAGGAGAAGAAAGGGATAAAGAAGGGGGGGTAATCAGAAGGGGGAATGAAGCATGAGAGACTATGGACTCTGGGAAACAAACTGAGGGCTTCAGAGGGGAGGGGGTGGGGGAATGGGATAGACTGGTGATGGTTAGTAAGGAGGGCACGTATTGCATGGTGCACTGGGTGTTGTACGCAACTAATGAATCATAGAACTTTACATCAAAAACCAGGAATGTACTGTATGGTGACTAACATGATATAATAAAAAAATATTATAATAAAAAAACAAAATTACATAAAACACAAGTGAATGCTAAAAATAAAAATCTCTTTTTTCTTGGTTAAAAAAAATCATCTGTTCTCTTTATACTGATAATTGGACAGATAGAAAAGTTTTACTTCTTTCATAAATCCTGATCCTTTGTTGGTTATTTATTATTATTGTACAGTACTGGAATCTGGTCATGTTACTTTACTATGTGAGGTTGTAATAGTGGTACCGTTGTGTGTCCTTTGATACTGGATGATGTAATTTCAATGATGGACAGTTTAGGTCTTGTTTGGCATTTTTGTAGGGTTATTTTTACAGTAAAATCTATTAGTAGAATTTGAGTTTTCCATTAATAGAATTTCAGAGGATCTTTGCACACGGAATTTTTATTCCAAAATATAAAATATGCTTATAGCAAAGCATGAGGGTGATGCCTTTTGGTACCTCAATTGTGATGTAGTTCATGGATTCTTATCCTCATCTATCCATTAATTAAGAGGCTGCCCCACCCCCATCATCTTTATCATCAGCTCACTCAAATATCTATCAGTCTGAAGGGAAGTAAGACCAGACCAGCAAGATGAGTCTCTCCTTTATGAGCAGTGACCCTGACAATTTTTAAAGACTTGATTGGCAGTGACTATTAACAGTAATAGGAAGAATTATCAAGAATGAGGATGACTTCTTTGAGGCTTTGGTCAGTTTAATAACATAAGTCATCATAAGTAAAGAATGAAAAGATAGAAATTTAGAAATGTAAATGCACACTAAAACAGTCTCTTGCATAACCAAATTCTTTAATCAACATCTTTCCATGGTTTGGTATAATCTTACTTCTGTATTTTCCCATTGCTGACCCAGCTACAGTACATTCAGGTTTGAGAAGCTCCACTGAAGTCTTTAATAAGTATTTCTTTGGAACATAGCCAGTGCTCCTGGGACTTGGTGCTTAGCTTAGATGCATTTAGTTTGGTTTAACAACAATTCATGGCTTCCCCAGGTATCTGTACCCATGGGGCCCAGTCCCAACCCAGTAAGTTACCAGCAGTGAGATTTTTCACCTTCCCTTTCCTGCTGAGTGTGGTAACAACTCCCAACCTCCTTTCTTTCTCTTTATTCTCACAAGTAACTTAACTGTCTCTGTAGTAGGCTAAATCTCAAATTGTTTTTAAAATGCACAAGATCTGCCTCACTTAAATTTAAGTACAAACGGTGAATTTGCTGTTCCTGTTGCTTTGAAAGTATTTTTTTTACTCTGTCCAGTACCGCCATTTTATAAACAGTGAGTCAAGTTAGTGTGTTTCACAAAGGACTAGAGGACTAAAACCACCAAAATGGTTTTTGGGGTTTTTGTTTGTTTGTTGGGTTTTTTTTGGGGGGGGTGTTGTTTGTTTGTTTTTGCCTCTCAATATAACTAGCTGAAAAACTTTACCTTGATTTATTCCAAAGCTTGCAAATCAGCAATGATCACTGTACTTTCCATTGAATGATACTTGGGTGTTCCTCCGTTCATGTGTTTTGTTTTGATAGGGTCCGGTTCAGTTTATCTGCACAGCATGTCACATGGCAGACTTGTCAACACCCAGAATCACATAACTCATACTCTTTCTAACGGTACAGGAATTTTAGAACTGGCAGGGTTTCTTATAGGCACTACAGATAACCTATTTACATTTTTTAGGAGTGACCATGTAAAATTTGAGGTTCCCTAAAGTTTAAATTCAAGCCAGATTTACATCCATGCTGTTCTCCAACAGGCTGGCCTCCCTCTGAGCACACATACTTTTGCCCCACAGAGTGCTGCAGTGACCCCTGCCAGCCTGAGTGCCCCACTCTGCAGGGTCCTCTGTGCCCTGGCTGCTCACCGGCACAGAACAGTGTTCTCAGGTCTTCAGTCTTGTCGTTAACCTCTTCAGCCTTTTATTCTCTCCGTCACATAATCCCAGCTCCTTTTAACTTCTCTAAAGATGGCCTGTACTAGCCCTTTAATTATTTTTATTGCTCTCCTCTGGACTGCCTCCATTTCTTCAGCTCAAATTTAAAACTTAAGTTTTTGATTTTTTACTGTGCTTTGTCATGGTTATGTTTTGACTTTTTTCTTTTAATCTTATCCATTGCTAGTCCTTTACCATATTTCTTTCCTTTCAGGTGGCTCGGTTTGTATCTTCCTGCTTTTTTTAGTACCGCAAAACTATCTGACTCATTCATTTCTTTCAAATGCTAGTCATTCACCCTTCATTACTAATATCACCCAAGATTTATGGAGTGTTTGCTGTGCACAAGACACTGGTTAGCACTTTACATGTAATTACTCATCTAGATCTCAAAACCACCCCATAAGGGAGGTTATGATTACCTCTCCATTTTATGTATCACGTAGTTGGTATCAACAAATAGCAAACAATATGTATTTTTGGCCCCTTAACAAGTTGTGTTATTTTCTTAAGACAATAGGAGAGACCTCTTTAGTTCATAATTGAATATATCATATAAAATGATACCAGAAGTTCACCTTTGCCACCTTTGAAGTACCTGCAGAACAAGGCTTCTCTCAACAGCATCATCCTGGGTGGAAGACAAATGGGAATAATGCTGGTCTCGCTGAGAGGTGGTGGTGGCATAATGCCAGGCCAGGCCTCTGGCAGCTGAATTAGGGCACAAGCCCTGTTTAAAGGGATGAAGACTATACTCTTTTTTTTTTTTTTAAGATTTTATTTATTTATTTGACAGAGAGAGACAGCCAGAGAGAGAGGGAACACGCAGGGGGAGTAGGAGAGGAAGAAGCAGGCTCCCAGCAGAGGAGCCTGATGTGGGGCTCGATCCAATAACGCCGGGATCATGCCCTGAGCCAAAGGCAGACACTTAACGACTGAGCCACCCAGGCGCCCCTGAAGACTATACTCCTAAGGCTCACCTGGCCTAGTCAACCCAGGAATATGAGCTTTTGAGACCCTCTGGTAGACTGGAAAAAAAAAAAAAATTCTCTTTCGCCTGGAGAGGAGCAGTAGAGTCTTTAACCTAGGAAACATTGTTATTATTTCTTCAGAATATTTCTGCTTCTAGTCGTGAAATTTGTATCAGTGGTGAGCACTGTTGTGTTACAATCCTTTTCACTTTGTTTAAAGAACAAAACAAAACTCAAGAATCACTAATTACCACTGGTTCCATTTTACCAATATGTCTGCTCACCGATTTCTACCTAAATTCTGGAATTTATTGAATTGTAAATTTACATGTTAATATTTATTTACATGTATAAAATAACCCAGCCAGTGTAATTTCTAGGATTCTTCTTCCAATTTTCCCAACTTCTGCCCCATCCTCCTTATCTTTAATGAGTTGATACATGTTTGAATGATCTCGGACAAATCACTTAACATCTGTGGACCTTAATTTTCTCAATTATTAGATAAGGGGTATTTGAATTGGGTAACATCAAAGGTCCTTTATAGTTCTAACATTTTGTGACTCTGTGTGTGTGTGTGTGTGTGTGTGTGTGTGTGTGTGTGTGTAGATAATAAACCTTTTGAAAAAAAGAGCATAAATGCCAGATGGTGGAGATGGTTTCCATCGCAGTGGACTATGTATTTAACCATGACGGTCACCCCATCATCGAGGTCCTGCCAGTGTTTTTTAAAGCATCGGGTCAGTGTTGCCAGGGCTTCTGGTCAGGTTCCACAGAACAGAAAAACCACCACAGAAGACGTCTGCAGCCCCACTGCTTTAACACCTTCCGTTCGGATTTTTTACTCAGAGCCACTAGGTAGAGAGATAAATACTTTTACCATCTCATATTAGATGGAGACGCTAGAAGTGGACTCCTTGTTATGAAACAGTGGTTCAGATATAGTCCCAGATTACCCAACTCTGTCAGACCCACTGCTGCTGTTTATATAAGGAGCCCAGGGAATTGATTAGCACTTGGGTCTGGGAAGAGAATTAGGTTCTCCCACAGGCTTTATTAAAAGGGCTTTTCTGAGGCAAATGTGAAAAAATAAAAATAGTCTTTCTTCTGCCTACTTTGAACCTCACATTTTCTTTCTTTCTTTTTTTTTTTTTTTCTTTCACATCTCAGTTCCGTAACTACGTAGAGCACTGATGTTTTCTTCACCTGTAGCCTGTCTTAAACCAGAGGACTCCTTCCTGGCTGAATAGGCACAGACCAATGAGGAGGCAGCAAGCAAAGTGATCTTTGCATAAAACCCAGTGTGTCTGGATTGCTCTATCAGCATTTAAAAGAAGTGGGTTACTCCATAACTGGCTGTGTAAAGGAAAAGCTAGAGTGGGGCATCTGGGTGGCTCAGTCTGTAGAGCCTGCAACTCTTGATCTCGGAGTCCTGAGTTCAAGTGTCAAGTTAAATAACAATGAGAAAGGTGAAGTGAGTGTGCTGGGGGTAGGAGAGTCACGTACCAGTAACAGCCTAGCATTAGGCCCCAGGTGAGACTCCACTGCTGTCATATCCCTGACTAGATTCTAATTTCCTGTCAAGCATCATACTTACACCCCTTTTAGGGGGCAAAATGAGCCTCCCTTATTTGTCTGCCCTATGCTTACTTCAGGGAGGGGTGGGGGTAAACTCAGGAGACCTTAGAGCTCTCCTGAAACTGAGGATCAGAGGTGGGTCAGACATACGGAGGAGGAGGGGCAGCCTGGAACACACTGGTAGTACTGTCACTTTTTGTTTTTATTTTTATTCGCCTTCCTTGCTGGCTTGAATTCATTCTAAATGATCAATCATGGTATGTGTGAGCTTAGCTAAAAAACATTCGCTGGCCACTCCCCTCCCTAGAGAAGAGTGGTAGGGAGGGCTCCGTAGTCAGCTTTGTTTGGGGAAATGTAAGCTAAACAGGTTTCAAGGGGGAGGATAGTGTGGAATTTATAGCATTTCTTGAACTTTTATGACCCTGGCTTTGTTTTTTTTTCCCCCTCCACAAATTCCTATTAAAATTTCAAGGAACAGTACTGTTTGTTAATACTGTTACAACTGAGAAGTGGTAGACTGGAAGGTTTGCATTTGCCACGTTAGAAATTTCAGTGTTTCTTCAGACACTGGCATCCTGGCAATATGGGAAAATACAGAACACATTGATTCTGGCTCCTCTGCTGTCTATTTGTTCTCTCACTGTCATTCACTTTGACACTTGCTAGTCATCAAATGCTGATTCAAAGTCTGCTAGTGAGCAAAGCAGCCACAGCCCTGCCCATATGGAGCTTACAACCTAACATGAAGCAATGGCAGACATGAGACATTTGTTCCTAAAACCTTTCCTACAAAGAAGTACATGTAGGAAAACTTGGGTACTAATAACAGAACCTTCCAAATGCTAAGTGAGCACTTTATACCATTTGAGCTTATCCCACTGAAAGCCTCAGTTTTCTCATCTGTGACATGTGACCATGCCTGTTTCGACAGGTTACTGTGAGACTTAATGTGTGTAAAGGCCTTAGCACAGTGTCCCCACCACCACCACTTAATTGGTTCATGGTAAATATTAGTTCCCTGCCCATCTGACACTGATCTAGCTATCTCTAAATTAAGAAAAATACAGAAACCAGATCTAAGTCTATCTCCAAAACTGTAATCACACCTTAATAGCTTTTCTTACTACTGGGCAGTGTTCCTTTAATGTTGAGTTCCTTTGTTGTGCAATATTTTGATGTGATATTTATACTTTGTTATGTCCAGAAAGTAGAAAAATAGAAGAGCCAGTGAGATATTAGTGCTTTCTCCTTTATTGTAGGCAGGACTGTGTCAGACAAACAGCCCCTCTGGCTAGGCCTCAGGACCCCAGCATGGACAGAATTACTATTAAAGCTCCTGCCCAGTTAAGCTGTTTTCACACCCCACCACACCAGAGACCTTAGCACTGAAGAGACTGTGTTTGCTTATCCATTGTTTCTAGTTGCTAGTCTTGTTCCTAATGTACTTGCCCCACATTGTACGTCATTACCAGTTCTCCCCACTCTTTAACCAGAGGGCACAGAGTTGGAAGTTCAGAGTGTACTCGGTGCTAAAAGATTCCACCTCAGAAATGATCAAATGAGGGTCTTTTACAGTTTCATTCTAATTTTTTCTTCAACGAGGAATATGGATATCCACGTAGTATCCAGGTCACTTCAGCCCAAGAACCAATGTTAAGTTTAAGCAGAAAGTGCGTTAATTACCAAATGGTACTTGCCTGGCAGGAATGATGTGAAGGCCTCCTTTTTACCATTTTCTACTCCTCTAATTCACCTGTGTAGCCTCAGCCCTGCAGTGGAGATGTCTGCTTGTCTGGCCCTCTGAGATTGTTTTTTGGTTAGTTAGTTTTGGTTTTGGTTTTTGACTCCTAAAATTTGTTACAGCCTATCGAAAAGGAATATGTGTAGTGGATGTCCTTCTGAATGTTAACCCCAAATTATGCCTGACTCCCCTCTTTGTGGTTTCTGAATTTGTGAGATTAAGGTAATTTCCCAGCTAAGCCAGAGGTATGGTCTTAGTGAGATACGACCGGTATTTCTCATGTTTCACATTTGCTATATTCTGTCAGCCAAAGAAATGACATATAGTATGTAAGTTCTGTAAATAGCACAGGTAAACATGGAAATTACTTTATTTCCACTTAACATGAACTACCTACAACCTTAAAATTTCCAGTCTTTTGCTACAGTATGTGTCACTAATGTACCATATGTAGCTAAGTGAAAGTAAAAACTGAAATTAAGTGGCCTTAATTCCCTACAGAAATGAAGGAGTACCTAAATCAAAGTTGAGTAAACTGAGATGCTCATTATGTTCTTACCCGCATATGAGTAACATGTCATTTCCACTGGACTTTAGGGAAAAGGGTGCAAATTCGGAAAGCACCTCAAGCTGTTTCAGATGCAGTACCTGAGAGGAAACGGTCAACCCCCATGAATCCTGCAAATACGATTCGAAAGACACATGGCAGTAACAGTGTTTCTCAGCGGCCATACAGGGACAGAGTGATTCACTTACTGGCACTGAAGGCCTACAAGAAACCTGAGCTGCTGGCTCGACTGCAGAAGGATGGTGTCAATCAAAAAGATAAGAACTCCCTCGGAGCAATTCTCCAACAGGTGAGACACGCGTAAAGAGTTCCTTCCTTGTACTTTCTTGTTGAGAAGCTCATTTAAGAAGGCTTCCTGTTGTTGCTATTTGAGGTAGAAAAATTTCAGGATCATCTTGATCAATGGTATATGAATTATAACTCTTGAATATTAAGTCATCTTGTTTTAAACATTTAATTAAAAAAACTAATTTAACTGTAGGCATTTATAGTAGGTTTTATAAGTTGGAGGCTACTGAATTGTTAATTTAAAAAAATTAAATTTCAAGTCATTATCTTTATTTGGATTAAACGAATTTTGCTCTGAAATTCCATTAAAAAAGTAAGAAGTTTTTGTTGTCTCTTTTTGGTCTTGAATCACCAGAACTATTGCTGTAGTATTCATTGATAAAGGTGAAGTTGTACAATTTATTTTTATCAGTCTTTGGTTGATATAAGCTAGAATATTCTTACCAACAAGTTTCAAATGTGTCTTGCCCTGCATGCCCTTTACTTTGCCTTTTTCTACCACTGAGTATGCTGAGATCATTCACTTGTCTTCATTAAGGGATATGAATGTGTATTAGCTTTGATCAATTGCCTTATAATCACAAGCTTAAGTATAAAAGTAGATCATTAATTTTGTTGGAGTTGCTAGTTTGTCAGACTGTAATTTCCTATACTTTACATATTGATTCTGGGTCATAAATATTGATTAGCATTCAAATAAAAAAATTTTTTTTCTAAAGCAATAACATTTCTAGAATTCTTAAATTTCACCATTAAAAAATACAGACCTGCACGTTTTCATTAATTATTTGGAGAATAACACTTTTAAGTCTGTTTTTTTCATTTATTCTCTTACATTCAAGTCATGATACTATAAATGTTATGAAAGAATAAAGCCAAAATCTCCAGTTCTGGGTTAACCAGTTCCCAGAGTGTCTTGGGCATTCTCAAGGATCTTATTAAATTATTTGAGTACTTTTTGGAAAAACTTAATTTAAATCCATATGTCACATAACAATTTTAAGAGCTCCAAAGGCAGGATGAAAGAATGAATAAGGGTGAGGGTGTATGTGTTTTCAATTTTTTATTTGGGGAAGGAGGGAGTTCTGGTTACAAATCACAATCACCAGGTGATTGGTGACTGAATCTCCAGAAAAGTTGTAAATTACCTTCTAGGTTAGAGGATAAGGTGGCAAAATGTTGGCAGAGGCAGTTCATTCACACAGAGGCTACTATCGATCGATGTCCGTAGTTATGTGATTATGTGTATGTATATAAAGATTTTAAAGTGTAGGTGTGCTTAACTCAGCAGCAAATGGGGTATGAGTGTCATTAGTGTTGATCATTTGGCAGAATCTAGAGTATAGTCTCATCCTAGCTGCAAATTACCATCTTCTGTGGAGCTTTAAAAAAAATGCCAGTGTCTGGATTCTAACCCAGACCAACTACATGAAGCAACTGAATGGATACTGAGCCATTGACTGAGATGAGAGGGATGGCAAAGGAACAAGTGTATGGAGGGGCATCAGGAATTCTGTTTGGAAGATGTCCGTTAGACATATCCAAATGTTCATTAGTTACATGTAAGGGTCTGGTGTTCAGAAGACAGTTGGAGCTGGAGTTATAAGTTAGGAGATTAGCTATTGAAAGCTTTAGAGCTAGGGCACCTGGCTGGCTCAGTTGAAGGAACAAAGGACTCTTGAGCTCAGAAGCATGAGTTCGAGCCACATGTTGGGTGTAGAGATTACTTAAATAAATAAAAAAAGAAAAAGAAAGCCTTGGGGCTGAATGAAATAATCTTAGGAGAAGATGATGACAGTGAAGAAAACAGGGCAGAGGATAGGTCCTAAGCAGTCTAGCATATAAAATAGTGTACAGAAAAGACAAGAAAAAAAAGAGAGAGGAGGAGGAAAACAGAAGAATGTCCCATTATGAAGCCTAGAGAAGAGGTGGGGCATTAAGTCTATGTAGTCCCAAGGATAATAAGAAAGCTAAGCATTGTTGTTATTTTTTCCACTTTGAGAAATCTGGTTGTGTCTCATCCTAATGTATTTGCAAATGTGAGTCTTACGCCTACCATTTTCTGCTTTATAACAAGATTAACGTTATTGTTAAGCTGTAAGAAAAGCATAAACTATCATAATACATTTGATAGTACTTTAAAAGGACACAGAAAGAAGTGAAGCTATTAAAAAAAGACCATTCCAGTAGGAAATGACAGGAGGAATACCTTTCTGCCAGCCTTAAAAATGACTCTTGGTTTGGCACCTGAATCCATACATTTGTATTGTTAATGGAATCAAGGCCTGGACATCCTAGGAATTTCAGTTATACGATAAGGAAAGATACACTTAAGAATAAACTGGCTGACTAATAACAGTAATTTGGGGGTTATTTTGCTGTATGTTTCCTTTTATTGGTTTTCGGGAATTTCAAGGACTTTTAATAAGTGGTTCTTTAGGAGAACTGGCAGCCACAAGAAGCAGGCTTAGCAAGCCAAGAAAATGACAGACAAGGGCATCAGAATTGATACTATTTATGGAGATAATTTCTGCTGATTACTGAAGGGAAAGTTTATAACCTAACATTTGGGCACTGTTTGGTTTCTACTTAATACAAATGATCAAGGATTTTTACTGTGATTCAAAAGTAATGGAGTTCATGACCAGAAGTAAATTATGAAGTTGTTAAACCTAACTCCTTAGACTAGAAAAACTTGATTTTAAAAAGTAAAAATAAATAAATAAACCGCCCTCCACTTTTTGCCTAATTAGGCTGTTTCAGTAGAAATATGACATACAGTGGATGTTCAGGGAAAAAATATTTAGCTACTTATATAAAGTTTTAATTTCCCAAATGAAGTCAAACAGCATTTATTGAGATCTGGCAATATGCAAAACTCTCAGTCCCTTTGGGGCCAATTGGTACAGTTATTTTCAGTGTAAATGCAAAATATTCCCTGTTTTGGGTTGGGAGGTAGCAAAAAGATCTAATGCTCTGTTTTCACACCATGTACCAGGTAGCCAATCTGAATCCAAAGGACCTCTCATATACCTTAAAGGATTATGTTTTTAAAGAACTTCAAAGGGACTGGCCTGGATACAGTGAAATAGATAGACGGTCATTAGAGTCAGTGCTCTCAAGGTAAATTTTTTTTTTTCCTTTAAAAAAAATTTTAGTCATTGTTATTTTAGTGTTGGGAAGGAAGAAACAAGGGTAGGCTTTTTATCACAAACATTTGAAAATTCTCTCCGTAACTAGAACGTGTGTATCCTTTACAGAAAACTAAATCCATCTCAGAATGCTGCCAGCACCAGCCGTTCAGAATCTCCTGTATGTTCTAATAGAGATGCTGCATCTTCTCCTCAGGTATTCATAAAATCATGTAATCATAGCCCTGAAGTGATCCTCAGGGGCCACCTAGTTCAGGTGGTCTGATTTATGCTGAGAGAAATGAGGCCCAGAGAAGCTGCATAGCTTGCCTACCCAAAGTCACATAGCTAGCTAGCTAGTTCATGGCAGAGCTCTGTCTAGAATTCAGGTCCCAGCGCACAGCCCAGACCTCTCTTTCCCTACACAGCATTGCTTGTCAAAGTGAATAATATCTACTTTGCTTTTCCATATTTAAAGTTTACATTGTGTTATAAGATTATCTACTTTTCCGTTAGGTCACTAACTAGAAGAGTTACTTAGTCCCATAGCCAGTCTCAAATTATACAGAAAATTGAAGATATTTAATATTATCTGAAACATGTTCAAGAAAACTTTTCTTGGGGTAAAATGTTTTTAAAATAAGCAAATAAAAAATTCTATCATTTTCATACATGTCTCCTTAATGTACTTTTTCCACTTCGATCCCAATCAGAATACTCCATTTAGACCTCACTCCTTCCAGCTTTAAGTTTCCCCCAAGAGATTCCTTGGTTCCCTGGTTTGGAGACTGACAGTGGAACAGACCTATCGACCCCAGTGCTACTGACAAAGTGCTCCTCTCTCTGGACCCTCCTCCCAAGGATTAGGGAGATGGGACAGGTGTGTGGAGAACAGTAAGCATGCTGTGGGCGAAAGGCTATTCATATATCAAAAAAAGGTAGAAACCTATTGTGAGGAACAGAGGCAGAACAAAATAAAGCAGTTCTGTCCTTGCATGTACATTGTCTATAGAAACCTCACTTTTAATGCCAACTACCATGAAGTTATTTATACTCTGATCTAATTATATGATGGCTGCCAAATCAATGATGCTAAACTGAAAACAGAATAAATTAATGGGATGATTATTATTTTCTTCCAAGCTGAAATTTAGGCCATGTCATTACATTACATATGCTTCGTACTTTTCAACTATCTGAATTCTCTTTTTTAATTTAAATGTTGTTGCTGGATTGGGCTAGTATTAGCATAATTTTTAAAAATTTTTGAAACATTAATTCCATATCATTTTTATGGACTCATCATTAAGACCAATCCATTGAAGAGCTATATTTACGGGGAAGAAATTGAATAGCATTTCAGCGGTGATGGTGATACTTAGAGAAATTACTTTGAAGGTGCTGGCTGTTCCCATTTTAAGACAGGTGAAATAATAAATGACAGCCAAAATACTCCTAACTGGAGCATCTTATTAGCACATTAGAGGAGATAAAGTATAGGCTTTTATTGCCCTTCGTTCTGACGGTGTGAAATGATACGAATTACTTTCTCCTCTCTCTTAATGTAACTAGGTCAGCTCTGGTCCACAGAGGAAAAAGGTTACTTCTATTTAATACTCTCTGAATTGGTATAGTCCACATAAATTGGCATAGCCTCTCGAAGAACTTAGGGTGCGGCTATATGATCAGAAAGTATAAGTAGTCCAAGAAACACATTTGCCAGATTCTCCCTTTTTATGTTAGACGTGAGAATTTATTTCCCTTTTGTTTTTGTGGATTGTTCATTCCTGCTTAAGCTTGCAAAATGGTTAACACAATGCCAGTGATAAACTTAAGAATGAGTACAATTACTCAGTTGTTCATATGGTAACCAGCTATGCATTTGTTGAGTTTTCATACAAACTGGCTCATTTTTTTTTCTGCTTCTTCCCCACCCACCCCCCACAGAAACGGCTTTTAGATTCAGATTTCATTGATCCTTTAATGAATAAAAAAGCTCGAATATCTCACCTGACAAACAGAGTACCACCAACATTAAATGGCCATTTGAATCCCACCAGTGAGAAATCTGCTGCGGGCCACCTGCCGCCCCCTGCAGCTGCTGCCATCCCTACCCCTCCACCGCTGCCTCCAACCCACCTGCCCGTCTCCAATCCTCCTCAGACTGTAAACTCTAACTCCAATTCCCCTAGCACTCCAGAAGGCCGGGGGACTCAAGACCTACCTGTTGACAGTTTTAGTCAAAACAGTAGTATCTATGAGGACCAGCAAGATAAATATACCTCTAGGACTTCTCTGGAAACCCTACCCCCTGGTTCAGTTCTACTAAAGTGTCCAAAGCCTATGGAAGAAAACCATTCAATGTCTCACAAAAAGTCCAAAAAGAAGTCTAAAAAACACAAGGAAAAGGACCAAATTAAAAAGCATGACATTGAGATGACAGAAGAAAAGGAAGAGGACCTTAAAAGAGAAGAAGAAATTGCCAAGCTGAACAACTCCAGTCCAGATTCCAATGAAGGTATATTTTACATTCATAAAACCAACTACACGTGTTCAATGAACAGGTGGAGCAAACTAATCATGAGTGAGATTATGCTGTTTATAATTAGTATTGCTTTTTTATCCATTGACCTTCTGTTATTAATCTTAGTGTTGTGATTTTGAGCAGATTTTTTTCTTGCATTTAACAGCAGTCATTTTCGGTCACTTTTTAGCCAACTATTAAACACAGATTCTATATTTGAGAATAAGATAAGTCATTTGAAAATGACTTTATTATCCTTTTGAGACCCCCTTCGAGAAGGTAGGCAGTGTTGCTCTTTTCCATAACTGCCAGGGTACTGCGCAACCTCAATGTGACTTATTATATGCCAGTCTTGAACTAATTTAACCAGACACACAATTAGCGATAAAAATAATTCTTTTCCTTCTTTGCCAAAGAAACAGGGTCACCCCTGCCTTAATTAATATTAACACAGGGGAAATGTCAAATTCTTCATAAAACAGACAAGGTAAGATCGCATATGCAGATCCATCACATGATGGTTACTCAGAGTGAAAGGAGTTTGTCTTATGTAAGGCTGTTGGCAATTTGCTTGATAAAGCTTAAGAAATTCTTTTCCAATTTTAAGAACACTGTTTTAGTAAACTAGTATTAATTGTTATTAGTAAAATTTAACCATTTCAAGCTTTTGGAAACTTTAAAAGCCAGATCTGTTGAGATGCAAAGAAGCTTATAATAATGCTTTATTTCTAAAGAAAAGCTAGTCCGTAGAAAGACCACTTACTGAGATGTAATGATCTTTAACACCTAGAGACAAAATTCTATTTTTCTTATTTTAAAAAAGTTGTTCTCTAAAACGTAATGTCCCCCATGCCAGCACATTGAAGATTCAAGCCCATCATTTAGCATTGCTGCCAGTTTTAAACCCAGCTTAATTAAAGCAAAATTCTCTAGGAAAATACAACTCTAGAAAAGGCCCTGTATGAGTAGAGTTTAAGGAGTCTTGTCTTTCTGTAATTTGCCCATAATACTGGAAGTCTGTAATCCTTAAATTTAACTGACCATTTTTACCACATGAGAGAAACTTTGCAGAATAGTATGATGCAGTGCCTTCATTGACGTGGACTGAGTATACCGCACAGCAAAGCTTACTGTTGAAATCTGTAGATCATATGGTGCTGTACAGTGGCCCAAGAGGTAGGTGTAAGCTTTTTCCCTTCAAGTACTACTGTGCTTGAATTTGCTAGGTCAGGAAAAGGCAAGATGTAACAAACCTTGTGTTCAGAGTTAGCAAGCCATGTTCCTGGTTATATCCCTGTCTCCATACTTCCCACCCTGGAGATGGTGATCCTGAATCAGGCTGGTGTTGGGGGGATTGGGTCCCAGTATGTTGAGACCTGCAGCAGAGTTTGAGTGTTCTCAGAGTTGGAGGCCTGGAGAAGCAGACCTAGTCTGACTCCTCCACTGCAGATGTAGTACCTCTCGAAGCCAATGGAGATTATCACAAAATACTGAGGATCGACAGACCCACAGTCCCTGAATCTATTGGAATTCATCCCGTGTTTGTAGCAAAGAAGCAGCCAGGTGAAATGCACTTAATGCCTTCTCCTTTAAGACTCAGGCTTGAGTCAAAGACACACACACGACTGTGAACAATAAGCCCACAGAGTCTGCATAATTTATTTACTATACTTGGTCTTTTAAAATAGTAAACCAAGAAATTATGAAATTTTCACTTTTGTTTTATATTGAACATGTATGTTTTGCCAGCCGGCAGGGTTAGGATTTGAGTTATTAATTTAATTCTACTGTGAATGATAAAAAAATTACCCTATAAAAAGTCTAAACATACCCTCAGGAAATGGTGCATGCACACAAATAGAATACTGACAGGGATTTTACACACTTTCACAGCATATCCCTGAATAACTGGTAGTCTATTTATTTTTCTATTTATTTATTTTGCCCTTTTAAAAACAAATCTGTAGTATTATGAGATGTAGAGATAGGAGGAGCATAAATTGCAATTCAGTAATGAATTATTTTAAATTACTTTAAACTTTGGGGCGCCTGGGTGGCTCAGTCGTTAAGCGTCTGCCTTTGGCTCAGGGCGTGATCCCAGCGTTCTGGGATCGAGCCCCACATCAGGCTCCTCGGCTGGGAGCCTGTTTCTTCCTCTCCTACTCCCCCTGCTTGTGTTCCCTCTCTCTCTGGCTGTCTCTCTTTGTCAAATAAATAAATTAAATCTTTTAAAAAAAATAAAAATAAAATAAAAAATAAATTAAACTGCTACAGGAAAACTTTTCGCTGCTTCCACTGTCTGCATACACAGAGGGTAGCAATAAAATACAGTGACCAGAGCAGTCTGCTACCTGACTTCATTGTCTGATCTACCTTGTTTGAATCCTATGAAAAGTAGATGTTGATGTAAAATTTGTATCTTCCATTGTCTGGCTGCATCTGCCACCACAATCTTTGAATTGCTGGTCAGATGCCACAACTGTTATGGAAAGAATAGAAGATTGACCTTGGGTTAAGATGGAATTCCTTTATTGTGCAGACACTGCAGTAGCCAGGGCGCTTTCAATGCCTGGCGTCAGTTCTGCTGGCCCTGGTCATAGGGCCTCTATTGTTCATGTTCAATTGTATTCCTTGCTCACTGTTGCTTATTGAGATGGAAGAATAGAATTTGAGGAAGAGTGTTCCAGATGTTTCTGATCTATTTTAGAATTATAGGCATTTTATAACCATACTGTTGGTGAAAGCTTGAATTTTTTTCTTCGTTGTAGGAGTTAAAGAGGGTTGCACTGCCTCCACGGAGCCTTCTTCAACAATTGAACTCCCAGATTATTTGATGTAAGTTCAGACGTCTGCCAATGGGAGAGAACTGTTTAATTTTAGAAAGTTTGCAAATTCTTTTCCCATAATTTGCAAATCAGAAAAGAAGTTCCAGAAATAGAGTCCTGGAGCCACCCCTGCATTTGAAAGGCTGCCATTAAGCCTGCTCATCCCAAATCCACCCCTGTCTGCCTAAGCAGGTTGTGCCTCCCCCTGCTCTGAGCTCTGCTCCATGGCCTTTAAGTATAGAGAAGCCTGTCCTTTGTTCCGGGGCCAGGCCAGGCATTTGATTATGGAAGATTTCAGGGATCTGACTCTTCAAAGCTGACAGTCTATCAATGCGCATTCACTTATTCCCCCTGAAGAGAGTTTATTACTGATAAAGAGCTTAACCCTCCACAGTTAATACAAAGTAGAGATAGACTGATTTTCATTTAAATAAAGTTCTGCAATCAAACTAATTTTTAAAGGAGAGAATAGTAAAATTTGATTTCATTTTAGAACTGGTTATAATGTTTTTCTTGTTATGGCAACAAGTTGCTAAATGCTGAGCTGGGGACATTTTTGTAACTGGTTATCACAGAAATTATAACTTGTACACGTAATTCTAGCTTTTTTATAGACTCAAAGGCTTCTGTAAGAAGAAATAATTAAGTTGCAAGAGCCTGGAAAAAACGGAGAGTGGAAGAGCAAACAGATTTGACTGCAGGATAGCTTTGAAAATGAACAAATGGGCAAAATAATTTGAATGTAGATTGGAAATTGAACTCTTGAGTTTTCTCTTTTAGTTATATCTCATGATGGACAAAGTTAAACTATGTTGTTTAGCCCTCCATGTACCACGAAATGTTCATTTCTAAAGTAGAGAACATTTTATACTTAAAATGTGTTACTTTTGCTTAACGGTAGTGTGAAAGCTATACTTAATGGGGAATGATACAGCATGAAACCATAATGCTGGTTATCCTCTCTTAACTAAAAAGAACCCAAGAAACCATGCTGGGTCCTCTCTTATCTGAGGTGGTATGGTTTTAGAGCTCTGAGGGAGCTTTGAGAAGCAACTACCACTGAAATGGCCCAGGAAGGGTTGGTTGGGGGACAGCACCTGGCTCCACTGATGAGGGAGTTCACCTTTCCTTTTGCAAACCCACTTCTTAGAAGTCTTGTGAAAGTTGGCCCCCTCAAATGACAACTACAGTACTGTGCTCTCATTCTCTTGTGATGGATTTTGAATTTCCCTTTTTTTGTAATATTGATATAGACTGGCTATATGTGACAAAATCATGTGGGGAGACTAAAAAATAATTCTAACCCCTTCCCCATGGATTCAGGACGTTGCTGTGTTTCATCAACTTAACCAGTTAGTTCTATATTTAAAAACTTGTTTTTAACTCCCTAAGTATGGTTGCCACATCTGCCTCAGCGTGTTTTGGTATGTTTGTCATGTTTCTGGCTCTTAAAAATCATGAAAGTACATAACCTCTGTGATTGTTTGCTTAATTTATTTTATCCCAAAACTATCTGATATAAATATAGCAGATTTTCTTAAAAAGGTCAGAAAGAATGAATTTTCAAAAAAAGCACCAAAATTACAGAACTGAAACTTCGGTTATTTCATAAGAAAACCAAAAAGACGTACAATAAAACCTTAATGATCAGCCTCTGAATAATTCATACTTAAACCACAATATTCCTAATTTTTATGTAATAAGAATACTTCTATTACTTGTGGCTGTGAAATAGCCAAGCCCTTTAAGATTTTATTCCATCCCTGCATTAGGAGCCAACCAGAGAACCATAGCAGTTTTTGTTAAAAAAAAAATAGTGAAATGCTTTTCGTTAAAATGCCAGTATAACCAAATAATCTTCTATAATAGCAGCACAACTGTTGGCCAGTTTGGTACTTTTCCCTAAGGAAATTATTAAATAAAATACTGAGGGTGTAGCCTCGGTTGTGTTTTTGAGAAAGCAGGATATTTTATATGACAAATTAAGCCTGAGTTTCACGAGCAGTGTAGCCATTCTGCTTACAGATGCTTATCCCCAGGAACCTCTTTTCCCGCCCCGGGCTTCCTCTGGTGTGCAGTCAGGACAGCCCTGTTTCGGAGAGGACTGCTGCTCTGCTTGGCTGGCCCGTGCCTTTTACAGCAAAGACAGCAGCAGGGCGCTTTAAATCTGCACTCTACTGCTGTCTCTGTCACACTTAGAACAGTAAAGCCGCATGCTGTCTAACTCTGCATGGATAAAGACACTAGTGAGGACACTGAGGTTGCACAGTTGCGTCACTGTTCTCACATTTCCAGCTAGACATCTTGCTAACTCATTTTGAATAAAACTGGTGAGATTGTCTAAAACCACTTTTGTAGTGGACTGAACTCCAAGGCTTTCCCACAGTCGAGAATATACAGGCATGTCTGGGGCATGCTAAAGCCTGCTACCCGCCTGAAATTGCTTTGAAATCGTAATTTTTATCTCAAAAAGTCAAGGGAATTTTGCATTCCATGACAGGAACACAGAGTACAGAGACCCAGGCCAGATCCTGGTGTGATCCCACTTGCCAGAGCCACAAACAAATAATACTAACTTGGTTTTAATATTAAAACGTTGTTTTAATTTGCTTACCACCGAATAAACTGACACTCTGGGAAAATGGCCCTCACTCACCAGTTTCCTAAAGTTATTCACAACCCAAAGTAAAACAGATTTATGGCATTTTTATTAAGAAAGTAAATTAGAATAATAGTGTACACTGATGTTCAGTGACATGGACTATGATATTTAAGTGTTGAAAAGAACTAGAGAAATATGCCTTTTTTCCCCCCTGGTCTCTCATTTCAAAAGAAGACAATTACTCGTTTGTATTTTATACATTTGCCTAGTCAAATGTGGGAGGAAAGAGGTAGAAGGAACAAGCCAGAGACACCTTGCTGGCAGCAGGTGGAAAAGGCCGAAAAACAGACCTCCTCTCAAAGCAGCAGATCTAGAGAGAGCTTGGACTTCAGCATTCAGTGACTGTGTAACACTCTCCTGGCTTCATGTTTCCCACCGAGGCCTTCTGTTTCCATGTGACTCGTAACAGATGGGTTGGCCTCTGCCACTAGTGTGGTAGTGAATTATTTTGGATAGAGAAAGGTTTGGGAAGCTAAATCTGTGTAAGTGTTGTTTTCTACTCACAATTCAATTCCATTGCCACCATGTTTTTTTCACATTTACTTTCCTTCACTGAAGGTCTTAAGCTGTCCTGTGGGATAATTTCACCCGGAAGCCATCCGAAGGAGTGACACGGGAGCAAACAGTGGCAGGGCAGCATTCAATCTAGGGATACATGCTTGGATACAGTTTCTAAGTTTTTGGTTTAAATGTCAGGCTTGTGCATCATGTTGATTCTATAGTCTCTCTCCATTTATCTTATTTCTTTTTTCTTATTAGAAAATATATCGCTATCGTCTCCTATGAGCAACGCCAAAATTACAAGGATGACTTCAATGCTGAGTATGATGAGTACAGGGCTTTGCACGCCAGGATGGAGACTGTAGCTAGAAGATTTATCAAGCTAGATGCACAACGAAAGCGGCTTTCTCCAGGCTCAAAAGAGTATCAGGTAAACATGGTTGCTCCTAGATAGGCTGACTTCCATATTTTACCCTCTTTGTTCTCTGTCTGGCCCATCCCCAGGCACCCTTCTGGCCTTCAGAGCAGGTCTTCTGGCAAACCAGCCTCTTTGCAGCTTTTGATCGTCATTTAAAATTAGCTAGGAAACTAAATATTTGAAATAGTTCTCAAAAATAAGTAAATACAATGAACTCTTTCTGTCAATGGAAAAAAAATAACTTTTTATATAGCATAGTATGTATAAAATATGTAATCTATGCTCTATCTTTACTAAAATAAAGAGTATCAAGAAAAAAGGCAAACACAACTAAATAGGGGAAAAGAGTTGGATTTGGGATTCACTGAAGTACTTGATTGCACTGCCAACTCAGACTATAGCTGCTAGTTCTAGTGCTAGTCCCCAAAATTGCTATTTCAAGTACATTTAAAAAAAAAACTCAGTGCGGCATAGAATAGGGAAGATATAGACAAAAAATATAAACGGGGTTTAATACCACAGAGATCTGGGGTTTAAGTGAAGAAGAGACTGACATTTGTTAACACATACTAATCTGTCTTCACTTCCCAACTTTAAGTAGTAGTATTACCACAGCTGATAAACCAGTATAAGCCAGACCCATGTACTGGTTGTTCTCATAGTTAACAAGCAAAAGGATTAATATAAATGAATGTTTCCTTCCTTGTGTGGGCCACAGAACTTGTCACACTTCACAGCCATAGATGGTGCCTTCATTCTTGCCTACTGCTGTTGCTCTGACAGGAATCTACATAAGAGAATGAATCGGTTTCCCACAATGGGGAAAACAGCCCCAGAGCATCTGTGCCCTAAAGACTCATGTGTCTTTCATTAGTGGGCCTTAATCTTTAAATAGGCCGCCTAGAGTTATAGAAGACTTTGCCAGAGGAATTAGTGTTTGAGGGTGCAAGAGGTCTTGATATGGTGGTTTGGGGTTTATTTTTTTATATATAGTTATTTACCAGTGTACCATGATTATATTTAAACTAAAATGTTAACTCCAGGGACTGCTTAGTGGTTAGGAGGAAGCTGCGAGCTAGACTGCCTGGGTTTGATTCCCAGCTGTATATTTAATATTTGTGTGACTTGAGCAAGTTATCTAACTTTCCTCAAAATTCACTTCCATAAAACAAGGTGATTATAGAGTTGTGCAGAATAAATGTAAGCATTTGGAAACCGCTTAAATCCATAGTACATAAGGTTACGTAAGTATTAGCCATTTTCTCCAGCCACATAATATCCCTCCCTAGAGGCCATCAATAGTACTGGTTTCCAGTGTATTCTTTCAGAGGTCTGTGTATGTGTTTGTGAGATGTATAGACATAAGCAAATTCACGTATGTGCCATATGTAATTGAATTTAAGATGTCATCAATTACAATATGTACCATGGTCTTATGTTCCAGTAAGTTAAACTGTGATACATTATTTATCTGATCTCATTAAAATGAGAAGAAATGTGCATCTTAGAAGTAATGAAATTCTTAGAATATCTCATTCTGTTTCCCTTTTAAACAAATAGTACCGAACTGTATAAATCATCTGCACTTTGCTTTTTTCATTAAACAATATAATGCACCTTAGGGAACTTTATATAAGTGCACGAAGCACTTCCCCCTTTTTAATGGCCTCTTAGTATCCCTTTGTATGGATTAACAGACATTGAAATTTGTGTACTGTCTTTTGCTTTTACAAACGATACTGCAGCAAGTAACCTTGTACACACAGCATTTCACTCAGGCACAAGCAAATCTGAAAGAGAAGTATGGAAGTGCTGAGTCAGTTCTGCATTTGCTATTTTGATAGCAGTTGCCAAATTGCCTTCTTTAAAGATTGTACCAATTTACATTCCCATCATCAGTATTTCCGACACCCTTACTGAATGGGTGTTAGCTGTTTATATTGCCAAGAAGAAAAAGAAAAGTTGTTCCCTTCTAATTTTAATTTTTAATTTTGTAGAATGTTCACGAAGAAGTCTTACAGGAATATCAGAAGATCAAGCAGGTAGGAATCATCACTGTGGGTTTTCCGACCCGTAGTTGGGAAGTACTACAAATTCTGCAACCTAATTCCTCCCTGTTTTTTTCCTCTGCAGTCCAGTCCCAATTATCATGAAGAAAAATATAGATGCGAGTATCTTCATAACAAGCTGGCTCACATCAAAAGACTAATAGGTGAATTTGACCAACAGCAAGCAGAGTCATGGCACTAAATCTCTGCTTGGATCAGAAGATGTGAATAAACTTAAGCTTATTTATTTAAAATTCCAAATGAGTTGCTCTAAGATTCTAAAAAAATGAAACTTTGCTTGTTGAAAGTTTCAGTATTAGTGAACTTGAGTTATTTACTTTTTTTTTTTTTCCTTCCCATTTTACTTTGCTTCCCTGCATTTTTGAAGCTGCTTTTTTCTGGTCCTTCTCCCTACCCTCACCCTACCCCTAAGACTTATGTTTGTCAATAGAAATAATTTTTTTTTAGATATTGGGGATCCAGTGTCTATCTTCAAATCAATTTTTTTCCTTAAAAACTTATGTTTGTCATTAGAAATGATTTTTTTTTTTAGATATTGGGGATCCAATGTCCACACTTCAAAGTTATGTGTGTTTAAAAAAAAAAAAAAACAGTAATGTGCAAGGTGAAATGCTTTTGGATAAACATAAGCCTACCTTCTGACCTTTCTTAATGCAAACTCTTTGCCTTAAATGGTAGAATATTTAGAAATTTGCACAAAATACAAAAAAAATTAAACATTGTTTTGGAGGGTTAAGAAATAGAAAGGCGTATGTGTATGTGTATAGCTATGCACACACATATGTACATACAACCTGACTTGATCTAGACAGCAAATCCGCCCTGCAAGTTAACCCCCCATTGCAATGGTTGCCTTAAGGTGTTTGCTAGTTGTGTACATAGTGTGGTTAATCATTAGCTACACTGCTTCCCACTTGGTTAGAGCAATGGGAAGCATACTGTGGCCTACCAGCGTCTGAAAGCGTGTGCTCGACCTGTATGCGTGCAGAGGTGGTGTGGATGTGAGCGTGCATGGAGGACAAAAGCTGCTACTCTCAGTAGGCCAAACGCTCAGGTTAAACAACTGACGAGTGTTACTGTAGGGGTTGTTTTTTGTTTTTGTTTTTGTTTTCTGTCAAACTGCTACTTCTATTGTGGAAGACAAAAGCATTTCCATTTCAACAGTTCGTCAGCTTTATTAATGTTGGGCAAAATCAATGTTATGAAAATGAAACAGATCTATAGTTTTGGGGCAAAATTATAAAATTAAACATGTAGGTAACCTATTTATATACTGCTATAAAGTATTTTTCGAAGAGAGATATGCAAAGAAGCTATTACCTACATGAAATGTATATTTAAAGATTTTTTTTTTTTCATCCTGGGAGCCAGGAATATAAAAAAAGAGCGGATATATTTAACCATAACATACTGTGATTCATCAAACAGCACAAACTTTCATTTCATGGAGTTTATCTGTTGACGTTGATTTAAACTATCATTTGTTTTATCATGTGGGAACATAAGTTATGTGGTCAAAAATATAAGGATTTTGAACTAATGTTGATTCAAGTTGTGTTGTCTTATCGTATTGTCTTTTCAAAGTGCTGCCAGTTGAAAAGGGAAGCATTATGTTTACAAATCTGTTTTGAAATGTTTGCCAAAATTTTGGTAGTATCTTTAATAAAGATGTTTGTCTCCAGCATCCAAAAAATAAATAAATAAATAAATAACTTTGTTGTGTATCAGTGTAAACCAGAAAATGCTGGTATCCGGAAAACCTGAGGGAACGTATAGACTAACTTTCCTCTTTGCAGTTCTTCTAAAACGTTAGCTGGAAAGAGTAGATAATATGGAAGAGAATATAAAAGTAAAAAGACTCTACAAGACCAATACAAGACCCTGTGCACTATAACTCTATAACATTACTACAGAAATTAGATTTCTATGTAGCACAGACCTCTTAAGGAATTAGTTTCTTTTAGCATTGAGATCCCTGGTGCTCTTCCTTTTACCTCAGAATTGGTACAATCATTACTAAATGTTCATCAATTTCAAACTTTGAGTTGTAAAAAGATAGATAGGAAAGGAAACTTAATTGGGGATAACTTTGTTCCTCATATTATGGTGGAGTCTCCAAAGGGATTTGTCTGTAGGTAATGACCTCACCGGTGTCATTTCTTGGACATCTTGGCCTTTTAATCAAAGATTTCTGCTGCTATTTGCTATGAGCAGTGTTTCTCAAAAGCCAGGTGCTTGGACCACTTGCATCACCCAAATTAGTATCTCTGGGTATAGGGCCCAGGTATCCACACTTTGTAAATAGCCTCCAGGTGACTTTTGCAAGGGGGAGGTGTGAGAACCATTGGCTTAGATATGGCATTGAAGCTTTCGGTCTCTAAATCTCAAAGTCTTGAACTGAAGTTGAACTACTGGCTTTTTTTAAGCCCATCCCTGTCGGCAGGCACAAATCACGCTGCCCCTCTACAGGATCTGAGGCACCCTCTCAACTGTTCACTGCCAGCTCTTATTTCAGAACTTGTTTATGAACAAGCCTTCCAGTTGGTTCTTAGCCCTTGGAACTCCCACCCACATACATCAGCACATCTTCTGGTTTACAAATTGGGTCATAATGGAAGCTGGAGGTACATTATAAAAATCCAGCGTTGCGCATTCATAGACTTGACCACCTACCTATAAACGCCTTAATTTAGATGTTTGTTGTGTACGTTGGGCAGATCCTTGCAAATGTGTATCAGTTGCAAATGTGAGTTATAAATCTCTGAATCTGCTGTTACCTGAGACTGCATCTCTTTTGAAGATGGGCATGAGCCTATTAAAATATTTATAATCGTCCTTTATCTCCTACTGCAAGATTTTTAGATTCTCTCAAATAACTGCTGCAGGAATGAGTGGCCACTTAGTACCAGTTACTCTGGTAGAAGAATTTATTGAGTTGTTTTGAGAGACACAGTAAGTATAAAATAGCATTATCAAGACGAGAGAATGAGTTGTGTTATTTTTTTCATCACATTTCATCTAAAATAATTTGAAGCACTTTTGAAAATTTTTACCAACAGCAGATTAACTCCAGATTGAATGAGCAGCTGACTTAATACAAACCAAAAGGAACATTGACTAGATGCGGTTTTGTTTTTTAAGTAGGGATTCTGTTTTCTATATTGTCATTTATTTCCCATGGAATATTTGAGGGGGGTAACTTCCAGCTCTGAGTAGTGATGGATGTTCAGTACTAGCTGTCACAAAAATAATTGGTGTGATCAGTTTATCTCATTTCTCCATGCACACTGATTGTAAAAAATTCAGTATTAATTTCCTTTCATCTCTGATTGATCTTTTTATAGTTTTCTTTTCCCCTAAAGTATTTCACCTCATGTAAAACAAACGCATACTTGCATGTTGGAAGCGAGATGCTGAAATGAGGATTAGACACGAGTAGTCCATCAGTTCCGACACACTCCTTGGTTGCCTTACCCCTTCCATTAGTGCATTCTTTGCTTCTGGACCTTGGCTGAAACTCTTCAGCCAGTTCATGGTGTTTCTGGCAGTGTGAGTGTTGAGTCATGTATGCTTGGTATGCGCCCTTACTACTTTTGAAGTTCATACGGTTTATTACTTGCCTAAGTGTTACTAAATCCTTTTCTTATGTGTACCGGATGAGGGGAGAATTATAGCCAGCATTTTGAGGAACCTTTTATGAAAGGATATAAACTGATACTACTAAATGAAGGCAACAGAAGATATTATCAATGTTCTTTGTAACCTGAAACTAAACTAGGCTGTGAGGCTCATTTCAAAATATTCCGAAGTGTTAAAAATACACACACACACATATATATATATATATATCTACACTGTTTCTCAGTTGTTCCACCCAAACCATGTTAGGACTCTCAAAGGTAAAATGTCACAGGGACTTTTCAGTTGTTACTAAGCTCCGCAGCTGTGGTGGTCCCTTTTGTTCTACACCAATTTCGGTTCAATAAAAATGTTAACTTTGCAATTCTGGTAATTGTTTTTCCTTTGTCTCATTTCAAGGCTCTTAAATTTGTCTTAAGAAAAAAACAAAGCAAAACCCTGCAACAGAGTGCTCTCTGATGCCCTAATGTAAATGACCCTCCTGGGACAGAGCTACTTCTTGGGGACTCTAGGAAGTGGGGGCCGGGTATCTGCACCAGGATCCTGCCTGTTTTCCAAGCGTGTGGCATGCCCTCCGGAGGCAACACCTACTTGGAGAACAAGAATCACAGTTACCATGTAAGGGTTTCCTGTGGCTTACACACTTTGTGCATGCATTGTCCCATGACTCCTCACCACAACCCTGTTGAGTGAACTGAGGCTTAGAGAAATTAAGAGACTTGTCCATGACACAGCTGGTAAACAGTGGAAGCTGGGAAGCCTGACCCTAGCGTCTGTGTTCTTCACCGCTTCTCCATACTGCCCCTCATAATGCTGGCACCTTAGCGTGAGCTTCACGAGGTGACCATTCCAGTAACACCACACAAGCTAGGCAACCTCTTATTTCAAAGGAGACTAGAATGCAGGGGGGTGGGGAATGGGTAATATCTAGTAGATTATTTTCCACAAGTTGGTTTTGTCAGGAATGATCGATATGTGAAGGAAGGCCAAAATACTTTCAAAAAAGTATGTTTCCATTGTTTTCCAACGCGTGCAGTCTATTTGAGGGAGACCAGGGCAGTGCTGGTAGAGGCCCCGGGACAGGGTGCAATCCTGCAATATCATCTCCTCTTCGTAGTAAAAGGCTGTCTCAGTAACAGACTCCAGCTTAGGGGCTGTCCAGTCTGATTTAGACATAGGATATTTCTCTTAGCTGGGTCCTTAACCTCCGGTTTCTACAAGTTTTCTGAAGGAATAATAGAAAGGGAAAGGAAGAAGTCCTCGACTAAGCATTGATACAGAAAACCTGGAACACGATCAGTGCCAGGAGTGGTTCTGGTTAGGTCTACGAGGAGCCTCACGGATGAATGAGGTTCCTAATGTTATCGTGTCCGCAGCCCTCCCCCACCGGACATTTGACACTGAACTTGTTTCTTAACTCTTTTCCTCAGCTGTGAGGTGAAAACATGCCTTCTTACTGGGGCATGGAAGAGGCTTCATCGTTTGTAAAGAACTGGAGAGTTCCATGAATAACTGCCATCTAAATTATGGATTGTCTGCAGACTGCCATAGGGAGAATTTGTTGGAGCATTAGTTTCCTGGTGAGAACAAGTCCTTTTTGACTGATTGCAGAGGGGGCAAAGGCAGAGGGAGGCTTGAGGTTTCAAGGTGGAGTGTCTGGGGTTTGTTTTATTGAATGCCGAGACCCACGCAGACCTGTTCCACTGGTTTTACTTTTCTGAGATTGGAACAGGAGGCTGGCAGTGGCAGGAAGTAACTCTGATATTTTATGATTGCTCAGTTCTCAAGCTGGGATCAGATGATTCTGCTGTGTGTGACAGTAGAGCTGTGTATTTACAATTCCTGCCTGCTGAGTTCAACTGGCCAGCCAGGCTGGTTTCTTACTGTAATTAGATCCTTGGTGCAATATGGGCATCTGTAGATGGGTGATAAGAATTCCATCTCTGGGTTTGTGAAATGTAGGAGAGTGCTTCCTAAAGACGAGCCCACGTGATCAGCCACCACATTTGAGTTCCAAAGCTAGGGCTTCTAGAGGAATGGCCGCCTGCCTTTCTATATTTCATAGATTTCCAAGGGCTTACAGAATTCCACTGCGGGGTAGACAGCGTGCTCTACCTTGCCAGTGTAATTGCCTGCTGACCCACTCTCCGCACACCAGGCACACAGACCTGCCCTCGGGTTCTCCAGTGACCCCCGCTCCTCCTATCCCAAGGCCTTACTCAGTACTTGCTGTCTCTTCCTTACTACCATGTCCATCCTCCACCCCTTCCTCACGTAGCTAAGTTCTCCTCACCCTCCTGATCTCCCCTTAACATCACCTCCTCCAGGAAGCTGTCCCTGACCTCTCGGACTAACGCAGGTCATGCTGGTATCTGCTCTGTTTCATCATCTACTTCTCCTTTGTGGCATTTATGATGATTATACCTAAATACTGATTGTGTTAAGTTCCATGAGAGTGGAGACTATCTTGTTCTCTAGGGTGTTCCCAGCTCCTAGTCTAGGTCTAGTAGCTGGCACAGAGAAGGTGTGCAGTAATAATTTATTCGAAGAATGAATGAGGCAGGCTATTCATATGTCCTATTTAAAATCCATGTGGCCAGAGGATTTGGATTACTGCGAGAGAGTGTTGTGTCATTTAGGTCTCTGTGCCTTGCCACATCTTTCCAAAGTCATGAGTTAGGAATTAGTTACCGATGGCAGACTGACTTGCCTTTGGGAGTCCCTTTGCCGTGATTAACCAACTGGACACCTTCAAAGGGGAGGTCTCTTTCCAATTTGGCATTCATCCCTCTAGTCACCTCTGGAACATGACCATCGCAGTAGTCTATAATGGATTGTAAGATTACATGATTTTAAAAGTTACTTTTATTTATTGTTAACTCATGGGTTCTGATTTCATTTCCTGCTGTATTTTTTCTATACCTTTTCTCCCACTTCTCAAAGACATAGTAGAGGACAGCAGTCTAGAGATAATGTTGTATATCATTTTTCTATCTTCATTAAAGCACCTCTAGCCTGACATTTCTTTAAATTCGATATGAGCTTTTGTGGACACTTATTTTATGCCTAGCATTTCTGTCGTCTTCCAGGCGTAGACATTTTGAGCACAAAGGACTGTGGGATTCCTGTAACGATAGAGCCAGCGGAGCCCATCAACAGCATCCTGAACAACTGGACTCCACAGATGACGAAATGAAGATGTTTAAATGACGGCCACCCACAGCAGGTTGAGACCCTAGGAGCTTAGGGACTGTCCCTAGGGAGGGGCTGAGAACAACCCAGCAGCCACCAATGGCAAACGATACAAAGATGGAGTCGTAAAGTGCCAGACAAGACGTACGGGTCACAAGTGGTTCAGAGCAGTCAAGCCAGACAGCCTGGCTCAGTCCTGCCCTGCCGCTCACCAACTACACACCCTAAGCAAGTTGATGAAGCCCGGCAGCTTCAGCTTCCCGTCCGTGCATGGGACAGCGCCTCCTGCAGGGCCTTGTGATAATGTATAGGTAGGACCCAGTAAGTTTTCCATAGATATATTTTTGTTCATTTTCTAATTCCTTCTTTCCATCTTTTATGTGGATTTGGAGAGTTTTGTTACAATATACCTGACAACAGGCAGCCAGCCAGGACTAAAGAGCCAATTGGGTTCATTTAGATTTTTGCATGACAGTGATTGAGCCCCTTATTGTATGATAAACACAATCCGGAACATTTTTAAGGCTCTGCTCCTTCCTGCTTTGTGAAATAAGTTTTCTCTGTGAGTCTTTGAAAGTATCACATTAGCTTCTCTTAACACCACTACCAGTAACTTAGTGCTGATGCACTAGTCCCAAACTTGAGCTTAACTTTGAATATTCTACTAATTCTCTCTTCCACTTGTCTTCATAGGGGAGTTTTAAAACGAGCTCTGTTGTCTGTAAGCCTGAGTGCTTTGGGCCATGCAGGTACTGGAGGGGGCTGGCACAGTTCATTTCAGGAAAGATGCTTTGGGGAAAAGCCTGCTGTGGAAATAACTCTAGTACGCCTGTAAGCCTTTCCTTCTCCTCTCAAGGATAGAGTTCATTTAAGTCAGCCTTGTCAAACCAGTGCCAAGAGGGTCTCCAGGGGTCTTGTGGCCACCTGAGCCACAGAGCTCTGCAGCTGAGAACAGGCTATAAGGGGACACCGGGGACTGTTGGCAAAGCCACCTCCTATCCTCCCTCATCCTTCCTTCCTCCCTCTGCCCCTGATGACAAGTCTTTATTGCCATGGTAGCCAATTATCGCCACCCCACCTGCTCCTCCCTTCGCTTAACTCACCATTCTTGCCTGAATGAACTATTACAGCTCCTCCCTTCTGTTAAGATGCATATCTTATCATTTCTCCTGTCTTTGGTTACAGATGACTTGGCTTATAGATCATGGGAAGGCCAGTTCAAAACCAAGAACCTGTGAGCAAAACATGAAAAGTCTGAGAAAATTGAAAATACTCTGATATGAGGTGCAGAGAGTAAAGAACAGATCTATACCCTGGGTCTGAGCCTAGTTCTGAGATTCACCGACCCGTGACCCGGAGCAATTTGCCTAATCCCCTGGCTCTTCCTTCCAACATTTCTGATGAATTAGGATAATAACTGTATTCTATAGTCATGCAAGGATTAAACAGAGTGTTGAATTCAGTGAGAGGGACTGGGCGGGGCAATCATAAAGCACACGACTGATTCTCACGCGTGCCCCTGCACACATCCTTTGGTGGCTGTTTCCTTGCCCTCAGGGATGAAATCTCCAGCAGATCTCAATTCCTCTAGAACAGTCATTCTTGATAAGTCCTGTGGTCACTCCTAGCATAAGTTTCATTTCATAATGAGTAAGTCCAACCTTCTGTTAACAGCCAATACTCTGAAATTCATTTAAAATTAAAGCCTCTCCTCTCTTCCAGGTTAGGCTTGCTGGAAGCCAAGGGATTCTTGCCACCCTCCCCATTGACCCACCCCTCAGCCATCCCTGGGTTGATGATGGAGGAGAGGGTGGGGAGGAGAGTTTAGAGCCACAGAGACCTTAGCACCCCTGCATTCTGGCCTTGGCTTCCTGCAGGCATTGTCAGAACCCATCCTGGGTGCCTCAGAAGGTGCCCTGCCGAGCTCCTCCAGCCTTTCAGGGTGTTGACAGGACCTCTGCTTTGGCCAGCCCTCCAGTAGCACACAGGTGTGCGTGCACACACATACACGCACATCCACACGCCCCTCTAAAGGCAGGAAGCTAGTAGCTTGGGCCTCTTTCTAAAGGGCAATGCCAACATGGCAACTACAAGTGTTCTGTCCAGTCACACCCCGCCCCCAGCCATGAACAAAAATAAGTGCTGAGTGCATCCTCCACTCTACTGCAGGGGTTCTGTGTCCCCCAAGCTTGAGGAGTCACAAATCAGGGGTGTTTTGTTTATTTAAACCACTTTTTTAAAATACGACTGACATGTAAAAAACTGAACCTACTTCCTCTATACAACTCAGTGAGTTTGGGGGAAGGATGCACCTACAAAGCCATCACCACCGTCAAGGCTGCAAACGTGCCCAACCCCCTCCCAAAGCTTCTTCTCACACCCTTCGTCAGCATTATTATTTTTGTGTGAGTGGTAAGAATATTTCACACAAGATCTACCCTCTCAGGAGATTTCAGGTACACAACAGAGTTCTATAACCTGCCAGCACTGTGCTGCATAGTGAGTCTCCAGAAGTTGCCTGATGCTTTGTACCCTTTGACCATCACACCTCTTCATCTGCCCTACCACTAGCCCCCATGATCGCCATTCTGCTGTGCTTCCATGAGTTTCACTCTTTCAGATTACACATACAACTGAGAAAATAGAGTACCTTTCTCTGTCTGGCTTATTGCGTTTAGCATAATGTCCTCCAGGTCTATTCATGTTGCAAATGGCAGGACTTCATTTTAAGGCTGAAAGATTCCATTTGTGTGTGTGTGTGTGTATGTACGTGTGTGTGTATGCAGCACATTTTCTATATCCATTCATCTATCTATGAACATTTACTTTGTTTTCCTATCTTGGCTATTGTGAATAGTGTTGCAGTGAACAAAGGAGTGCAGACCTGTTTTGAGAACTTAATTTCTTTTGGATAAATATCAAGAAGTAGGATTGCTGGATCATAGGGTGGCTCTATTTCTAATTTTCAAAAAAACTTCCATGCAGTTTTCCATAGCGGCTGCAGCAACTTCCACTCCCACCGGCAATGCCCCTGATTTCCTTTATTCCACGTCCACGCCAACATCTCAGTGGTCTTTGTGAAACTGCTATCTCTCATTAGCCTGTGGTAAGGGGAAACACTCCCAACCCTCTGGAGAAACCCTCTGATTTCCCACATCAGCTGACTTCTCAACTAACAGCCCTTATGCCAGTGAGAGGAGCCAGAAGCTAAGGGGAGCAAAACGGGGTGTTTTGACTACCTCTGCTGGCCCTGCATGTGTGGCCCAGCACCTGGCTTTACAGTTGTGGGTATACAGCAAGCTACTGCCTCAGGACGTCAGCCAAAGCTGTCCAAGTCCTGTGTTACACCCCATGCTATATGTTTGTGGAGTTTTCGTCTGAGCACTGGTGCATTAACCCAACAAATATTGATGTGCACCTGGGCACTGTGCTAGGTGGCAGGACTCTACCACTGAACTAGACCCATGCAAACGACACTTCCAATTGTGGTAAATGCTGCAAAATGAAAGGGCAGCTAGGAGAATGAATACTAAGGGGACATAGGGCAGTGAGGCTCTGGAGCAGGGGAAGTGGCATGGAAGCTAGTGTCTGGGGGATGACTAGCAGCTGGATGAGAGGAGACTGTACCAGAAAGAGCGAGCACGTGGGAAAGCCTTGAGAAGGCCTTTAGCACTCACTGAATGCCTGTTTATCCAGATCACTTCTCAGTAACGAAAGGCATTTAGGGTCTGGCTTTTTTGTTGTTGTCCTTGTTTTCTCAATTGCTGCTTTGCCCTTACTAAGCATTTCTGCCGAGATGAAGCCCAGACAAGGTTCCCTACTGAAGTCTAGGCACTCGAGGTTATTGCCTTATCACAGGCATTTTGGTACTTGGGGTTCTTATCTGGTGGCCTTCTCACATTGCTTATAGTTCTGAGGAAAGTTTCCAAAATAGACTGTTATCAGTTTAGGGGCCAGTTGATCTCAGACAGGTCCGAGAGCTCTCACATGGCAAAGTGTGAGCTGGGGAGGAAAGTGACCGGCCTTTCCCAGAAATTAGCCAGCCCACCTTCTCCTCTGAAGTGGGAGCCTAGCGCAGAATGAATGCGTAGAGAGCCAAGACGGGCAAGTGCCCTGCACTGGTGGAGGCTTTTGGGGTTACGGCAACAAGTCTCGGCCACAGGAATAGAGCCCGATCAGCCGGAGGCCGTTTCTCCTAGAAAAAGAAAGAACACCTGGACTATTAACATTGCCAGCCTTTTCTCTCCGCTGCCAGCAACCAGGCAAACCATCTGTGTGCCTCTAAAGAGGTCACTGGTGGGCAGAGAGGGGTGGAGAAAGATGCCAAAAGGTCAGACAGAGAAGCTGAAAAGGAGCGCTTCTGGGAATCAAAATGAGCAGAAGCTGGGAAGCAGGGTGGGTATTTTGAGAAACCACTTTACAGCATTCGATGCTTTGTGCCTCTTCCAGGCACTTTTTTTGCACATATTCCCAGTCCTCCCTTTAAACCCTTTTTAGCAGGAGGTGGGATATCCCACCAAGAAAAAATAGGCTTAGAGGGGTCACATGGTAGCAGCACTAGGACAAGAAGACCATTCTTGCCGCTCTCCTGTACCCCACTTGCTGCCAGCACACCTCCAGTGCTTGCCCTCTAGGACTCGGTGCTGATCCCCAAGATCTACCTAGTTCCTGAGGGGGACCCAGCAAGGTCTCCTCCCAGCCAACTCATGTTCTGCCTCCTTGAAATTTAGTTTCTCCTGTAAGAGTGCTGAGGTAGACCCCTATTTACCGAAGGTAAATTTCTGTCCCTGTCTGTGCTCTGAGCCAGGTATTCCTCAGTGCCCTGGCTTCTTCAACCAGGTAAACACCTCAATCTGCTATGAAAATGCCTCATTCTGGAACACCACACTAGAGTTCAGCCATGCCATATGACAGGCATCTTTCCCAGGCTCCCATCCACGACCGTAACCATCCCTTCCTCCTGTATTCTGCCGGGAGGTGGGGTGCCCTCTGTCATAGCCAGACTAAGTTTCCCCCTGGCAGTGGGAACAGAATCTCAAAGGACACTCCTAAGCCAGTCAGTTTCACCAGATTATCTTTCTAACTCCCCGACTATGACTGTTATGGTCATCTATTGAAAAATTAAAATTTGTCCTTTTTTTTTTTTAATCTATAGTTTAAAAAAAAAAAGTCCTTTCCACTCTTGACAAAAATTTCCAATAGTACATAGTAAATAAAATAAAAAGCAAAAGCCCCCTGTTCTCACTCAACTACCTCAGGCCCCAGAGGTAGCCAGGAAGCATGCACAGTATCATGCATAGTCTTCTCTTTGGTTCAAATAGGATATCAACTATAGTCTGCAACTTATTTTTTTACTTAATAGCAATGCTTGAACATCACTCCATGTTAGTCCCTGTTGCCTTATTTCATTCTTTTTAACAGCTGCTCGGTATTCCAGCACTTAGGTCATAATTTCATAATTTAATCACTCCTGAGATTCAGGATTATTCCTAATAGTGAAAAACTGAAATCACCAACAATGGCCACATAAATTCTCTTTAGGAAAAAAAAAAAAAAAAGATGGAGCGCCTGGGTGGCTCAGTCGGTTAAGCATCTGCCTTCAACCAGGTCTTGATCCCAGGGTCCTGGGATCGAGCCCTACATCGGGCTCCCTGCTCAGCGGGGAGCCTGCTTCTCCATCTCCCCTCCCCCCCGCACTCATGCTCACTATCACTATCTGTTTCTCTCAAAAAAATAAAATCTTAAAAAAAAGAAAAGATTCTATTTATTTGGAGAGAGAGAGAGCACATGCAAGGAGAGGGGCAAAGAGACAGAAAGAAAAGAATCTCAAGCAGACTCCATGCTCGCTCTCTATCACTATCTGTTTCTCTCAAAAAAATAAAATCTTAAAAAAAAGAAAAGATTCTATTTATTTGGAGAGAGAGAGAGCACATGAGCAAGGAGAGGGGCAAAGAGACAGAAAGAAAAGAATCTCAAGCAGACTCCATGCTCGCTCTCTATCACTATCTGTTTCTCTCAAAAAAATAAAATCTTAAAAAAAAGAAAAGATTCTATTTATTTGGAGAGAGAGAGAGCACATGAGCAAGGAGAGGGGCAAAGAGACAGAAAGAAAAGAATCTCAAGCAGACTCCATGCTCGCTCTCTATCACTATCTGTTTCTCTCAAAAAAATAAAATCTTAAAAAAAAGAAAAGATTCTATTTATTTGGAGAGAGAGAGAGCACATGAGCAAGGAGAGGGGCAAAGAGACAGAAAGAAAAGAATCTCAAGCAGACTCCATGCTCGCTCTCTATCACTATCTGTTTCTCTCAAAAAAATAAAATCTTAAAAAAAAGAAAAGATTCTATTTATTTGGAGAGAGAGACAGCACATGAGCAAGGAGAGGGGCAAAGAGACAGAAAGAAAAGAATCTCAAGCAGACTCCATGCTGAGCACAGAGCCTGATGCAGGGCTCGATCTAGTGACACTGAGATCATGACGTGAGCTGAAACCAAGAGTTGGATGCTTAACCCACTGAGCCAACCCAGGGAAAAAATTCTCTTTTTAAACTGAATGGTTTAACATTTTAGTCAGTAACCCTGCTGACAATCTCTACCTTACCTTACTCACCAAATCCTCTTAAAGCATGAGAACCGTAAATATAAAGACTGTTTAGAGGATGTTCAGAAATCACTTACAAATGCAAAAAACTTAAATATTGTTCATCAGTTTCTAAAAGTGATCAAGTACCTCTTGTCTCTTAAGTTCAACAACCTTTGATGGTAGCTGTGGCTCCATGCTATGAATGGGGAAAGAAGAAAAAAGCTAATTTCCCTACTGACCATTTTGGACTATTATATGTTTATATTATATTTTTATGATGTTAAGGATTTACAGTAGTTACATTCTGTTCTTTAACCATAATTTCGTGCATTTGGTTCAGTTCTATAATTAAGTGGATTCAAGACTTTACCTCAATTCTTTGACTCCAAGCTTTCCGCATTCTTGAGACTTTATTTTGATTCATCTCATAGTTAACCAGATTTTGTTGTGTACTTTTTTCCCTAATTAAATATCTCCAATGGGAAATTTGAGGTCAATCTGTTCTTTTCTCCTTTGTAGGAAACATGTTTTTTCAGCTTAGATGCCCGTGGGATTCTTATATTGTCCTTAAAGTTCAACTAACTTGAGTATGTGTCTTTGTGTTGATTATTCTGTTACGAGTTTCTTCCCCCTAAGATCTCTTTCAATGTGCAGAGTCAGATCATGCTTTATTTCCATGGAGTTTTCTTTCATTTTATTTTTGATATTTTTATTTCCTGCTCCATTTGTTCTGTTATCTACTTCAGGAACACTATCATGCCATATGCTGACTGACTGTTGTCTGGCTGGCTGTCATCTTGTACTTAGTTTTTATTTATTTGGAGATTCTCCCCCCATAAATGCTATTTTATTCTCCTTGGTCTGACGTCTGCATCACTGAATATGTTTTCAACAACATCTGATCTAACGTGAGCTTCATTTCTAGGACAGTTGTTATCTTCAGTTTCATTCATCACTCTTAGCTTACTTTGTCTTCTTTTGCCTATTTTTCTTTGATCTTATATTTCACTTCAGAATTATTTCACAAAGACCTACTATATTTTTTAAATTGGGAGTACAGACAAATATGCATCTGAAATTCCTTGGTGTGCTGGAATAATTATTAAGAGTATTATTATTTGCTTTATGGTTTTTGAGTTTCTTTGCTCATTTTTGTTTGTGATTTTTATTTGCTTTCGACATTATTAATGGACCTACGTCTACTTGAAAACATAGACCCTGCTCTGAAGGGAATGCGGTTCTCTCTTGACTTGCTATTTGTTTTAATTATGGAGAAGGGTAAGCTGGAGCACTGGCAGGCTTCAAACTGGGTTTTTATTGGGCTTCAGTAGTTTTTAACCATATTTGCCATGTTCTCTGACCTCTCGAGTGAGCAGATGGCCCCAGCAAAATGTAAGGATGATGGTGGGGCTCCCAGCTCTCTAATCTTTTATTGGGTTATTTATGTTTATCTATGGCTGCATGGTTGAATCAATCAACCACCACTAAGCCAGCTGCCACTACCACCTTTTCATCCTCCCTGCCTTTCCTCCTAAAGAGGAATTCTACTTTGGGAAATAAATATGTCTTGCCCAGTAACATACTTCCATCTGTCTGACCATCCTCTTCTGCAATATAGAGCAAACCCCCTCAGTTCTTGCTCTAAGTAAAGGAGCATCACCTGAACCCCTGATAACACTTACTGTCAGAAAACTCTGAATCCTAACTGGAACCCGAAAGGTGTGTTTCAGCTCTTTCCAGTTTCCCTTGACTCAGTCCAGATTCACTATATTTGGGGTATAAAATAATTTGAGATTTTAGCTGCTTCCTAGTTTTACTGCAGATGGACTTTTCCTATCTAAATTTCGTCCATTTTGTAGCTTTCATAGAAGGGATAAAGAAAACACCACTTTACACCACCATCTTTTAGCTCAATCACTTTTTGTTTCTTTGAAACTCTCTAGTTAATAGGATCCCTGGATTATGAGCATTTTGCTTCATTTAGTTTCATTCAAAGTCACTTATTAAACATTTATTACCCTATTGAAAGCTCCCTGCCCCCAGCACAAATCATCAATAGTAGAATATAAAGTTGGCATGAATCATTTACACTAGTAAGTAACTTAAAATAAAAATTTTTGTTGAGTAAATATTAGATGCAGAACAGTATGCAAGATGCTGCTTAAGATATAAAAATGAGTAAGACTCAAGACCTACTTTCAAGGAATACTATGGTATAACATGGGTAAGATGAGATGTCTCTAAGTAACCATAGTAAGATGCATTAAATGAGGTCAATGAATGATCACTATTATTACGATGTGATCGTGATGATGGAAGGAGCTATGGAGGGTGTGATCACATCCAGCTGATGCAATGATGCAAATCAAAAGGAAAGAAACGATGAGCAACATTCATACTAAGTAACTTGAGGGAGGATGTCATGATGGCAAGACAACGGGCTTTGGAGTCGTACGGACAGACGTGGGCTCACCTCTCGGGTCGTACAGTTACTATGCTCTCTCAGTGAAACCACTCCTCTGTCAGTTTTGCCTTTGGCAAAATACCCAATACTACCAGTCTATTGTGAGGACCAAGAATAATGCGTGTCAAGATCCCTGCACAGTGCCAGGCTCACAGTAGGGGTTTCATAAATGTTTATTTTCTTGCCGAATTAATTCTGTTCATGTTTCATCCCTTAATTGCCATATCTGTTATATTAACTATTTTACACACATGGAAGTTTTTTTTTGTTTTTAAAGATTTTACGTATGTATTTGTCAGAGAGAGAGAACGAGCAGGGGGAGCGGCAGGCAGAGGGAGAAGCAGACTCCCTGCTGACCAGGGAGGCCGATGCGGGGCTCCATCCCAGGACCCCGGGATCATGACCTGAGCTGAAGGCAGACGCTTAACTGACTGAGCCACCCAGGCATCCCGGAAAGTTTTTTTGTTTTTGTTTTTTTCAAGATGAGTGTTCTTATCCCTTGTTAATTCTATCTGCTATATAATTGCATAANAGTTTTTTTGTTTTTGTTTTTTTCAAGATGAGTGTTCTTATCCCTTGTTAATTCTATCTGCTATATAATTGCATAATTCTTAACTATATCATTGTCCTATTAACTCTATCTCTGAAAAATCCAAAGACAGAATCATGAGAATGCTCCACAAACTGTTAAGTAATAGCCAGTGCAAGGCAATCGTATTACCGTCTACCTTATGTTGTCCTTTAAAACAAAATCCCAGCCCTCCTTTGAATGGGAGAAACCTTAAACAGATCTGAACTGGGATTTACNTAAGGCAATCGTATTACCGTCTACCTTATGTTGTCCTTTAAAACAAAATCCCAGCCCTCCTTTGAATGGGAGAAACCTTAAACAGATCTGAACTGGGATTTACCCTACTGTGCATTTAGGCAATTTCTCTATTGATTGAAGGCTATTTCTCTGAGAATATTTAGAGTCTGCCTGAGGCTGGCTTGGGACCTTGCCAGTGTTTTCCATGGATATGCAACATTATACACACAAAAAGAAAATAGGTCAGAATCTCCTGTAGTTGTGCTGCCTCTTTCCTCAGCTAAAGGTCATTCTTAATCCTCCTCCAGCTCCCAGAACGCTGTGTGCAATGGTTTTTCAATGTT
Source organism: Ailuropoda melanoleuca (assembly GCF_002007445.2). Classification (NCBI taxonomy): domain Eukaryota; kingdom Metazoa; phylum Chordata; class Mammalia; order Carnivora; family Ursidae; genus Ailuropoda; species Ailuropoda melanoleuca. Next base: position 68,199,913 of record NC_048220.1, on the reverse strand, counting down.
CTGGGAAGGAAATGGCTTCTGAAGGAAAAGCAGGGAACAAATTTTTCACGGGAGCAAGGAACGCTAAATGTTTCACAATTCCATTTAAAACACCGCAAAGATGAGTTCTAGGGAAACTTCATGTTGGTCTATTTCCTGTAGTTAAATTTTGAAATTACATCCCTAGATAGAAACATGGCTGGAACGCTAACCATTAGCCCTCTGTGACGGAGCATGGAAAATGAGAGGATTCCACGGGCCGGTGTGACCACACGTGAACGCAGAGGGTGGTATTAACACGGCTGGAGAGTTTCCACTAAACCCAGTGACCACCACGCTGGGACCAGAGTAGACGATACCACTTCTCAGAAACCTAGAAAAGACAACAAATTCTGAAAATGCCACAGGGCATACTCAGACTGCTACGGAAGATGTGGCGTTGAACAAGGCACACGCATGACAGCGAGGCCAACCTGGAGAGCTGCCTTCTCGCTTCCTCAAAGTTCCTGCTGCCCGTGAGGAGCACCAGCTGCTCCCAGATCTCTGCCTGCAGCAGAGGCCAACCCAGTCCGGTTCCCAGAGACGCTGGCTGTCCCTCCATCACCCCGAGTATTGGCCACTGGCTGGACCACACGGCATTCACCATTTTAGAAAAGCAGTTATTTTCACAATTTGTTGTTCCCTGTGCATGAGCTCATTTCCACACTTCCTAAGCCTACCACACAACTTGAATTCCCTTTTTCTATTCATAGCAGTTCCCTCATCTAGTTTTGACTCAACCATTATCAGAGCATGTGTCACTCTCTCAGACATTTGTCTGGAAATACTGTGTATGTGACTTAGGGACAAACAAACATGAGCACACAGGTATCATCCCTTTGGGATGATGTCGTTTATTTTCTAAAAGCGATGCTTTTCCAGGTATCTGCTAATAACAGAAATAAAAACTATACATATATACATACATGTGTGCATACATAACACATGTACGTATTTATGTGGGTATATAAAATTTGGTTGATGCTAACATCATCTGCAAAAACTGTACACATTAAAAGAAAGCATGGTATGGGGCACCTGGGTGGCTCAGTCAGTTAAGCGTCTGCCTTCAGCTCAGGTCATGATCTCAGCGTCCTGGGACCGAGCCCTGCGTAATCAGGCTCCCTGCTAAGGAGCCTCTCCCCCTCTCTCTCCCTCTGTGTTCTCTCTCTCAAATAAATAAATAAAATCTTAAAAAAAAAAAAAGCATGATAGCAACATCCAAAACAAAAAAGGTGAAATTTAAAACTATGACACTGAAAAGACGAAACAGAGCATAATATTTCTAGGATCTGTTAAATTCTTTTGCTTCCTTGAGCACACATTCTATATGGATATTGTGAAGTTACGGATAGCATTACATTTCTGCCTCCTTTTAGCCACCCCTCCCCAAAAAAAGCCAATTCTCCCAAACCAAGAAATGGTAGGTTTTGTGTTAACTTCCACTTATGTGGTATTTCCAGTCCTGCTGGGGAAGTGACTATGCATGTGTTCACTGTGAAACTGGTCAAAATGCCTGTTTGGCCCATACTCTGTGGCTGCCCAGGCCTGGGGGCTGGAGTTCTAGGAGAATGCCCAGTCCAGGCTCATCTCGATGCCTGAGCTCAGACATTTCTTGCCTCTTCTAGCTCCCACTTTCATGTCGCATCTTAATGTGGGCCTTCACTCACCTTCATCGGGCTATCAGCCCACCTTTGTACTAATCTCCTCAGCTTTCCTATGGGGGCTGGAAACCCTCAAAGTCAAGATGACCCTAACAGTTTGTTCTTTCAAGTGCTCTAAAACCTTGGCTCCCTGTTGTAGGGATATCTGGTCACTGTAGCAAAAGCACAAAACAAGGATATATTGATTCTAGTTCCCAAATGAATTTTACCTTCATTTCTCACCATTAAACAGAAATATGCCATTTGGGAATAAGCTGGGAAAGTTGGGTTTCATAAGTAATGCTGTTCTTAGTTCATGTGGCTGTCCTTTGAACCAAGAGCAAAGGAGCCATTCTGGCAGGGCCCCCACAAACACCCACATGGTTCTTGGTTGGAATTTCAGGGGTCTATAAATTTGGATGGGGAATAATCCACTTATTTATTTTCACTAGCATATAACTAAAATTTAGCTTTTCTTTTAATTATGAAGATAGGCAACAAGCTATAATAGTTCACTATGATTTTGTCACCATTAGTTGTGACCAGTACCTTGAAATATCATTAACATTCATCCCTACTTTGAAGGTGCAATGCTTACTTAACCCACCAGATCTTATTTACGGTATTAATAAAGAAGTACCCATATTACTATATCACATATTTTTTTTTAATTTTCTTCAACATAATTGGTTTTGTTAGTATCCTAGTATCCTATGTATTTTGTTTTGTACTTTCAAGAACATCACTCTAAGAAGTGGTTCACGGGCTCCACCAGACTTCCAAACAGGGCCATGGCCCCAAATCAAAGACTGTGACTCCCTGCGCTAGGCATGAACCTGAGTTACTGGTTTATAAATACATCATCCCAATAGGAACACGGTAAATGATAATGACTAATGCTTGAGAAATGTGATTTAGGCATGGGCTTCTACCAAGTGTCCAACCCTCCTGGGTCAAGAAACTTCAATGAAAGGGTGGAGAGAAAGAGAACCTGCTGTCAGCAAGCTTTCAGAACTGCAAGTCGAGCCATTGCATAACCATAGGCTGGATTCGCTGGTTGGCCTTCTTGATTCAGCTTGCCGAGATTATGATATTCCAGTCTTCAAGAACGATTATAGGTTATGAGGCCTGCAGGTTCAAAACTGCCCTCTGTGGCTATTTTTAAGTTCCCCCGACTCTTCATTTATTGCCTATTGAGTTCCCTGGTTCTTTGCCCTAGAAGTTCTAGCTTATTCCTTTGACTCAGGGTTTCAATTAGACCTTTACAACAGAAGATGGTTCTTTGTCTTCAAGAGAAGCTGACTCCATAGTGTCAGGTCCTACTGGACTTGAGATGACTCTTCCCTTAATTTCAGTTGATTCATATTTGGTGGCTGACTCAGAGGCATGGCTCAATCATGACGACATTGTTTTAAACTTATAAAATTTGAAGGGAGCCAGGGACAGAAATAGAAGGCAAAACACATAGAATGAATAATAGGAATAAAAGGAAGACTGTATAACAAATGAATGACTGCCAGTGGCCCTTTGTCTTGGAATAAAATAGAAACTTTGCTAATAATAGCACATAATTTACATGTGAGTAGGGTTTATATAGTCATTATTCAGTTCAATGTCCTTAACAACCCAGTCAACAGTTACACAAGCTTGTATCTCAAAGAACATCAAGGACAGGCCATAGGACCAGATTAGAAAGTGGGGCTTGAGCCAGGTCAGGGGTCTAGGCCCTCTACTCTTGGGGCAGGACTTCTCCACACCACACAAAATCTGAAAAGCCCAGAGTTCTCAGGGGAACTGCTTGAAAAAATGAAACAAAACATAGAAGAACTGTGTACTGACTGAAAACTAAATGGGACTCAGGAGCAAAATAGTAAACATCGGCACTTCCTAATGTTTATAACACTCGCCAAAGATAGAAAAGGACAGAGAAGCATCGTTGGCTATTTGAAGCAAAAAAAAAAAAAAGATAATATATAGAGAAGACAGGATTTTAGCAAAGAAACTGGAGGTCAGAAACCATTGAGAATCTACTCGAAGTTATATTTCATTTTTTAACAAGGTTATTGCGTATCTCTTCATAGGTTTGGTGCTTGTTCATATATATTGAAACATAATATATGTATATTGTATTATCCTGAAGGCAACAGGACCTATGATACAAATAATAATGTGTTCGATGGTTTTTAAATACATTTCCTATATAGTTTTCTAAATAATATCAACAAAAATTATGTAGCATGCTTTGGCTTTATTCAAAAATAAGTAAATAACTTCATCTTTTGGTTATTTTGTTTATGATCTCTTAGCCAACCACAGGGAGAGCTTGGTGCTCATAACAAGGAAAAAAAAAAACAAAACAAAAAGGAGGATGGAGGGCCCCACTGGTCTCCAAGCATTGTGCACGTAAGTGGTTGCTACACAGGTTTCCAGATCCTGATTTGAATCTCTGGGGCCAGAGCTGCGTGTGTTCCACAAAAGGCCCTTTGAAATCCTGTTCCCTTCCTGGTCTAACGAAGCCCTAGATGGCTGACCTTTGAGGGACAGACACGTTGGTTTGGCCTGGCCTCTGATCTCCGTGAAGGACTGTGAGCCATGCTTATCTGTCTGGGAGCTGCTGCCTACTTCCTCCATTATATTTAGCTCTTCGGTTATTTTCCTAATGAGCTGTCTGTTTGCCTCCAGCCTTCCAGCCAGAAAATGAATGTGTGCAAATCATAAACTAAGTACCCAGTGCTTGAGACCTACAAGGAGCTGTTCTACGCATTTTGAAATCCACCCACTCAAGAGTTCCTGCTGGGGCTGTGTCTTTATTCTGTTTGCCCCGTGGCTGGGCAGGAGCAAGACCCTCCGGCTCGAGCCCTCCGTTCTCTCACACGACCACCTGCACAGCTGCCCTTCCCACACCTCCCCGCCTTGCTAGTTTGCTAAGGTAACGAAGAGGCAGGTCGAGCATGTGTCCACTGTGGAAGCAATCCAAAGAGAAAGGAAAGATTAAATGTATTTTAATCAACCAGGTAATTACCATGGGAGAATTTTTTACAATGTCGATGTAACTTTGAATAGTCTATTATGAATTATGTGCAGGGGGCTGGAGGAGACCGAATCTTAATATTTTTTGATTCATGGAGACTCTAAAGGTCATCAGCCCCTACTGCCTAGGGATCTACAGACTGGTTTTTGCCCCGCCCCACTCCTCAATGAATCTTCCACTCAGAGTTGATGTGACTCAGAGAATTCAGTCCTGCTGGAAATGTGGGACTTGGTGAGCCTCAGTCTGCCTTCACATGAACTTCTCAGCTCCTGTCATTTTACTCTTGCACGGCCCAATAACCGGAAATTGCAGAAACTCACTACTTTCCATCTTTAAAGCCAAATGACATTTTGGTGATGGTTTGGAATCTTTATTTTCATGGAGTTGATTAACACCAAAATATATACATGGTTATATCTTCACAGATAGAATATCACACGACCCCCACCTCTCATGTCTTACAAAAGACTTACGTGCATATTTTAATGAGGTCACATTATATAAAATGGACATTGATATTTTTAATTTTAAGACCTAGGAGGGGCTGTGTGACCAAGCTCTCTCTAAACCATGAGAAGCAGTTTGCACATCATGGTGGAAAAGCCCATTATCAGTATGTCCATGAGAATCAACACAGATGGGCACACGGCTACCACGCAGAAGTGCTTTTCTGCTCAAGGTGACACCAAAGGGTGAAACGACCTAGAGAAGATTTGGAGTGGATTTAGCAACTGTTAGATATTGCCAAATACTGAGTACTTGATTTTTAAAAACTTTAATGTATTAAAAGTATATATACATATATAAATTTGCACAAAAAATAAACCACATGGAGAATGTCCATGTTTTAGAGGACTCAGAACAGCACTTCTTAGGGGAAAAAAAAATTACCCAGAGCATTTAAAATACAGTGTAGGTTTTAAAATTTAATTTATATATAGCTTTTAGAAATAATTTTGGAAAAATTAAAATTACAAGCAGAAGATCTCATGACTTGATCTGCAGTGACAGTTTTAAAATTACATTTTCAGGGCTCAAACAATTGATATGTCCCCTCACCCCACCTATCCCTATCTTTCCCCTGGTAACTTTGTGCTGGGCAGGAACGAAGGGACGGCAGTTGTAAGGTCTGCTTGACATTCTGTGCCTACTTCTTTTCCAGCCCTGGCAGGAAGAAATCATGGGGCTTGGGATTTTATAAACATGAGTTTCTTACTCAATGCTCTAGGGAAGGTAAACTCCAAGCCCTGGCAGAGGGGAAAACGCCTCCCAGTTTACAAAATTGGACAGTTGGGCCCAGTTTGGACCATGGGATCCGGCTGCACCAGAGTAAGCCTGGGTGGCCATACTGTGGCCACATCAAAGCAAAGCACACATGCAATTTGGGGACATTTGCCCTGCAAGTTTTGATGGGAATGTGAGTGGGAGGAGAGGCAGTGACAGTCCCTACCTCTTACTTCCAGGTTCCCCCCTCCCCTTGGGACCTCCAGGATAAACTGCTCCCCCTCTGTGGTCTGGGACTCACTTGTTGAGACAAGGAACTTGTTTAGCCTTACACATGAATGAAGAGCAGATGGAAAAGCAAGCCTCACTGACCACTGCTTCCCCCAGTGGTTCCTCTCCCACGCCCCTCATGGAAAGCCCTCCACGGAAAAAAAAAAAAAAAATCAATCTTCTGGTCTTTAAATCTGCCTTCTGTCCTAATGAGAGGTTGCCAAGCACAAAGCATTATGGGGACTCCTATCGCAAAGCTAACAGGGCCTGAGTGACCGGAAGGAGAGAGCTGCTCTTTAAAAGCTTTTAAATGCGTTATATTTTTACAACCACTTACTGAAGAGGTGAATTATTTTCTACTCCTCCTTCCCCAGAAGCACAGCCATTAAGGTTACCTGGAAACCTGTCCAGGAAGCATGTGGCAAATAGCAACCAAGTAATAGAAACATCCGGATCTGTCATCTAAAAGGAGATGGTATCAACAAGGTCATATTTGGGTAGAGGTGGATTGGAAACTTTGTTAGTTTGCATGTCCTGGCTATTTTGGGGGGCTGTTTACACACGCATTTGGGAAGGGAGTTTGTTCTTAGTTTGGCCGGGGTGGGGGGAGCTTGGTTGGGCTAAGTTGGAAAAGAGGCGTGAGATTGGATGCTACTCGTTCTAAAGACTAACCCCATGGAAGGAAGAAGCACACGGAGAATAAAAAGGCATTAGAAGGCACGGCCTCTAATCCGGAAGAACTTCCAATCTGTGGGGGATGTGATGTACACAGAGAACGACACGAGAACAATTTTTAAGTTTCAGAAGCACAATAACATACCATGAAATAATATCTCCTAGGGAGACAAGATTTCATACTGAAGGTGATTTTGAATAAGGTCTTGAGAGACAGAACAAGGAAAATGGGAGAAGAGGTGGGAGGGGGTGGCTAGCATGGTATGTTAGCCAGTCGTGGGCACTGAGGACATGAAACAAAGTAACAAGAAGAGGGTTTGATGAGAAATTTACAGTGTTGTTTATTTTGATGTTTTTAATTTTCCTGACTGTATGGGTGAGAAGGGGCAATGACTCCTCTGTGTCTTCATGACCTTAGTTACCGGGGAAAAGCCTTCACGTTGTGAAAGCCCGGTTTTTCGCCTTTTTTTTTTTTTTTAAATCTAAAGAGCTTATTCCTAATGTGTATTTCATTTCCAACCAACACCCTTTCTATGTCAGATGAGGTGATAAAATTTGTAATTATAGAGAAGCAAAGCTGTGACTCAGCTCTTTCACCACACTGCCTTGCCCACAGACACGGGGCTTGGGGAGCTCCAGCTGGCAGAAAAGCAGCAGCAAGGAGAAGGGCCACTGAAAAAAACGCTGTATGAAAACTTGCTGCACCCATTCCCTTTTGCTTTACCCCAGAGTATGTCCTTGTTCCGATTCAGCATTAAGAAAGCGAACTAACGGGGCACCTGGGTGGCGCAGTCGTTGAGCGTCTGCCTTTGGCTCAGGGCGTGGTCCTGGTGTTATGGGATCGAGGAGCCCCACATCGGGCTTCTCTGCTGGGAGCCTGCTTCTTCCTCTCCCACTCCCCCTGCTTGTGTTCCCTCTCTCGCTGGCTGTCTCTATCTCTGTCGAATAAATAAATAAAATCTTTAAAAAAAAAAAAAAAAGAAAGCGAACTAACGAAACTGTAATTCTGAAAGCTAAGCTATCTGCAAAGCCTATTCTGAAAAATCAGCTGCAACCGATAAGGCAAGCTATGGGACAATTCCTGGGCTTTCCACACTGAGCGCTTTCCATCCAGCAGCCATCAGTTTTATCAGGGGCATCAGGGCATCTGCGTGAGTCAGTAAAACATGGCCACGGATACTTGAGCAACCATGGAGAATCAGACACTAAAAATATGGACAGGAAATCTCCACAACACAAACAATTCTCAGGAAGGGAAAGGGGGTGAGTGATAAAAGCCCAGCTGACATGCCACACAGCTCTCAAATGACTCAAACCCAGTGCTGTCAACCCGAGACTACTGAACAACATTCTAGCCAGCCTGCGTGTTTCACCAACGGTGGCTCATCAGGTACTGTGACCTAGAGAAAAACACTCACCTGAGCATCGGGGAACGTGCCCATGGCCTCGGCGAGCCCTCTTGACTTGTAGGAGACACGTGACCTCAGCCCCTCTGTGAATGGAATGAGGCACGTATCAGACCGGCACCTGGTCTCCCCCACTCCCTCGCGAACGGTAAGAGGTGTTTAAAGGCGTGAACGGGAAGCTGTACTACGTCACTGCACCTGTGATGTACCATGGTCTTAAAAAACTCACACAAGCCCGCTATGAGTCTTAGTTTCACCATCTCCAAAATGATGTGAATTCGCCTTACCTATTTTATTCTACAAAGGTCACATATTAAAAATGCCAGACCAACGCACGGTTCTTTGTGGGAATAACAGTTGTTTTCTGGCCTTATTCATATTTCTACCCTGATAAATCGGGATCAATCATAATCTCTTAGCAAAACTTCTGTTTGCATTTGTTTCCTCTCACATAAAACACACACAAACACGCATACTTATAAAGAATCTGAATTCTTTCATTTTCTTCAACTCCAGTACATTTCTCTGAGTGAGCAAGAATAGGAGAGAATTTACATCACAAGCCAAGAATTACTCATAACATTGCATATGTCCGTGAGAATCTATTACACATACAGGCATCATTCTTCCTGTATGCCCTAAGGGGTGGGGATGGGGGTGAGTTATTTGGACTTACCTAAACTCTGCTGGACTTGGTTTTCAAGGTGTTTATGCTTTTGTTTGCTCACTCACCTGAAATGTCCCTGTCCTTGTGCCTGAAAAGTACTCAGTACTTGTACTCACGTTCCTCCCATGGGCTCCCACCCAGTTCCACTAAAGCCAGAGACCCTGTGACAGCTGGGGACCCCCGTCCCCTCCCCCACCAGTGAGCCCTGGAAGGAAAAGGGAAATCAAGAGACACCATGGATTCCCTACCTCCTCCAAGGCCCCAAAGATAATTTTTCTCAGTAAAAAACTACAAGAACCAAACATCAAAAACCAGAAACAAAATCTAAAGAAAAGCACAAAAAATTTAACGAGACAGAGAGATTTATGTAGGAGAACTTTTAGGGAACAATGAAATTTGAGATTACCCAAGGTGTGAAAGGGGATTGGACACCGGTAGGAAAAATCCCAGAGGAACAACTAGCCGAAACTAAGAATGAGGACATGGGGAACTTCTCTCTAATCTATTTCCCTCTAAATGTGGGAGAAGAGTCAGAGCAACACGCTGGTGACAGGCAGGTGAGAGAATTACCTTTGAGTGTCCCCAGCGGACGCTACCCTGTGGACCTTCCTGCGCAGGCCAGCTGCTGCTCCCGCCCACCCCCTCCTGCAGGTGAAAAGCTTTCCCGGACCCCCCTCCAACTTAATTCTCTTCAGGTGCTTCTCCTGATGTAAATCCGGGGTATCATTCAGAATCCCTGTTCACTGGCTCAAGCCCTTTCAGACCTTCCCAGACCTGTTTTCTCTCTAATTCTACCCCATCTTATGTCACTTCCCCAATACCAAAATTCTGCCATAATTCTCAGAACAGATCAACTGCAGTCATCTACATTTTTTCCTAGATGCAGAAAAAAAAAAAAAAAGCACTCTGGGCGGGTCCCCTCAGTTCACTCCCTCCTCACCCACATTTCCTGCTCCTGTTCTGACCAAGTCACCGTNACCCACATTTCCTGCTCCTGTTCTGACCAAGTCACCGTCTCCAAGAACAATCCCCTCCTGGGCTTCCTGCCAGAGTAATATTTTACAGGTTTCACTTGAATTTCTAAACGGCATGCTTTTGAACACGTAAATAATAGACAAGGCAGACCTATTTTTGGAGCTAAGAGTGACAAAATTCTCAAAATACAAATCTGTCCCAAGTTGGTTTTAAAAAAATAAAAGTGCCCTTGAAAAAGTAGAAGTGCTTATGAAATACTCCAATATCTTCCGGGAGCACAAATACAGTTGGCCCCCTAAAAGTTCAAGAACTGGTCCAAAGCGAGGGGGAAGGATCAGTGCTGACTGATTTACAGAAAGCGAATCTGAGTCACGGCAAGGTCCTGAAATTTCGCATGAACTCATTCTGCCTGTAAATGCCCCAGAATCAATGGTGAGCAAAGCGAACTCTGGCCAGGCAGGCAGAAGCACTTTGTTTTCCATTGTGCGGTGACGCCAGATCCCCCGTGCCTCTGACAAAGGCCCTCGTCGAGCCGGTGTGTCATCATCTGCGTTTGCCATGGCTGCAGCTCAGGGTGCGCGAAAACCCACTTCCCGACTTCCCGGTAAGTCGGGCGCCTCCTCTGGGGAGCGCGGGCCGGCCGGGGCCGCGCGGGGTGCAGCGCCACCTGCTGGACGCCGCCCGCAGAGCCGCAGACGAGGGCACGGCGGACGCCAGCGAGTCCGACCGTGGTCCTGTTTGCTTTGAGGGAACAACCAGGCCTGACTGGAAGAAGAACAGAAACACTAGCAGAAATACGCACTCTTGATCCAAACCCGTCCTCAGGGGCACACGCGATCCTTTCTCCACTATAGAATGGGGTGTGGTGTGTGTGCCCACGGATGTGTGTCTATACAGTGTGGTTGTGCCTCTGGGCGGGTCCAGAGGTGATCTCTTCAAGGTAGGGAAACTGTTACCATCGTTATCCTCCTTGTTGGATCTGCAAGGAGTTCCACAGTTGGCAGCTACTCTCACATAAATTATCCCACTGAGTCTCCTACTACTCTGTACAAGGAGGTAAAGCAGTCCCAACCACGAACTGCAGGCATCCCGGCTCTGCTAGCAGAATTACTCATAGCCTCACCATGTTTGAGGATGACAGCAAACAAATGAGTTTTCCCCCGTTCAAACGACTTCACCCACATGGAAGCCGACTCACAGTCCCTCAGCCAGGCGGCACTGGCCGTCAGCGTGGAAGAGATCCAGGGCTGACTGACAGGAAGTCAAGTCCAGCCAGCTGTGCGAAGGAATCTGAAGTCAAACCTCGCCACCTCCAACAGGCAGTAGCGGGTACGTCGGAAAACTCGGATGAACCCTCGTGTGTGGGTCTTCGTCAGAACCTCTTTGGCTCTTCAGAGATATGCTCACATATGTCACAATTATGAGGTGACTTTCCCTGCCTAAGAGGTTCCTGACCTAAAGCCGTGGACATTTGTTGAAGCAGGAGGCCTGAAAGGCAAAAGCAAAGGTGTTTCATGAAGATGCTGCTGTTCAGCAATGTGGCAGTGTCTGCCGACAGTTCTAGAAACACCAGTGACTCAACAGACTGAGTCTTCTGGATTTTCCTGGTGACTGAATAATACAGACAACAGTACTGTGAGGGCTTACTTATGCCAGGCAGTAGACTAAGTACTTCACCTTTTCTGTTCTCAGGTAATCCTCACAACTGCTCTAGAAGATAAACACTATGCTTAGCCCTGCTTTACACATGTGGAAACTGAGGCCGCGAGTTTAAGTGGCCTAAGGTTACCCAGCTCAGAGGTGTAAAGCTAGGACTCAAGCCCAAGTCTGTCTGGCCCAAAGACTCTGCTCCCAATGTTTACTGCTTCCCAGCTGTTAGTGCCCAACTAGGCCACGAACTATAGTATGTTTTACTTGTTATTTCAAGGCCAAAATGAGTCATCATCGGCCACATGACCACACCACTCATTTTCACTGACCCCTGGAGTATGCAAGCAGGGCCTGAAGAAAGAGCTTTCGTTCACTTTGTGCTGAGCCAGGATGACAGACCAAGAATGGCTGGAACAAATAGTTCTAGGTCAGAGGTCAGGGGACAGAGCTGGACTCCTAGGGCAAAAACAAACAAGGCTCTCGGTGCCATGTGGGGCCCACAGGCTGGAGCTGGCGCACGTGTCTCGGGATAGGATGACGGGGTGTGAAAGGTGGCCTGCCCCATTCTTAGGCAGCTGGGGTGGGTGACGAAAACACTGTCCTGCATTCAGCTTCCTGTTCTGCCGCATACCAGCGGGGAACATGTGCGGCAGACAGGAAGGGCAGCCTTTGGCAGCGTCATCTCTGAGAACTTCACATGGGCCAAAGCTTCTCGCTCTAAAGCGGCAAGAATGACTTCCGTGCTAAACTGTGGCCAGGTAACACAACCCAGTGTAGGAGAAAGTGCTGTTAGACCCCAGGGTCCTGCAGATACAGTGCAGTGTATGGTTATCAGTTCCATGGGAAAACAAATATTTTATTAATTCTGGCATGTGCTTGTATGAGAAATGGTAAAGGGATATTATCTGTGCAGTCTTTTGCCCTCTGGTAAAAACTTCAGGACGGAGTTATACAGTTTGAGGTTTCTGTGAGCAGTTTGACCTGCCCGGCTAGCCCGAGTGACATGTTCCTCAAAGCCGTCCTGTGCGGCCAAGTTCGGGTGTACCAACAACAGTGCTATCTTCCCCC